>NW_006436812.1:6139435-6167725 GCF_000325575.1 Pteropus alecto
GCTCATTTGGTGCAGGCATTTTTTGAGTATAAAATGCCCACAACATTTTGAAGGCATAGGTAACTGAGGTTAAGAAGTCTGTCCCAGCAGTGCTTTCTTGTTAATCTTGTTTAGTTTTTAGTCCTCCACACTAGACTATTCACATTCTGGGAGGGCAGAGATGTTTGTCTATTTACTCACTGCATATTCCCAGTGCTTAGAGCAGTGCATGGTGTATGGTGCATGGTGTATGGTGGTTGTTCAGTAAGTATTTATAGAATGAATGAATGAATGAATGTGCCAACCCTTACTGGTTAACTGAAAGTGTCCGCACTGAGTTGGCTTTCTCAAACAGACCAGGAACTGGAAAGGGAAAAAAAATGATTTTGGTTATAAAACAGTTTCACTTTTACATCCATGGTCCTTTCGGACACCTGTAGTAGTGAACTATGCTGCTGGTCACCTCTGCACACTTGGCCTCTAACATTCCAGTATTCCCCGGCTATGGGGGACAGTGCTGAGGATGAGGCTGGGGAAGGCGCTGGGATGCTCTGGCAGCCTGCTGGGCTGTTTACAGGGGGAGAGAGCCTCGGTGGACAGATAGAAGGGCCAGTGGCTGAGAAGATGGGTCTTTTCCTATCTGCCTCCGGGGAGGTGAATAGAGACCCAGAGAAAACTACCAATGGTCTGCTCCTTGTGTTGGGTTTTAGTGGTTGGAGTTTCTGTTTCCAAGTGGTGTTAAAGCTGCCCAAGTCTTTATGAGAGACAAACAGAGGGGACACAGAGGCCACGCGAATGTGGAGGCAGAGAGTGCAGTGATGTGGCTATCATTCCAATTGAAAAAAAAAGAGAGAAAATAAATACATTTCTGTTATTTTCCTTCACTCAGTTTGGCAGTTTGTTAAGGCAGCCCCAGGAAACAAACAAACCCTTCAGAACACAAGAGTTCCTGCTTCTCTGCCTTCTCCCAACCTTTGGTATCACCTATGTTTTTAATTTTTCCTTTCTGACGGTTGTGATCTTTAGAATTCTGCCTATTCTGTGCACCAACATCACGTTTGCTTTATTTCAGTAACTTTAAAGTCTCTCTCCTTTTTTTTTTTTAAAAGGCAGTTTACTGAAGTATAATTTGATAATGTTCACCAATTTTAAGTGTATGATGTGATGAGTTTTTTGATAAATGCACACAGTCTCGCAAGACTTCATGCTCTGCCTGGTCAACGTGACAGAGAAAATAGAGAGCAACTCAGACCTCTGTCCCATCCTCCCCCTGTCTCAGTGTCCTTGGTGCCGAGAGCCGTCTCTTCTTAACACCAGGCCTTTGCTGTCCCCTGTCTGTCACAGGGGAATCATCCCAGCCTCTATCTGACACATTCTTTCACTCCTGGACTCTGCCCTTAGGGAGGTGTATTCCTGGGGCTGCTGTAACAAAGTATCACAAACTGGGGAGGGGGGGTGGTGGCGGGGGCGGGGGAAGCTTAAAAGAACAGACATTTACTTTTTCACAGTTCTGGAGGCCAGAAGTCTGAAATCAAAGCGTCAGCAGATTGGTTCCTTTCAGAGGCTCTGCGGGAGAATCTGTTCCATGCTTCTCCCAGCTTCTAGTGACCCCCGGCAATCCTTGGTGTCCTTTGGCCTGTAGACTCATCGCACTACTATCTGCCTCTGTCTTCGCATGGCCTTCCCCTCTCCGCCTTTTCTTCTCTTCTAAGGACAGCTGTCACTGCATTTAGGGCTCACCAAATCCACTATGACCTTGACTTAATTACATCTGCAAAGATCCTGTTTTTGAATAATCACATTCTGAGGTTCTTGATGGACATGATTTTGAGGGGACGCTATTCCAAACCTCTGTGTCTGGGAAAGGGTGCCAGGAGTCTACTGATTTCCTGGCAAGTGGAAGCTGCACCCCAGCATCCTTTCCTGAAATCCCTTTTCTATAGCGGTTGGCCAGAGTTGCTGTCTGTGGCCTCATTCCTGGGGTCAGCAGAAGATGTGGTCAGGGGCCTGACATGGGCACAATGAAGGGTCACACATGGGTCGGGTGTGAGATGAGTGAGGGCCCAGCAAGAGACCTGCCCCCAACTCTCCCCTATCCTGCAGGTTCGGCCCGGCTCCCTGGGCGATACATAACATCTGACCCATCCATCCCTGCACATCTATGTCTCTGACACTTGGCTTCCTGCAGGCTGGGACCCTGGCTGTGTGGTCAGTGGGGGTCATGTGCCCCATCATATCCTCTCCCCTGGTTTCCCCACATTTGTAGCTGTTCATCACAACCTGTGGATATGACCCTGGGACTTGCAGGGGGTCCTCACAGAGACCAGACTGTCCTCACCTTCCTCTCTCCCTGCAGACTCCACAATGGCTCCTCCCAGCGATCAGGAGTGTAGTACCAGTGTCTCCCAGGGACATCCTATGTCCAGCAGCACCCTCTGATGGCATTAGATGCCTTCACTCCGCATGCTGCTCTTTGACTGCCTGACTCTGCCTTGCCACCTCTGCATCTGCCACTTCCGTCAGCTAGCTCCCTCTTCGCCTTGAGCCAGTCTCAGATTTTCTTTTTTTCCTAATAAATAAAAAAATAAATAAAATAGATTTTATTTTTTGAGCATTTTTAGGTTCATATAAAATTGTGTACAAAATCCAGTTCCCATACACACAGTTTCCTTACTGTGAACATCTTTCATTAGTGGTACGTTTGTTACAGTTGGTGAACTGATATGGATATAATCTTATTACCTAAAGCCCGCAGCTTGCATGAGGGTTGCTCCATTCTATGGGCTCTGACAAATGTATAATGACATGTATCCAACGTCAAATGTATAATGACGTGTATCCAACTACACCTTTCTTTTGATGTCCGCTCCATGCATGCTCCCATCTGACCATGGCAGCCCCTCACAAATGCTTTTCTCTCAGAACATTCCAATCTGATGACTATAGAAGAGCATCTTGTTTAAAAGGTCACACTCAGGCTTTGTGGGGGGTCCAGGTCTCTCTCCAAGAAGAGATCAAATGAACTCCCTGCAGAGCCCTCTAAAGGCTCACGGCCAGCTCTCAGAACACTCCCTTTCTTTCCCCCACTCTTACTTCTTATCTAATGGCAACTAATTCCAGCCTGCAGTAGGAGTTTCATTTTTCTCTCAAGTAAGAAAAGCACTCGGTGAGAAAGCAAATTAAAGCCACATGGAGATCCCATTATCTAGACCAGGGTCCCCAACCCCCAAGCTGCAGACTGGTTCTGGTCCGTGGCCTTTTAGGAACCAGGCTGCACAGCAGGAGGTGAGCAGCAGGCAAGCGAGCAAAGCTTCCTCTGTATTTGCAGCCGCTCCCCAGCGCTAGCATCACCGCCTCAGCTCTGCCTCAGATCATCAGGCATTAGCTTCTCATAGGAGCACCGGTCCCTGATGCCAAAAAGGTTGGGGACCACTGGCTTACGGCACCTCTAAGAGCTGAGGTTCTGTTCACTGAGAAGAAGCGATGGGCTGTCCTCTGCACCAAAAACCTTTATGTGACAGATGTGTTGGTCCCTTTGCTAGAATTGTCATTGAGCATAGAAACATGTTGATACACAGTTACATTTTTTCAGGTCCATGAATCAGCTGGTCACATTTTGTTATTTATACACTTCTGTTTGAGCTTTTACTCAGTAGTTCACTTGTCAATTTTGAATTAAAAGCATTGTTTGTCACTGTCCTGTGGGCCTCTTCTGTTGTCTCCTTGAGCCTTGCTTGGCAGGCAACTGGGCACCCAGGTGAACTTAGGTGAGGCCTGTTGATCTGATTTACATACTTGGTGGGACAGTTTTGGTGGGGCAGGGCACGACAGAGACACGTGGTGCTCCCACCTTCCTCCATCCTGTGGGGCAGTGATAGCTGCCGATCGGGCATGTGGCCAGGTAGATAGAAGCAGTGCTGTAGTGCCCAGGACTTGCTGTGTGGAGTGCTGCCTCCTGCTTCCCCTCCTTCGTGTTGTGTTCCTTCATCCTGCTGCTCTTCAGTCCTGGGCCTGAGGGTCTGCACTCGGGATGACCCTGGAGGCCCAGGGAGCATTTCCTCCTTGGCTGTGTACAGGATCCCTGTGAGGCGCTCAGCGCTCTGTGTGCACAGCCCTCACTCACAGCGTAGCTGTCCCAGCTGGCGAGGACAGTCCAGGCCTACCATGGTTCTTAATAAGCCTCAGCCTGGCAACCGTGACTTCTTTCCCACTTACCTCTGCCCCCGAGGGTCAAAGTTCCTGCTAATCTCTGGAGGAAATAATTGAATTTTAGTATACTTCTGTTATGATTGTGTGCTTTGTTTATAGGGGCAAATTATTAAGGTGCTGACTGAACCCCAGAGCTTGGTCCAACCCTTAGTACCTCTCGTGAGATGGAATGTTTATGAAATGTATAAGGCACACTTGATTTATTGTTGAGCCATGGGGAATTCAAGAAAACAGCAGTTTTCCATAAAGAAATGGTGTGCTTTGGGCTCCTAGTCCAGCTAGAGCAGGGGTCCCCATCCCCCTGGCCACAGACTGGTACCAGTCCGTGGCCTATTAGGAACCAGGCCTCACAGCAGGAGGTGAGCAGCAGGCAAGCAAGCAAAACTTCCTCTGTATTTGCAACCGCTCCCCAGCACTAGCATCACCGCTGCTAGCTCCACCTCAGATTATCGGGCATTAGATTCTCATAGGAGCACCAGTCCCTGATGCCAAAAAGGTTAGGAATCGCTGATCTAGACAGCCAATTGGCAAAATTGAAAAGCCCAAGCACATCAAGTTCAGGTGAGGCTGGCTTGGTGGGGATTCACTCTGCTAGAGGGAATGAAATTGGAACGGCCGCCTGGGGAAACGTCCCCCTACAGTCCACTTCTGGGTGGAAAAGCTCTTGCCTGGATCCCCCCAGGAGATAGGCACCATCGCATCTAAGGCAATGCTGACCATTCATGATCATTCTTGGAGACACATGCAGGGTCCCCCACCATCAATGTCGGAGCAAGTGGGGATTCACTCTGCTAGAGGGAGTGAAATTGGAACGGCCGCCTGGGGAAACGTCCCCCTACAGTCCACTTCTGGGTGGAAAAGCTCTTGCCTGGATCCCCCCAGGAGATAGGCACCATCGCATCTAAGGCAATGCTGACCATTCATGATCATTCTTGGAGACACATACAGGGTCCCCCACCATCAATATCGGAGGATGTATAGGATTGATGACTATAGAGCAACAAGAAGCATGATGAATTTCACCAATATTGAATGAATCCAAAGACACAATTAAGAAGGAACATGCCCTGCATGATTCCAGAAACATACCATACAGTTTAGGGATGTGTGCAGATAAAAGTATAAAGAAAAGCAACGAAAGTCAGGATTGGGGGTCTCCAACAAGACACCCCAATGGTAAGATCTTTCTGGGCCTGTGTGAGCTTTGGGAGCCCCATGTGGCCCGGCATCCCCGGCCACATGTCCCCTTTTAGCCTCCAGCCTGGGGCCCATGTGAGGTTTGACCCAGGTTGTGCAGGCAGAGGGGACCTTTGGGGGCCAATGTGGTCCATGGGGGACCCGGGCCCTGGGCTCTAGACCCCAGCAGGGGTGGGAATGACGTCTGGCAGTTCTCACCTCATATCCCAAGATTTTAGCTGAGAAGTGAACTTTACTCCAACATATCCCATTATCCTGTTTTATTTCTTTAGAGACTCATTCATTCCAAAAGCATATTATCTGTTTATTCCTCTCCTGGTAGGACATCACCTCCAAAATACTGGGTTCATGTCAGGTGACTCACATCATCCACACTGCAAATTCAACCAGAGCCTTTCTGCTGTGGGGGGTGCCGACATCATCCTGCTAACCCCGAGGCCTGGTGACAGGCTCCAATCAGGTCAACCTGTTCTCCTCCACTCTGGCCCCGGCAAGGCAGGACCTGTGGTGCCCACTCAAGGTCCCACACCCCAAGAGGCAGATATTATTCCTTGTTTTTAGATAGGAATGCCCAGGCTCAGAGAGGTCTAGAGATTTGCCCAGGACCCCACAGCTCCCCAGTTCTGAGGCTGGGCTTGCCCTGAAGCCTCTCTGTCCAGGGACACCTTTGGCCAGGAGGCTGGAGCCCGAATGGAGGAGAGGTTTCATCCTTAGAGTAAAGGCAATTTCTCTTCTCTTTCCCCATCTAGACACAGCACCACCCTGGAGTGGAGGAGCCGGCAGGCCCCGCCTCTTCCTCAAACCACCAAATAGTGCTTTGTTTTCATTTTTTATAATTTTCTGTTTTCTGTTTATGAGACGTCATACTGGCTTTCCATTTCTGACAGTAATAGAATTTTTTAAACTACCAGGTTTCATTAAACGTTTGAACTAATTTAAAGAGAAAATGTTTGAATTAATTTAAAGAGAAAACCTGTCGAGGGGTCTGGGTGCTGCGGCTCAGGACCCTGCAGGTGCGCGACCCTTGCTCTCTTTCGCCCCCTGGTGGCTGCGTCTGTGGGCGCCCTCACTTGGACAGTTTTCCTTTCACGTTTGGGGGTGCAAACTTAGTGCCCACTGCTCGCTCGGCCCCCTCCCACCCGTCCCCGGGCCCCAGGGACGAACCAGAGACACGGCCCTGCCCTCGAAGGGCTCCCAGGATGGCTGGTGCTTTGGGGGAAAGGCCGGCGAGCGGCCGGGGGCGGGGTGTAGGGATGAAAGTGCAGATGCCCCTGGGCTAGGTTCAGCGCGGAGCCAGTGGAGACCCCTCTGTGGGCACCGGGGTCTCAGCCCAGAGCCGCACAAACAGGCAGGCTGTGATGTATCGGACACCTGGACAATGACAGGTGCTGAGAGATGCTGATAACCCTGTAGACGGAGAGACCTGCACTCTCCCTTTCCTCCTCGGGGGCTCACCCGTACCCTCGGAGGGAGGAGGCCGCAAAGGCTGGCCTCTGCCTGGTACCCCTGTCTTTCTCTTCCTCTCTCCTCCAGGGCTAGGAGCTAGTGCTGCTGCTAGGACAGTTGAGTGTAACCGCTGAGGGCAGGACCCGGGCCCCCTGGCTGGTGGGCATTCTTCCACCTGCAATGACTGGGTGTGCAGCCACTGTCACTGAGACCACAACCTCTCATGGCCTCTCCCCTCTCCTTGGCTCCCCTCCTCCCAGATGTTCCATCGCTGCTTCCTCTCCTTTCTGGAACCGCATTCCTCTGTTCTTCATTGGTGCATGGGAGACGTGTTGCAGATCACCGCAGTCTGTACTCCCAACAATGCCCCCCCCACCCCCACACAAAGTGGGTGTGCACTCAACGCTGTGAGAACCAGGTATGGCCCCCTGGTCTGTCCAGACCACAGGAGGAACAGAAGCAAGGCCAGCGGCTGACTTACTTTTCCTTGGCCAAGGATACAGTATGTCCTCAGAGGTGACTTCTTGAGAGAGGGCACACTGGCAGGAGCTGATAAACTCCCCACATGTCCCTTCAGGAAGAAGGGGATACATCCTGCTTCTGGGACCACTGCTGGCAGGCCCCTCACCCTCAGGCTCTAAAGGGCAGCTGAGAGAGCCAGCTCCCCAAGGCCATGCTCCCCTCCCAGGCATCCACACCTGATAACTGATGACAGGAGGTGGCACAGGACTGGCTCCCCCTTTCCAAGGGTCCTCCTGCTCCTGATCGTGGACCCCTGTGTAGGGGGTGCTGAGTCTCTGACTGTGGCAGCCCAGCTTCCCCCCAGCCTGGCTCTGTTCCTTCCCTCCCCTTCGTGGCCTGGGTCCCAGCACTTGCTCTCATAAATGTCCTGTGTGCTGACTCACCCGAGAGCAGGCTTCCCAGGAGCCAGGCCTGAGGCAGCTGGAATCAGGTGTGACCTGAGGAGGCTACTCTGGGATGGGATTTTGGTGCTGGACTCTGCTGCCCAGCTGGCCGCAGGACCTAGCACTGATGCCAGGTGGCTCAAGAGCAGGGAACTCGGCAGTGATTGCGAAGCTCAGGGGAGGCTCTGGAAAAAAAAGGACAAAAAGCTGAGGATGATTAACTGGCAATTGAATGCTACGTGTGAGAACAGGAGGGTGCCTAGGCAACCTCATAAGGGCAGAGAAAGTGAGCACTGCCCAGTGGCTGAGGGGCCCGGTGGCCCAGCTCTGCGACAGAGATGCTCTCTTAAGGGGATCAACTGGCCAAGGCCCAGGGCCTGGCTGGAACAAAGTGGAGCCTGACATGTGGGAAGGTGACATTTGGGTTGCTGCCTGCGAAATTTCGAGTCCCCAGAACTTCTGAGCCTGCTCTGGCCCACTCCCTTATCAAGAGCCAGCTTACCCACACTGTACTAGTTTCCTGTAGCTGTCATAAGTCACCACAAACTGCACATCAATCATCTTAAACAGTTCTGTATTCAGGAGACTCATGGCTCTCATGGGCTAAATCCAGGTGTTGGTAGGGCTGTTCCTCTTGGAGGTTCCAGGGAGAATGTGTTCCTGACCTTTCCAGCTTCTAGAGGCTGTGGCATTCTTTGGCACCTGGCCCCTTTCTCCGTCTTCAAAGCCAAAGGGCCAGTGATTACATCTGGCCCACCTGGATAATCCAGGGTGATTCCTCATCTCAATGTCACCCAGTTAGTTACTTTAATTCCATCTGCTTCCTTTATTCTTCTTCTCCAGATAATCTGTTCATGGGTTCTGGAGATCAAGCCGTGGATACCTTTGGGAGTCATTATTCTGTCTTCTGTAACCCCCTTCATAATGCAGAGGCCTTTCTCTGACAAGACCTGCTCCCTCCCCTTCTGAACACTAGTCTGTAACCAGGGATAGTTGTAATCTGCAGGTGAGAAAGGAAAGTGACTGTGTCCCAAAGAAGCTACAGGATCTGGCCAAGATGCTCCTGCAGGAGTCATGCAAACACATGCTGGGCAGGTGGTCCAGAGAGCGGGAACCATGGCTGGATGTGGGCAGAAGCCCTGCCCTGGAATAAGACCCAAGTAGATGGTGCTTGAAAACCTGGCGGAGCCCATGGGCCACAGCATGGGTCAGGAGACACACCGTTCACCAGAACCCTACGGAATGCACTGGTGAGAGGGCCTGGAACCATTAGTCATTGCATGGGGTTCTCTTCTGCTGGCTGGAGCTGATGGTGAGAGGTGCCATCTCACTATGAGCTTCCTGCTGGGAGTAGGCCCGAAGGCCCACTTGGCGGTCATTTGCCCAGTCTCTAAACCGAGGGCAGACATGATTAGTGGTCACCCAAACCACGTTGGTTCCTTGGCCTGTGGGGTGAGAGCTTCCACAGTGGGGGCCAAGTGGAAGCATTGCATCTACACCCTTAAGGCAGTAATTCAAAAGCACAGCTGAAGCTGCAAAGACGGTTCTCCTGAGCATGAGGCTTCATCCTCCAAGTCACAGAGCGCACTCTCCATCAGTGACCGTCATACAGGGTCATATGCCCGAGAGGCTGGATCAGTGGATTGGGGAGCAAAGGGCTGGAAGCAGGTGCAGTCCTGCCTGCCATCACTGCCGTGATCCAGGACGTGTGGGGTATTGGTGTTTCCCCTCCCGGCACCTGGTGTGTAAGTCCTGGTTCCCAAAGGGGGACTGTTTCAGCCAGGGGACAAGACGAGAGTCCCACTGGACATCTATAGCTGTACCTTGCCTTTTCGGGCTCCAGGTGCCAAGGGCGTGACAGGCAAGAAGCAGAGATACCATCTTGGCAGGGTATCATGGTGTTCTGTGGCGGCCGTAAGAAATGACCATAACCTTGAGGGACTTAAAACAACAGGAATTTATTCTCCGAGTTCTGGAGACCTGAAGTCCAAAATCAGGTGTCAGCAGGACTGGTTTCTTCTGTGAGGCTCTAAGGGAGAATGTGTTCTGGGTCTCTCTCCCAGCTCCAGGTGGGCGCAAACCATCCTTGGCGTTCTTGGGTCTGTATTGCATAATTTCAATCTCTGGCTCTATCATCACATGGTTTTCCCTCTGTATCTGTGTCTTTTCTTATAAGAACACCAGTCATATTGGATTAGGGCTCTACCTTACTGACCACGTTAGATAGGACAAAAGTCTCAAGGTCTGGGCAGTTTTTACCAAATACTATTCTTGCTAAATGTTAAAATGTAGCACAGTATTTTTCAGACTCAGCTGTAAACAGGATGAGCTTGATAGGAACCCAACCTGGTTAGAGCAGGCAACTAAATTAACCAAATCAGGATAAGTGTAGCCAACTGTAAAAGATGAAATCAACATGTCATTAATCAAATAGTCTATATAAGCAAGACTAAGCCTCCCTTGGGGAGGCAGAGCTTTGAATGTGAATCCTCTGTCTCCTTTACTTGCTGCAAGTAAGTAGAATTACCTAACAACGACTACGTCTTGTTCTTGAATGGAGCGCCCCAAGCGGCAACCCCCTTGAGTTCAGTAACAACCTCATCTAAACTTGATTACATCTGCAAAGACTATTTCCAAAAGAGGTCTCATTCACAAGTACAAAGGGTTAGGACTTAGATGTCCTACCTTTTTGGGGGATACATATAACCCATAACAGTAAGGTGATTGACTCTGATGCCCTGGAGGAGGTTGAGCTGTGGCCACAATGGGGCAGGAGGAATGTGTGTAGTCCAGGTGACCCTCAGGGCATACCATGCCTCTTTGCCCTATTTTGATGATAAGTGGACAAGTGTAGGAGGCAAGGCCTTCGAAGGGCTTGGGACCCAGGAATTAGATCTCTGTGGGGTGAGAGTCAGGGCCGTGCCAGCAGAGGTGGTGGCCGAGGGTGAAGAAAATCTGGAATACATAGTGGGCACCCCTGCAGAGGCAGGGGCTGTTGTCTATCCATTAGCCCTTCTCTTCTGACTTTCCCCAGGATGAGCAACCTGCTGGAAGCCTGGAGGAGCTGCTTCCAGGACGTAAATGGAGAAATGATGACACATGGCCCAAAGGGTGGACTGTGTGGATGCTTCGATGTGTCAGGCAGCTTCTCTTTCAAGAATGAGGACTTATCCTCCAGCAGATAACCCTTAACCGTCAACCCTTCTGGGAATTAAGTCATTTTCCTTTGGCATTTTGAGAGTATGGCTGTGCCGCCCCCTAGTTTTCAGTTTGTTGAGGCTTTGGGCAGCTGTTCTTATTAAACACCCCTCTGAAAGCTAGTTCCCAAGCTGAGTCCCAGATATTTATTTTTCTGTACAGCTGTCTCATGCTCACCTGGTAGCAGGGAAAGCAGCTGGAGTGGCATGGCTCCATGAAGCATTCACTAGCGGGCTAACTTCAGCACACTTTTTTTGGGGGGAGGGTGTCAAGAGAACAGGAAAGCCCATTTCTTTGTTTTTTTTTTTTTTAAATTTTTATTTTGCAAGAAATTTCCTTGAATTGATTTTCCATCTCTTCTATTGAATATTTAATCTCCAAGGGCACTTGGCTACCTATTCGATATTAAAAAAAAACAACTGTGTAATTTTTGTTTCACAAATGCAGTATCTTTTCCTATCTCCCTGAAAAATTCTTCATATTTCATATTCTCTCCACCTTAATTGAATAGCCTTGATAACTTTTTTCGATTGTTTTGACTTGGTTTCTAACTTTCCAATTCAATGTTTCCCTGGTGAGCTCCTACTGTTTTTTTTATATTTAAGAACAAATCTCTAGGTTTGGGGGTAGCTTGTGCCAAAAATTGCCACCATAATCATGTATACTAATGGACAAGAACACCTGTGTTTAATAACACTTCAAATATGAGTGAGGTTCTCAAATGCTGATTCAAATCTGTCAGCCTGGTTGGGCCGGTGGACTATTTGGTTTTATTCTAAGATGATTGGGTGAGAAACTGGACTTCCCAGATGCCATTCCTATGTTTATTGGTCTTTTCTGGGATCAACGTTTCTCTAGAGACAGATCCTTCAGCCTCCTCTTGGGGGTGTGATGCTGACTGCATGTGGGAAAGGAGGGCCCAGGTCCCGCTCATGGGCAGAATTTCCCTCAGTCCTTCTGCTTCCAGCCTCATGCCTCTCCTTCCCCTTCCTCTGTGCTGGCTCGTCCTAAGCCATGAGTCTCTGGTTTGCTTTCTTCAGAGAATAGATCTGGGCCTGTTTCCTGGGGCAGGTAGATAGGGCAGTCAACTGATCATCCAGCCTGAGGAGACTCTGAGCTGTGAGTTCAGACTTTCAACAACCTCCCTGTTCACTGACCCTGTCAATATCACCTTTTCAGCGCCTGCCAAGATCTGAGGTGCCTGAATCTTTCAGGGATAAAGTGGCTCCATCTCCATGTGTCCTACTAGCAGAGTAAGGTAGTTATTTTTTATTTTTAAAATTTTTTAAATTAAATTAAAATTTTTTTTAAATGCTTATAGCACGTGGTCTTCCTAGGTGGTCTCCCTAGTAATAACCAGGCCCGCCCCTGCTTATCTCCCGAGATCAGACGAGATTGGGCTTGTTCAGAGTGGCATGGCCGTAGACAGGAAGGCGGTTTTAAACCAAGTACCAGAAGAGTGAGTTGCACTCCTCCCCATCCCTTACTTCTTCATCTCCTCCACCCGGTTCTCGATTGTCTGTCATTGATGCTATCTCCTTCTTTCTTTGCTCTGAGTTGATGCCATTTATTTGTCCTCTGCTACGCTATTCCCTGTGGCTGGGGTTTAGGAAGATGGGCACGTAGGCCCGACTATTCAACCCACCCTGCTTCGCCGGAAGGCTACCTGGTTTCCGTTTTGACTTTATGATACCAGCTGCTTAGCTCGCCCCACACTCTGCTCTGTGGCTTCCTGGGACATCCTCACCTGTGTTTTCCTCCAGACAAACTAGGGGATCACTTTGAATGTTCATTAAAATGATCAGATTTGCCTGCAGTTCATGATCCATTGGGGTTTTTGAAGCGTTGATATTTGATGATGTCTCTATTCAGCAACATTGAATGACATTTTATTTCATGTTATTTTCCTTCTCAGGAGAGTGTTGAGATTGTCACGAACTCTGGAACATTCCTTGTGGAGGTCGTTCTTAGCTACTCTCGATAGGAATGTATGGATGCTGCTGTGAAATGAGTCTTTACCATTATGGCATCTCATTATTTATCATTTATTAAAAACAAGTTTCTTCTTCTTCTTCCTCTCCTTATTCATGTTTAAGACATCTAGACACCCTGGGAAACTTAATCTTAAAACTTTCAGTTGAGCCTTTGGCTTTTCTGGGAAGAAAATCATATTATCTGCCAATAATAACCATGAGACTTTTCCCCAAGACCCTCAAATCTCTTGTTTCTGTTTTTTGGTAGATGTGCTCATCATTTTCAAACACTGTCTTTGTCCCCAGGGACTTCTCAGAACCAATGTCTGTCATCAACCCCATCTATCTCCAGGTCTGGCCCAGCTAGTTATCTCCTGGCCTGGGGCTGGGGCACAGGAAGTCTGGGTCTAGCATCAGTTGGGGCCTGCGGCTTCTCACTGACACTTCTGTGACTCGTCTTCTGTCAACTGGGCCCTGAGAACAAGCCTTACACTCACATCCACTGTCCAGACCAGCGAAGAGGAGGAAGGGAATGAAGCCCCCGTTCCCACCCGGAGGTCTTGCCCTTGGGCTTGCAGGACTTACTGGATCTGTGAGCCCAGCCCCTCCCCGTCTGGATGCTCACTCTCCACTTCCTGATGGGGTCCCCTGGCTATGTTGGATCATGGTTGTTTCCTATAGAGACCTGAGTGTCTCCTGGGGATTCTGAGTGCCCCCAGAGTAACCAGGATGTTAGCGAGGATGACAGCAACTCTGCCTCGCAAGAGGGAATGGCAGATTTCTAGAGATCTGAGTTCATCTGAGTGCTGTTAGCAGCACCTCTTGACAGCCTACTCGCCTGGTTCACTGGGGACAGGGTGGTGGTCTAGGAGCATGAGGACCCCTCCTGCTCCCTTTGCTTCTCCTCTCAAACCATTGTCTGGTCCTATCCCACGCTGGGTGGAAAATGATTCCCAGAATATCACAGGACGGAAAAGTCTGTCTCTGGCTGGGTGGCCTCTGCCTGGGGCTAGAGTCTGGGGACAGGGCTCCATCCAGAAAGCAGGAGATGTGACAGGGGAGCTTGAATCCAGCGCTGTAGGGGATGGCACTCGGGCTCTGAGGAATGTGCAGAAGCCACCCCTGGGGTGTGAAGAGAGGTGATGGGAACTAGCATTAAACTGGCACCTCTCTCATCCTTTGCTATGCATTTTGACAATGTTTGATCATGCGCATGATTTATTATGACAGTTGAGCAAATGTACATGGGTCTCCTGGGGAAGCAGGAGGCTTCCGCACAGACTGGGGGCTTCAAACAACAGAAATTTATTCTTTCTCAGTGCTGGAGGTCAGAAGTCTAAAGTCAAGGTGTCAGCAGGTCCCCAAAGGCTCCAGGGAAGGATCCTTCTTGCCTTTTCCAACTTCTGGTGTTGCTGATAAACTTTGGCTCCAGGTCCAGTGAGTCTGTCTTTTTCCAAGGACAATGTGTGCCTCAAAAGTAGAAGGGGAACGTTGGAAATGTGGGGCCTGGTGCTTTCTTGTCGCCCAGCTCTTGGCTCAGGTGCAAGCCCCTGTCCTCCATTCCATTCATGCATGCCCTTTCTCTGTTTTGTTTCAGAGCATCTTATTTTTTTTTAAATTTTCCACATGCATACTGTCGATTTCGCTACTGATCTACCTCCAGCACCGAGTTCTCTGCTGGGCTCAGAGAAGACACTGAATATTTTTTATTTGACAGATAGCCTGCTGGTCATCATTGGTCCTACTGAAGGAATAAGCCCCGCCTCCTCCTATGCCCCACCCCAGAGGACGGCTGGCTTCCCCCTTGCCTAGTTTCCGGGCTGGGAAGATAAAGGGGCTCAGAGGGGTCCAGGAGCAGAGGGCAGAGGGACCTGGCATGGTGAGGATGCTGTTCAGACCCCATCCTCTATTCCTAGTCCCCAGGGTCCCTGCCGCAGCTCTCCTCACCCTGGCCCTCCCCTATTCCCCTATCCCCTGCAGATGCTGTGGCTGCTGTTCCTTTCTCTTCCCTGCCTAGAGGGTTCTGTTCCTGTGACCCCAGGTGAGTCCTGACCTCCAAGGCTGTCCTGTCTCCAAAACCCTGACCCTGATCTCTCAGAGGCCAGCCCTGGGATGCAGTGGTGACCCCTACATGAGAGTGGCCCTGGGGAGGGACTGAGCATGAGGGCCATGCTGAGCTCTGGGCAGGGGTGCCTGGGTCTCTGACGGTTCTTCCTCTGCTTCCCCAGATCTTGACCCAGGGACTGAGCTTGTGGGCATCATCGGGGGGCATGATGCCCCACCTGGGAAGTGGCCATGGCAGGTGGGCCTGTGGGTCAACCTAATAGGTAACCGATGGAAGCTGTATTGTGGGGGCTCCCTCATCCACCCACAGTGGGTGCTGACTGCTGCCCACTGCATTCGAGGGTAAGTCCTCACCCTGCTGGCATGGAGTGGGAGGTGAACAGTGTTGGGAGGCATGTGATATGTGCTGTGGGCAGTTCCTGGACTTGGTAGCTGGAGACTCCCTGCAGGATTCAGCCGCCTGGAGTTACCTTGCCTTCTGAAGAAAAACTGGCTTACTTCTTGTTCCTCTGCCATGGCCTCTGAGAAGCTTCTGGTCTTCTATCCCCCAGGAGAAACTCAGCGCCTTTTAACTTTAAGGTCCAAGTAGGACGAGTGCGATCCTCGGACAATCACACTGTGAAGGTGGCTAAGGTCATCTGCCATCCCAAGTACAACGTTTCACAGGAAGCATCTGGTGGAGCGGATGTGGCACTTCTCAAACTGGTGGCTCCCGTGACACTGTCTAACCTAGTCAAGTGGGTAGCCCTCCCACCAGCATCATTCACGGTACCCCCAGGCAGGAGGTGCTGGGTGACTGGCTGGGGTGACATCAATTCCTCAGGTAAGGATCAGGACGATGAGTTTGGGGGAAGATGCAGTGGAGTGTTGGCCAAGCTTTATAGATGAGGCATCAGCTGGGGTTCCTCTTGGGGTCTCCTTTGGGTGTGGGAGGTGAGTGGCTCAAGAGGACTTGGTTAAGGAGCAGAGACCAGAGCAACAAGAGCGAAGCCAGACCATGAGCTTTTCTTTGCCTTTACTCTGCACCATGCCCTGCCTGAGCCTTTATGTGGACCCTCTGTTTTTGTGGATCTCCCATTCTCCATGTGGTCTTGATGGTGGGATGGAAAACGAAGCAAGAGAACTTGAGCAACTTGCTCAAGGATCCACTATTAAATGGACAAAGTCAAATTTGACACCAGCATCTGCACTTCTTGGGGGAAAGAATTTGCTCTGGGTTTTCCAGATAAAAATATCTGGGGGTAAAATATTCAATTCCTCCATTTCTCTTCTGAGCTTGGTACTCACACTATCAGCCTGGAATGAACCTAGAGATTCAGAGTCTTGGGTAACCCAAAAGGTACCTCTGGGGGCACTGAGGCTCAGCATGTGGTTTAGAGCACATGACTTGTGACTGTCTGCCTGCTCAGGACCAAAGGTTCACATGACTTCTTTCCACAGTGCCGTTGCCCCCTCCCTACCATCTGCAGGAGGTGGAGGTCCCAATTAGGGCGGATGAGTTCTGTAGGCGGCAATACCGCAAGATCAACCGGTTTATCAAGGATGATATGCTGTGTGCAGGGAGCAAGGGCCAGGATTCCTGCCAGGTGAGACCTTCTCAGACCATGGCCTCTGTCCATCACTCCTGCTTGCAGGGACCCTGATTATTGATCATCTGTCTATTCTCTCCACAGGGAGACTCTGGGGGCCCCCTGGTCTGTAACTGGAGGGGCACCTGGTTCCAGGTGGGAGTGGTGAGTTGGGGGAAGGGATGTGGTCTTTCCAACTTCCCCGGAGTCTACACCCGAGTGACATACTACTTGTCCTGGATCTACCACTATGTCCACTCCTCTCCTCGAGCTATGGGCAGAAACAAGGATGCTGTCAGCATGAGTTGAAGACCAGCCCTCCAGGGTGTTTGGGGGACCTTTACTACTCCTTCCCCAAGGCCAGCTTTTCATTGCACCTAGTGTCCTCCTCCATTTCCCTGCTCTGAGACTCTCCTGCCCCTAAGACCTCCCTCAGCATCTTGTCTCTTCCTTGACAGCCATAAAAGAGAGGAGGTACTGTGCCCTGAAGTGGGGCCGGGGTGGGAGGAGCATTCCAGGACCCCTGCCTCCTGACTGTTCTCTGTAGCTCATTAAACTGCATGAAAAGCAGGCTCTAGACTGAGTGTACTTACTTATGGGTGTGGCCAAAGAAGCTTGTGGGTGGGATCTTTCTGGTGGGGATACCCATACCCAGGCTATGGAAGGTGTGTAGCGGAGGCATGGGCAACTGTGACTGCAGCCTGGCAGAGGGCAGGTGGGTGCATTCTCTTGGCTAGGGTGGAGGATGCATTTTCTGCCTCGGGTTTGAAACCAGGGCATGGAAGACTGCTCCAAGGACTGTACTGTTTCAGGCCTAGGACTCCCTGCCCTTCATCCTTCCTCCTCCAATTGCAATCAGTATGTAACTGATATTTTAAATAACTCGGACTTGGCAGCGTAAAAGCAGAAAGCATTGTTTTTCGTTGTCGCCACTGCTCTTTCTGACCAGTGTGCCTAATTCTCTTTTTCCAATTTGACCAACTTCTTGAGCTGATCAAAGATGTGATGGAATGTCCATCTGCTCCAACATAGAACTTCAATCTCTCATTCTGAGCAGCTCATGACAAGGCAGAACCTGCAGGGGGCTGGAGACAAGTCCAGTTTCCCCTTCTTCCTTTCCTAAGTTCTCCCGCTCTCTCTGCTCCTGGGTCATTGATTGGAGGCAGCCAGAGAGGAGAGATGAAGAGGCAGAACTTCTTCCTCCACTGATATCATTCTCCCAGTGTTGGCGTCCTCTGCTGGAGGAGGACTGTGTGGCATAGTCCTCTAAATCCTCTGCAAAGCTCATCAGTTCTTCCAGTGGGTGGGAAGGGCCTCCAGTGAACCTGCAAAGCTTCTCTGTTTTGAATCCAGGAAGTGAGAAGTCAGTTCTGAAGGCCGCCCCCTATCCTGAGGCAGTGATGTGTTCGTTCACTGTTCACCGTGCATTAAGATTTGGGAGGAATTGTTGGTGCATGGCTGGGATGGGCTCCTGCACCTGCAGATTGAGGCCAGGACACACAGGAGCCCTTTGTGCCTGATGCAGCTTTGTATTGTGGATGAGGGGGCTCCACACCCTTCAGAGACAGGCTGGTCTCTGCAGTCTGCTTTCTGGGATGTGAAAAATCTTTCAGATCTTTAAGGGACCACGTCTCCCTGAGACAAGGGGGAGAGCAGTCCTCTCCTCTGCCTGTGACCTGCGTGCCTGGGGGGAGATTTAGATGAAGCTCCAAGTCAGTGGCTATGGAGCCGCTTCCCCCATGTGCCCAGGGACTGAAGTCTGGATTTCCTGGGAGCCAGGAGCTCTCTAGGAAGACCTTTTACTGGGAAAATGAGGCCTGAGACTCAGCTGGAATGTACCACTCTGCAGATGGCCCTCCTTGGGGGTCTGCTTGGCCCAGGGATTAAGGAGGGGGCTGACATAAACCCAGTCTAGAGATACCCCTCTCAGTAATCCAGGCACATGTTCTACGGGAGTGCCTGCCCTGTCAATGGGGCCATGTTAACGGGGGATGCCAGGTGACTACTCAGGAATCCATGTAGATCTAGTTTACCTTCTGCCTGCCAGAATGGGTGCTGGTATGCTTGCCTTGCAACTGGGTTCTGTGGGATTACAAATCCCTTTGTAGCCGGTGAAACGGTTTTCCTCCACTGATGAGGGATGTAGTCAAAACTTTAGTGTTTTCAGGATTAAGAATGAGGGTCTGAGAGACCCAGGGACCAGGGCTCCCAAGAGAGGGAGAAGGGTCCTAGGATCTGGTGTTGGAAGGAGGGCTGGGCCTTTGGGGCAATTGGCTGTTTGGGGGCAGAATTGGATGACTGAGGGGGCAGTGCTGAATTGATTGAGCAGGCCTAAGAGAGAAGTGCTTGGGACTAAGAAAGGTGGGGACCCCTTACCCAAGGAGACAAGAAGCCTGAACCTGGGGCTGTGTCCATAGGCATGGCTGCAGGGTAGACCCTGGGACTCTCCCTCCTGAGATTGGGCACAGGGCTCCTGCCCTCTTACCTTGGTTGGAATCACTGCCAGAGCACCTCCATCTCCTGGGCTCAGCCAAGATGCAAGGTGGGCTGGGCCAGGATGCCCAGGTGGAGATGGAGCAGGGGAATGGGCATGTTGCCTCTGGTCTCTGAGATGTCTTATGACTGAACCCTGGGCCAGCAGATGTGGGTGGTGGGGGGAGCTGAGCCAGGGCCAAGTCAGTGCCCATGGGGACTCTGGAGTGGGACCTCTTCCCCTTCTCTGGGGTGAGCAAAAGACACCTTCCTGGCTTCTAAAGAAGATTCTATCCAGCTTCTAAAGAAGATTATATCTAGGTCCACGCCTTTCCTTTGAGGTGGAAAAACACACCTCGGAGTCACTATCATGCTTTCTCACCTTGCTAGTGTCCTGGGGCCATTGTAACAAAGGCCCACAGACTAGGTGCGGGGAAACTTAAAACAAAAGAAATTCATCTTCTTACAGTCTGGAGGCCAGAAGTCGGAAATCGAGGTGTCACGGGGCCAAGCCCACTCTGAGGTTCTGGTGGGGAGGATCCTTCTTTCCTCTTCCAGCTTCTGCTTGTCACACAGCCACTTCCTCTGTGTCTCTCTGTGTCCTCACTCCTTCTTACAAGGGCACTTGTCATTGGATTTAGGGTCCGCCCTACTTCAATCTGACCTCGTCTTAACTAACTACATCTGCAACGACCCTGTTTCCAAATAAGGTCAGTTTCCGAGGTTTCGGCTCTCACTGGTCCACATCGATCTGATCTGCCGCATTGGTGAGAGTATGTGCTAATCAGGCTGTGTGCTCCCAGGAAGGGGAGATCAATCCTGGCAATATTTACTTGCCACATTAAATATTTAGGGGTCCCACCGTCCAGCACATAGGGGCACCTCCTTCAAAATAACAAACCTACGATGATATTTGCACCTCTCACACGCTCCATGCCTCAGAGTGCTGCTCCAGCCTGTGCAGCTGGTGACATGAAAGGCTGCCAGTTCTGAGTGGTTCCCAGTGCTAGAATGGGCTCTGCTGCAGGTCCAGGCCGTCTCTTGCACCACAGGACCCAGCAGACACGATGGAGTTAAAGGTATTCGTGGTGGGCAAGCTCCAGGGTGGGGAGTGCCAACGAAGGCCCACACCACCTGCATCGAGAAATATTATTGAGATGTAAGTTACATCTTGCGCCTGGGCACATTGAGTTCCTTGTGTCTAGAGGCTAGTGAGCAAGAAGTGCCCCTCTCTTGGTAGGGACAATGACATTGACCACCAGGAAGAGGAAAGGCTGCTGTGTCACAATGGGGGCAGGAGAGATGAGAGGCACTTGCTTGTCTCTTGGTACTCCCTCATCAATTGTGATGGCCTGAGAACCACCCAGCCTGAGAACTCCATGTGATCAGACAGAGCTCAGCCCTCAGGGATGGGGATCTGGGTCTTGCCACCAGGTGAGTGCCAGAGTCCACAGGTAGTAGCCAAGGGAGGACATAGAAATAGATAGTGAAGGGGGGCCTGTTGGCCTCGTTTGTACCCTGAGCCTCTCTTTCTGAGCTCTCCTGGGTAGAGAGATCCTTTGTAGTCCTCCAGCAGCTGTCCCCAGCACATGAGGCAGAGGAGGGTAGGCCGTGCTGGACACAGAGATGGGCCTCTAGGTCCCCCTTCGGGGTAGGACTTGCTGACCAGCATCTGGGAGGGCCAGAAGCTCTTTACGGCTGCCTCACCCCATCGTGTCCCTCTTGGCTAATCCAAGAGATTGTAAGGGCTGGCGTTTTGTTCCAGTGAGGGCTAGGGCTGCGGACACTGCGTCTCCCCGTGGGTCGGTCAAGGTGTTGTCAGCTCTGCATTATGCTCTGGCCTTTCCCTCTGCTCAGCTTTGTTTCATCCACCTGCCATCCAAAAACCTCTCCCCAGTTTGTACCCTGCATGTCATACACTGTCTCAGTACCAGTTTCCGGAGAGTTCAGCTTTTAGAGCAAACAGTGTGCTGTGTCTCTCAGCTGGTGGCAGTGAGGGTAGCCATAGGCCACATGCCAGTTAGATGGCGGCAGTGAGGGTGGCAGCCTATAATATTCTAGTCCAATGGTGGCAGTGAAGGTGCTGGCTTTCAATGCTCTCGTCAGAGGGTGGCATGCTCCAGGCCGCCTCACAGAGTTCAGTGGGTTCAGGGGGCTTCCCTGTGGCTAGAGTGGCCTGACACCTGGTGTCTGCTGCCCGCCTCATCCCACCGACTTGGGCCCGGGGCACCAGAGCTTCTTCTAGCAAACCTGCATCCTCTCTACACATTCGCTTCCACCGGCCTGCTTGTGTTTTGCAGCTGAGATCCTTGCAGCCAGGGTGTGGCTGTTGACAGGTGATAGCCTGGCGGCAGGTCTGGTGGGAAGCAGGGCAAGGGCCCAGCAGGAGCTCTTCAGTGCCTGTTGATCAACTTACCAACCTCAGGACCTGAGAAAGGAGAAGCTTCACTTCCTGTGCTGGTGGATAAAAGGACTCAGAGAGGCCGGAGAGGAGTGGGAGGAGCATCCCATCAAGGTGAGGATGCTCTTGCTCAGACCCTGCTTTCTCCATCCCCACCCTAGGGTCCTGGCCCCTGGTGGCCTTACCCAAGCCCCCACCTATCCCCGCAGATGCTGTGGCTGCTGTTCCTGACTCTCCCAGGCCTGGGGGGTTCTGTGCCTTTGTTCCCGGGTGAGTCCTGACTCCCCATCTCCATCTTCTGCCTCAGGCTGCTCAGACCCTCAGCACCAGCTCAGGGTGGGATTGATAGATCCACTCCTGGGAGGGACTAAGTGTGAGAAGCCATGCTGGAGTCTATGATAGCACTCCCTCTTTGCTTCCCAGATCCTGACCCAGAGAGGGAGAGGGGTGGCATTGTGGGGACACACAATGCCCCTACTGGGCGGTGGCCATGGCAGGTTAGTATCCGAAGATACAATAAGGAGCTTGAGCTGTGGCAGCACGTATGCGGGGGCTCCCTCATCCACCACCAGTGGGTGCTGACCGCTGCCCACTGCACCCAGCGGTGAGTCATAGAGCCCCATGCCCTTTTGACTGGGAGAATGGGGGCAAGGAACACAGAGAGGTGACAGGAAGTGTATTGTGGGCAGGAGTCTGAGTCCAGGGAAAGCTATTATTCTGTTAGTAGCCAGCTCAATTCTTGCTGTTGTGCCAAGCCTAGTCCTGTGCCTTGGTTTCCTCTGAGAAGCTCCTGGTCTCTCTCCTCCAGGGAGGACTTGGAGGCTTGTGGCTTCAGGGTCCAAGTTGGGCAACTGAGACTCTATGATCAAGACAAACTGACAAAGGTGACTCAGATCATCTGCCACCCCAAGTTCAACCAGAGCCTGTCTGCTGAGGGTGGTGCAGACATTGCCCTGCTGAAACTGGAGGCCCCTGTGACACTCTCTGAGCATGTCAACCTGGTCACCCTCCCACCTGCCTCTCTAACAGTCCCTGTGAGGACGATGTGCTGGGTGACTGGCTGGGGTTACCTCAGACTTGGAGGTAAGGACACTTGTTGGGGTGTGTGGAGATGCTGGGTGGCCCTCTAGATGTATGGTTGTGGCTTTGCTGAAAATGCTGTATTCTCTGCAATTTGGGAGAATCTTTCACCTTCTTATTATGGTAAAGTATACATGACAAAATTTTTACCATTTTAACCATTGTTAGGTATACAAGTTAGCGGTGTTAAGTACATTCACCATGTTGTGCAACCATCACCACCATCCATCTCCAGAACTTTTTCATCTTCCCAAATAGAAGTTTTGTCCCCATTAAACACTAACTCTTCATTCCCCCGGCCTCTGGCAACCATGAACCTACTTTCCATCTTTATGGATTTACCTATTCTAGACATTTCATATAAATGCAATCATACAATGTGTGTTTTTTTGTGTGTCTGACTTCTTTCACTTAGCGTGGTGTTTTTAGGGTTCATTCACCTTATAACATGTGTCAGAACTTTATTCCTTTTTATGGCTGAATAATATTCCACTGTACAGATGGAATATTCTGTTTATCGATTCCTGAATTGATAGACTGTTTCCACCTTTTGGCTGTTGTGAATCATGCTGCTGTAAACCTGTGTGTACAAGCACCTGTTAGAGTACTTGTTTTCAATTCTTTGTGCCATATGCTAGGAGTGGAATTTCTGGGTCATGTGCTAATTCTATATTTGATTTTTGAGGGGGAATTCTCTTGTGAGCCTGAATGTTTGCAGGGCTGGGATTTCATGGTCAGGTTCATGGACACTGGGGACACGGGGCGTTTGTTCTCTGCCAGGCAGACAGGCCCTCCCATGACTCTCCCTGGGACCTCCCTATGCTGAGGTGGGTGTTTGGACCTCGATTGTCCTTCTGAAGATGAGTAAACCCAGGAGTGAAAAGCTGGGGTCTGCCACAATCTCACAGTGTGCAGGTCCCTGAATCAGAATGGGAACCTAAACTCATCAGCTTAGAATAGTTTACTCCCTGTTGTAATGCATTCGTTTGGGGGTGGGTCCTTGATCCATTCCTTTTCCAGGAAAAAAATTCTTGGGAGAACAATGTCTCCTTGGTGCCTATCCTCAGGCATGAGAATCTCAGGCTTTGGCCAACGAAGTCCTGCATCCTGGAACCAAATGGGTTTAGTGGGTGTACGGAAGCTGAGTTCCAGTATTAGGCGTAGCTGGTGTAGATGCCAGGGTCAGGGCCCACAGAGGGGCTCCCTGTGCCCTCCACTGATGACAGCGAGAATGGAAAGAGTATCTGTGTTGTTGGGAAGAAGCAGGAGCCCAGACCAGCCCCGATCCTCAGCCAGCCCCTCCCCACAGTGCCGCTGCCCCCACCCTACCAGCTGCAGGAGGTGGTGGTCCCCATTGTGGGGAATGAAGTCTGTGACCGGCATTACCAGAACTCTTCAAACTACATCGGCCTGATCATCAAGGACGACATGCTGTGTGCTGGGAGTGAGGGCCAGGATTCCTGCCAGGTGAGACCTCTGGCCTGCCACCTGTCCTCTGTCCCCTTCTGGCCCATGGAATGAGACTCAGAAGCTCCATTGCAGTGGCACCTCTGAGTCCTGCCTCTCCCCACAGGGTGACTCTGGGGGCCCACTGGTGTGTAGCTGGAATTGCACCTGGGTCCAGGTAGGGGTCGTGAGCTGGGGAGATATCTGTGGTCATCGTGACTTCCCTGGGGTGTATACCCGAGTGATGAGCTACGTGTCCTGGATCTGGCAGTATGTCCCTCTTTCCCCTGGACCCTAGATGGGGCCCAGGTGGGGTTCACATGATGATAAGACCCCCCATAATTCTTTTTGACACCTCTGTTTCTTTCTCAATTTCAGGCTTGTCCTCCCAAACCTCCTCACCCTTCACCTCTCATTCCATAGTGCTAAGGCCCTCCTCCTCTCTTGGCCTGTCAGTTTCCCTGACCTTCAGGTGAGATAGAAAGATGCTCTAAAGGCTGATGTCTCTCACGGTGGGGTGGACCAGGGGTAAGAGGCTGGGTCCATGGTCTCCTGCTTACCCTCTGTTTCCTATTAAACTTGGAAAAGCTAGCTTCAGAGTGTGGCTTGGGATAATGGCATGGACTCACAGTGATCTTGGCCGAGGGAGCAGTGGGAGCCTCCCTGAGGGGTCTCTGGGCTCCAGGTCTCCATGACTGGGGGTGGGGAGGTTTTCTGGCTATCATTCCATGTGATGGCATTTCTGGGGGCTCAGGTCCTTGCCCCAGGGTCCCTCCTTTCCCATCCCTCCCTCCCTCACTCCTCCCTTCCTCTTTCTCTTCACTTTTCTTTTTTTCTTTTTCCTCTCCTCCCTCCGTTCCCCTTCTTTCTATTTCTCTTCCCTGATATTCTCTATTCTTCTTCCTCACTCATTCCCTACCTTTCTCTTCCCCTTTCCCTCCTTCAATTTCCTTTATCAAATGTTCTCAGTGTAAGCAAGGTCTTGGGAATAAGGAGTTCACCGAGGTGGTTCCTGGGCTCCTAGAGCCCACAGGGAGGTGAGGACAGACATACACATGCAGCTGCAGTGAGTGTGGGATGTGGTATGGAGGTGAATACTGTAACAAAGCTGGAATAACACAGGATGTGGTCCTGCCAGCTTACACCTGTTGGAGAGAGTTTGACGGGCTGGGAAGCCAGGCCTGGCTCATGAAGCATGAGCAGGATGAGGAGGAGGAGGAGGGTGCTCCAGGCAGGGAGACAGAGGTGGTGGGGACAGAGGGGTGAGCTTGGAATGAATGTGAGGGGTTAGAGGGTGAAGGGGCGGAAGGCTATGCTCAGAATGTGTTTGAATGTTGGCTTGTTCAGTTTTCAACATTAACACATCAGAAAAAAAAAAAGCCCATAAAATATGAAGGAATAATTAAGGTTCTGGTCGGATAGTTTGAGAGCCTCCAACTTCAGAGGCTTCTTAGAGATCCAGAACCCCTTATTAGAAATTCAAAAAACTGGAAAAACTAACAATAGCATTTGTACATAGATATCCAAGAATTTTCCAGAATCAAAGAAAAATGGGAATCCTCGGTTGAAATGCCTTGTTAATATTCAGCAGAATAAATACAAATGAATCCTATACCAAAGCCCATTTTAGTAAAACTATAAAATATTAAAAGCCAGAAGAGACAAATGAAAGTTTAACTGAAAAAGAAATAACTATCAGACTCAGCAGACTTATGATCAGCAACAATAGATAGTAGAAGCTGGAGCAATATCGTTTAAGTGGTGAGGAAAAATCATTGTCATTATATAATTTTGTTCCCAGATAAACTATCATGCAACATTGAGGGCAAAATAGTGATATTACAAATCATAAAACATGAAAAGTGTTTAGCACCTACAGGCATTCATTAGAAGAACTATTTAAGAATTTATTACGACAAGAAGAAATATGGATTCAGAGGAACAGCATGAGACGAAGGAAACAAAGCATTTATGGGGGGGGGGGAAACACCCTGCATGCCAATCTCCTCCATCCTCAGCCTGCCATGTGAGGGTAACTTTGGACTTTTATGGGGCAATAGAAATTTCCAGTCCATGGAGGGATACAGTCTCCAGGCCCCCAAAAGCAAATTCTTCATTTCCAAGGACAGTGGGTATCCCAGATGAGAGAGGGGAGCCATGGAGACAGGAGATTGGCCTGTGCAGAGAGGCTGGAGGAGAATGGGTCACCAACTGGAGGATATTCAGGAGCAAAGAGCGGTGTGGGCCCCGTCCCTGGGCCCTTCCCTGCCCTGAGGGCCAGGGCAGACACATAAGTAATAATCGAATTGGAACCTGTCATGGCTCCAGAAGTGAGGGCTTTATGCCCCTTCCACTCTATTTTCCAGACCCAGGGGACGCGTGGGCATCAGGGGTCCTTCTCCTCCCCAGTCACACCCCAGCCCACACTGACTCACAGCTGCAGCAAGACTTTCATGCCCAACATGAGGTAGACGCTTGGAGGTTGATTCAACACAGGAAAAAAAGCCCAGTACCCCACCTCAGGGAGACCCAGACAGCCCTGTTCATTTCCTCCTGAGCTGGTTCTTCGAACAGCACCCAGGACCCCAGGACCCCTGGCAGGAGGCATAGGTAACTTTGCCTCCTTTGTTGCCCCTTTTTCTGTGACTCTGTTCTTCTCTGCACTGAGTCACCACTTCTCACAGTCCCTGGAGTACAGACATCATCCTGTTGAACCTGAAGGCCCCTGTTACTCCTGTAGTATGTCAGCCCTGTCATCCTCCCATCTGCTGCACTTAGAGTTTGCCCAGGGACAATGTGCTGGGTGACCAGCTGGGGTGACGTTGCAGACAATTGTAGGTATTAGGGAGCCAGGTGGAAAGGGTGAGGGGCTGGGTGCCTGGGTTTTTATAGTAAGTGCCTCATTCTAAGAACTTTTGGGATTCCCAAGGTAGGTGTGACACCGGGGCTTTAGGCAGAAAGTTTCTGGGACAGATATCAGGTACTGAGCACTTGAGCTGGATGGCCCTGGGCAGGCAGTTCTGGGTTTTGATTTGGACTCCTCCTGGACTCTGACTACCACAGCCTGAGGGCAGACGGTTGTCATCATGTTGTAGGAGAGGAGGTGCCAGGTCCAAGGTCTCAGGCTCCTCTGTTGCTGAAGCAGAATTTGCATGGGGCGCCTGTGAGTCCTGACGGATGCCAGGAGAAAACTCCCTCCTTTGTTGTCTAGTTCTCAGGCCCGTGGAACCCAGACTCCAGCCAATGGAGTCCTGCATCTTGGAACTGGAGGGGCATCTAGACTTTTGGACATTATGTGATTAGACCCCTATCGTAGTAGATGTGGGGAAGCTGAGTCCCAGTTCTAGGTGTAGCTAGTGTGGATGCCAGGGTCAGGGCCCACAGAGGGGCTCCCTGTGCCCTCCACTGATGGCAGCGAGAATGGAAAGAGTACCTGTGTTGTTGGGAAGAAGCAGGAGCCCAGACCAGCCCCGATCCTCAGCCAGCCCCTCCCCACAGTGCTGCTGCCCCCACCCTACCAGCTGCAGGAGGTGGTGGTCCCCATTGTGGGGAATGAAGTCTGTGACCGGCATTACCAGAACTCTTCAAACTACATCGGCCTGATCATCAAGGACGACATGCTGTGTGCTGCGAGTGAGGGCCAGGATTCTTGCCAGGTGAGACCTCTGGCCTGCCACCTGTCCTCTGTCCCCTTCTGGCCCATGGAATGAGACTCAGAAGCTCCATTGCAGTGGCACCTCTGAGTCCTGCCTCTCCCCACAGGGTGACTCTGGGGGCCCACTGGTGTGTAGCTGGAATTGCACCTGGGTCCAGGTAGGGGTCGTGAGCTGGGGAGATATCTGTGGTCATCGTGACTTCCCTGGGGTGTATACCTGAGAGATGAGCTACGTGTCCTGGATCTGGCAGTACATCCCTCTGTGCTTCAGACCCTAGATGAGGCTGGGTGGGGTCTACAGAATGGTGAGAACACTGATCTTCCTGGTGTCTCAGGATTCTGTTTTTCCTGCCAGCGGAGGGTGGGAGGAGGGAAGGGGAGCCCTAGAGGTGAGTCGAGAGTGGGGAAAAAAGTCCCAGATATCGCAGATGACGGCTTGCGATCTGATTCTCATTAAACAGTGTGAGGAAACTGCTTCAAGGCTGCTGTGTGCTGGACTGGTGCATCTGGGGACGGGGCCTGGCATTTTGGTTGGCTGGGCCTGCTAGTTGGGTCCCTGGCACTGGTATCTTCAGGCCAGGCAGAGAGGAGATGGATGGGCCTCGACTTCAAGCACAGGTGCTCTGTGCTCCTCTCTCACCAAGAGTTTCTGCCACAGTGAGGTGTTGTGTCTCAGTTGTGGCTTCAGTCGCAGATT
>NW_006436812.1:6167874-6174976 GCF_000325575.1 Pteropus alecto
GCCCTGCCCCCTCTTTCAGAGGCCCCTCATAGCGCTCACTGAGCACCATCCCTTCTACCATGGACCTCCTGGTCCAGTGGGATGTGGATGTTAGCAGGCAGTGCAGCATAGTGGCAGCTGGTGCTGTAAAGACCAAACCCATTGGGATGCTCACAGGTCCTTTCTCTCCATGTTCTTTGAGATAATCTCCCCTCTCCCCCATCTACTCCTGGGCAATTCTATAGATGGTCTCCTTCCGTTAGGGCACCAGATTCTTTTTCTGGATTTTGAAAGTCCTGTCTGACCTGAGTCAAAACATCCCTGGTTCATTCCACAAACGAGTCCTAATAAGCCTTGACCCCTAAGGCCCTCCCTGTGGGGGTGGCATCAGCCCAGCAGGTGCCCTGACAACAACTTCACCAGGAAAATGGTGGCCTCCATTGCGCCTCTGGATCTTCTGGCTATTTGTTATGTGATATGTCCTGCACCTTGGACACTCGGCCTAGGCATTCAGAGGTGCCCCTGAATGACACTGATGGAGGAAACGGGGTCTGTGGTCTGTGGGAGAGAGCCTGGGGGATGGTGGGGGCCCAGTGGGGAGAGGGGGCAGAGTCCAGGTCTCTGCGTTCAAACTGTTTTGTCTCTACCTGGCCCCCCACACACCCTCTTTCCCCCACTCTGAGGGAATCCCATGAAGAGCCAACTCTGGTGGAAAAGAAACTGCCCCCGGGAGATCTCTCCCTGTGTCTCCCCTAGAGCTGTGTTGGGGGCTGGGCCAGGGGCCTGGGCTCAGGCTGAGTGATATCCGCAGCTGCCCAGCATCTGACTGACCTCTGAGTACTGAGCCCAGAGGTGGGTATGAGGGGTCTGAGCCAACAGAGTGGGGATCTGAATAGGACAGACAAGGGTCCTAGGTCTGTGCTTCTGATGCCCCTGGTGCTAGAGAAGCAAAGGTGCCCTGATAGTCATTCCTTCACCCACATGCCTCTGTGTCATTGTGGAACGCTCAGACGCAGAGTGGAAGTTCTGTATCAGGTGGCACTGGGTTGTCTCCCTGTGTTGCAATTCAAAGTCTAAAGGCTCAAATGCCTATTTCTGCCCAACATCAGCTCCCTGCCTCTCTCAACAATACCCCCTCCCCGATGTCCTCTTCCCCCTCTTCCCACTGTTGGTAGCTGTGACCTTAATGCTCGCCCAGCTCCCACTCACCCTACAGGTGCACAGTCAAACCCGGGGCTGGGCCTCCTGCCAGGATAGGGTGGAGGTGTCCCCAGGCTGACTTTGCTTATACTCAGGTTCTCCGGGGACTGGCTCAGCTATCAAAATAGGGAGAGGGAGATGGAAGGGAAAGGCCCACCTCTCACAACCTGCTAGAAAGAGGTTGATCACAGAGGCCACGTCATGTACGAGTCCACCCACATGAAATGTTCAAAACGGGGATCTATGGAGATAGAGCAGATTGATGGCTTGCCCAGGGCTGGGGATGGGGGTGGGTATGGTGGTGGGAGGTCGAGATGATAACAAGAGGGTTTAGAGTTTCTTTTCAGGATGATGAAAATGCCATAGAATGACTGTGGTGATGGTGGCACATCTGTGAAAGTCCTAAAATCCATTGACTCATATACTTTAAATAGGTGGATTGTATGGTGTAGAAGTATATCTCACTAAAGCTCTTTAAAAAACCCAAATAAACATTAAATTGAAAAAAAATTTTTTTAAAGAGCCCACAGTTCTCATTTCTCTGATTAACTTCTAACTATAAAACCAGGACACAAGTGTCCGGAAAGGCCACTGAGATGCCTTTCAGTTCGAAAACGTGGGGCCCCCTGGGCACCCCTTCCTGCCCCAGGACTTGAGAGTCTTCAAAAGAGACAGCTACTAGGTCTGCAGTGGGATCACTGTGGACTTTAGTCATCATTTGGGGGCCCACTGTCCAGCCCCTCCTAAGTTAGGGGAGCTTCCTCTTAGTCATACTGGTGGGTTTGCTTTCCTCATCTCCCCAGTGTGGGTGGTCACATGACCTGGCTCAGGCCATGGGAGACATCAACTGTCCTGGGAGCAGGGATCCTGTAGCTGGAGGAGAGCGAGGTGTGGAGGTCAGTCCTGGCCATGTAGGTACCTGAAGGTGGGCTCAGTGACAGTGTGGGGGCAGCTCCTGGTGCCCATAAGCATCTTCCTGCTCCTTTGTCCCTCACCTCCCAGCATTTAGTGCTGAGCAAAGGAGTCACTTGGAGTCCTGATGACTGAACACTCAGCTCTTCTCAGTCTGGGGAGCACCGCCCTCAGAAATCTCAGCATGAGGGGCCCGGACTATGAGAAGGTGTGCCACCAGGGCTTACCTGCCGGCAACAAAAGCAACGTCATCAAGGACGATGCTATGTGCAAGGAGGAAGGAGCATAGCTTCTGCCAGGTAAGACCCAGGCCCTGGCCTCTGCCCAAAAACCATGTTGCAGTGGGGCCACCATAGCACCCTGTGGCCAGCTGTGACTTCCTCCACAAGGAGATGTTGGAGGCCGCTTGGTCTGTTACTGGTTGGATGTATGGCTTCAAGTCGGGGTGCTGAGCTGAGGCATAGCCTCCAGGCATGTCACCTATCCTTGGATCTGTACCTGAAGGATGACCTACTCATCTTGGATCTGCCAGCATGTCCTATTGGAACCTTGATAGCCCTGTATGGGCCGAGGAGCCAGGGACCTGCCATCTGTGTCACCTCCTGTGGCTTCCTCCATTTAGTACCACCATCTCTTTAGTGCCCTGTTCTCAGTGCCCTGTAATTCCCTGACCTTGGGGCCCAAGAGGCGGGCAGCAGCTTAGTAGTTGGTGTCTCCTGACAGTGGGTGGGTTAGTTGGATGTGCCAGGGACCATACCTCCTGCTCGCTGTTTGCCAATCTATTATTGTGTGAAAAGAAGCCTCTTGAGTGTCTGGTTTGTATTTGAGCATGGTGGAGACTTCCTGGTAGGGTCTCAAAGCTCTGGAGAGCTCAAGTCCAGCTTTGACCAATTCCATCTACAGGCAGGGTGGGATGGCCAGGGAGGCTATGCGGTTGGTTACTCTTGGTCTTGGGTGGAGTCTGTTTCCAGGAAGCACATTCCAGCCTCCCCATGAGGATGAGACAGGTGTTCTGTACCGGCACCTCTACCCTGGTTTGGACAGTCAGTCACTCCTTTTTCTCAGATCTCCATCTGTACCATCAAATCTAGCTTCACCTCGGGGCAAGGCATGCTTAGAGGGGCTCAGTGCCCAGAAAAGGTGGGAGGTGGTCCTCCACTTGGGCCCTGGCACCTGTCCTTCCCTGGGAAGTTGGTGGTTTGCTTTGGCTACCTCAGAACAGCCTGGACCATTGTTGGATGGGGTGGGGACCTGGGACCCCTCCTGGACACATGAGGCCATGTAAATGCAAATTGATTGAGATTGAATTAAGTGAAAAACTTACTTCCTCAACCTCACAAGCCACATACACTGGACAGCAGATACAGAGCAGTCTACCATCCTGGAAAGTTCCAATGGGCAGCACTGGTCTTAAAGTTCGGAAAGTTGGACACAAGCAATAGACTCTAGAGGTGAAGCTAGGAGGAGAGCTGATCTCTCCAGGCCCTACCCTGGGCCCTGGTGTTCACAGAGGGGGCTACCTGGGGGGCCTTGCTGGGCTGGTTGGGTGACACTTGGGCCATCCCCACCTGGCTCTCCACTAGTGAGCAGCTTGGGGGGATGGCAGCTTCTCCCTGGAAGTGGTTACGACATGGGACTGTGTAGGTCTGGAACATTCCATCCTTGAAGGAAATTCTGTTGGCTGGCACTGGGTGATTCCAGTTAAATCCAGGGGTTTCTCATTGCCCCAGTTTAGGATCATTTATTCACTTGATTTCTGAGTCAAGTCCCCATTTGTGTTTCCTCTCTCCCCCAATCCTCACCTTTGGTCCATGGGACCCACCTCCCCTGGGTCTTGGTAAGAAGAGGTTGGGACCTGGCAGTGTGGGCTGGCTTAGTGATGCAATCTCATAAAATGTAGGTAGAAAGAAAGTTGGTATTTGGGTGGTTGAAAGGAGGCATTGACTCTGCTGAGTGTGTATATAATACATATTGTACATATATTCTCAATGCAATCTATTTATCTTCATTTTGTGGATAATACAATGTCTGAAAAAGGGTAAGAATCCATCCATCCATCCATCCATCCATCCATTTGTACATCTGTCTCTCCTCCCATTCACTCATCCATTCATCCTTCTACTCATTCATCCACCCACCCACCTACCCATCCACTCATTCACTCATCCATCCTTCCATCCATCCATCCACCTGCTTATTCATCCTTCATTCAGTCCATCCATTTATCATTCCACCCATCTATCTATCCGTGCATTCATATATCCAGGGCACTGGCTTCAGCGATAGCTGCCACTTTCTTCCTCTCCTGCTTGTCTCTGTTCTTTAAAATGCTACACCGTGTGCTATTCTAGAATGTGTGTTTAAGATCTCTGACTCCATTTTTCTCAATTAAAAAGGCTTTGGGGGATGAAAATTTCTTTGAATTTCTATTCTGGATTTTTATGGCTTTAGAAGAAAGGGTAATCTGTTTAATCTGCTTTAGACCCCATAGAATAAATAAGCGCTGAGGTTCTTAGAGCTGAAGTTGGAGGATGTTGTGCAACCACCACTTCTGTTCTAGAACATTTTCATCACCCCCAAAAGAGACCTATACCTATTAGCAGTCACTCCCCCTTCCCCACCTCCCTCTAGCCTCTGGGAAATATTAATCTACTTTCTGTCTCTACAGAATTGCCTATTTTGGGGACCTCATATAACTGGAATCATACATCAGTTGTCCTTTTGTGTCTGGCTTCTTTTTCTGAGCATAATGTCTTCAAGGTTCATTCACATTGTAGCCCGTCAGTGCTTCATCCATTTTTATGGCTGAATAATATTCCATTGCATGGATAGACCATGCAATGGAATATTATTTGTTTGTTTATTCACTTGTTGAAGGACATGTGGGTTGTTTCCACTTTTTGGCTGTTGTGACTAGTCCTGCTCTGGATGTGGGTTTGAACACAGGTGTTCAAACAAGCAAATACTTGTTTGAACACCTGTGTTCACTTCTTTTCGATGCCAGGTGATGTCCTGAGTGCTCCCATATAGTGATTAATTTCATCTTGCCAATGCCAGGAACTGGCTACCATTATTATCTTCACTTTACAGTGGAGGAAATGGAGGCACGGAGAGATGATGTGATACTCCTGTCACACAGTAAGTGGCAGAGCTGGGACTTGAACCCAGAGAAGGTGGAATAAAGTCCACAGCTCACCCCTACACTGTGCTGCCAGGGTGAGGATGTACAGAAGATGTGGATAAAATAGGGGAGTCTTGCACAGACCGACAATGACAACATTCCATGTCTCTTCAATAAGTGGTACTGGGAAAACTGGACAGATACATGTGAAAAATGAAATTAGATGACTTTTTTATACCATGTACAAAAATTAACACAAAATGGATTAAAGACTTAAAAGTAAGACCTGAAACCATAAAACTCCTAGAAAAAAATATAGGCAGCTTGTAGCAACATCTTTTTGGATATGTCTCCTTGGGCAAGGGCAACAAAAGAAAAAAAAAATGGGACATAAAACTAAAAATGTTTTGCACAGCAAAGAAAACCATCAACAAAATGAACAACCTACTGAATAAGAGAAGATATTCACAAATGATACATTCAAAAAAAGGTTAATATCCAAAATATATAAGGAACTCATACAACTTAATGCCAGAAACAAAACAAAACGAAACAAAAAACCCCCAACAATTCAATTAAATAAAATGAGCAGAGGACCTGAATAGACATTTCTCCCTAGAGGACGTACAGATGGTCAACAAATGAAAAGATACTCAGCATCACTAATCACCAGGGAAATGAAAATTAAAACCACAGTAAGATATTATCTCACACCTGTCAGAATGGCCATCATCAATAAATCAACAAATAACAAGTCCTGTCAAGGATGCGGAGAAAAGGGAACCATTGTACACTGTTGATAGGATTGAAAATTGGTGCAACTTCTATGGAAAATAATATGGAAAACAAATTTTAAAAAAGAGCTGCCATACAACCCAGCAATTCTACTTCTGGGTATTTATTTGAAAACAAAAATACTAATTCAAAAAGATATATGTAGTGACATTAGAAACATGGTGGAGTGAGAGATGTCACCAGACCTCTCCCCTTGAAACAATAATAAGCTGAACATCTAGAACTCTACAAAAAACACCCAAACTGCACACCAGCACATAAGAGCTATCACAGGTCATGACCCTGGGAGTCGGGCAGTAGACTGGGAGAAACAAAGAAGCTGCCTCTTGCAGACAGAGCTCCCTGAAGGAGGAGCGGGAGGGGAGAAGGTGAGGCAGGTTCCCTGAATAATCCTGCCTGGGAGAGCTGTGAGCTCCATATGGCAGGCGGCAGTGCCCAGGTATCAGGGCAGAAAGCAGAGAAGCGGGGATGGCATAGAAGCAACAGTTGATTTTTACCAGCTGTGGTTGCAAAATGCAAGGCAGAGCCACAGCCCCCATCCCCCAACCCAGAAAGCCCCTCCCCCCATATCCTCCAAGACCGAACACCGCGGAGCCCCAGGGGAATCTAAGCAAGGGCTACCAAAAGTGTTGCTAACACTGACAGGGACTGAGACTGAAAGTAGTGAGCATGATTGAATATCTATAAGAAAAAAAGGCATTATTGAGACTTTATATAAAGCAGGGATCCAAGAGGCTTAGACATCACCTACTGGAAACCAAAAGAAAGACATCTTCTTTGTAACAGGCTAAAGAGAGATCTTTATATAATAAACCTTTTTTTCTGGAAAAAAAGCAGAATACACTTCCATTAATGCCCAAGCAGAGAAATAGTCCATTAAACGCCATGAACAATCAAGGTGACAAGGCAGCTCAGAAAGAAAGAGAAAAATCTCCAGAAAATAAGCTTAAAGGCATAGAAATATGTGACTTAAATGACAGAGAATTCAGGATAGTACTTCTGAAAAAACTCAATGAGATCCCAAACAATTCATATCAACAATTTCAGGAATTGAAAAAACAACTAGATCAGCAGAATGAGTTCTTTAGGAAAGAG
>NW_006436812.1:6175570-6179485 GCF_000325575.1 Pteropus alecto
TGAAATATCCTCTACAAGGCCTGCATTACAGGAGGTACTAGAAGGGGTCGGCTCACCTGAAACAAAACGACAAAAAAAATATAATAATTAGGAATAAAGTAACTATCAGGCAGATAGAAGCAGAGGAGTGCAAACCGTACTAAGAACAGGACATTATAAGCTTAAACAATAAGAAGAAATTTGCTATAGCAATATAGTAATGAATGTTCAGCATACATAGGGACAAATTTAGACAACAATGACAGAAAGGAGAGGATTCAAAGATCCAAATTCACAAAAGGGAATGGAGATAAGGCATGCGCAGAAGAAAATGAACATACATACATACATACATACATATATACATAACTATCTTCTACATATTCATAATGGTAACCACACGCCAAAGATTCAGAACTGAAGTATATAAAATAAAACAAGAAGGACCAGAGGGAAAACCCACAAAACCCAACCAAAAAAAGAAACAAAAAACCCCCCAGACACACAAAGACAAGGAGCAGTGGAAACAATGAGCTACCAGAAAGCAAAACATAAAATAGTTATAGGAAAACCTCATATTTTAATAATAACCCTAAATGTAAATGGACTGAATTTGCCAATAAAAAGGCACAGAGTTGCAGATTGGATCAAAAAACAAAACCCAACTACATGCTGCCAGGAAACACATCTCAGTTCCAAAGAAAAATATAGACTTGAGGTGAAAGGGTAGAAAATGATATTTCAAGCAAATGGCATTCAGAGAAAAGTGAGTAGCGGTACTAATATCAGATGAAATAAACTTCAAAATAAAAAACGTAAAGAAAAATACTGAGGGACACTTCGCAATGATAAAGGGAATCATATTCCAAGAAGATATAACACTTAATATCTATACTCCCAGTCAGGGAGCCCCAGAATATATAAAGCAATTACTAATAGAACTAAAGGGAGAAACAGACCAAAACATTATCATAGTAGGGGACCTAAATACCCCACTGTCAGATATGGACTGATTATTCAAACATAAAATCAATAAGGAAATAACATTCTTAAATGACACATTAGACCAACTGGACTTAATTGACATTTACAGAGCCTTTCATCCTAAAACAGCTGCTTATACATTCTTCTCTAGTGCACATGGAATGTTCTCAAGGATTGACCACATACTGGGACACAGAGATAGCCTGAACAAATATAAGAGGGTTGAAATCATATCAACCCTATAATCTGATCATAATTCTTCGAAACTAGAGATCAACTATAAAAAGAATGCAGGAAAAATCACAAATATATGGAGATTAAATAACATGCTACTGAAGAATAACTGGGTCAGAGAAGAAATAAAAAGAGGGATCAAGAGATACATAGAAACAAATGATAATGTAATGATAGTACAACATATTAAAAGGTTTGGGACACCGCAAAAGTGGTAATAAGAGGAAAGTTCATATTATTACGGGCCTATCTCAAAAAACAAGAACGAGCCCAAATAAACAATCTTAAAAAACTAGAACAAATGAAATCTAAAGTTAGCATCATCTTAAAAAACTAGAAAAGGAAGAACAAATGAAATCTAAAGTTAGCAGAAGGAAATAAATAATCAAAATTAGAGCAGAAATAAATGAAATTTAAAACAAACAAACAAAAAACACCACAATATACTTCAGTTCTGAATCTTTAGCGTGTGGTTACTATTATGAATATGTAGAGGATAGTTATAAATATACAGTTGTCCATTTTCTTCTGCGCATGCCTTATCTCCATTCCCTTTTGAGAATTTGGATTTAATACCTATTCTCCTCAAACTCTTCCAAAGAATCGAAGAGGAGACAATACTTCCTAAGTCATTTTATGAGGCTAATATCATCCTGATATCAAAACCTGGTAAAGATAACACAAAAAAAGAAAACTACAGGCCAATATCTCTCATGAACACAGATATAAAAATCCTAAATAAGAAACTAGCGAACCAAATATAGCAACATATTAAAAAGATTATACACCACAATCAAGTGGGCTGCATCTCACTTGATCAACATACACAAATTGATTAATTGTTATACCACACAAACAAATTAAAAAATAAGAACCATATAATCATATCAATAGATGCAGAAAAAGCCTTCGACAAGATACAGCATCCATTTATGATCAAAACACTTAACAAAATCGATATAGAAGGAAAGTACCTTAACATAATAAAGGCCATATATGACAAACCCTCAGCCAACATTATACTTAATGGTGAAAACTAAAAACCTTCCCTCTAAGATCAGGAACAAGGCAAGGCTGTCCACTGTTGCCACTGTTATTCAGTATAACATTAGAGGTCCTAGCAAGTGCAATCGGACAAGAGAAAGATATAGAAGGCAATCAAATAGGACATGAAGATGTCAAACTGTCACTATTTGCTGATGACATGATTCTCTATATAGAAAACCCTAAAGACTCCACAAGCACACTACTAGAAACAATAAGCAAATACAGTAAAGTTTCTGGATACAAAATCCATGTTCAAAAATCCATAGTGTTCCTATACTCTGATAATGTCAGAAGAAGAAATGAAAAAAATAATTCCTTTTGCAATTACAACAAAAAGAATAAAATACCTAGGAATAAATTTAACAAAACATGTGAAGGACCTATATAATGAAAAATATCAGACCCTATTAAAAGAAATCAAAGAAGATACAAAGATAATGGAAAGATATTCTGTGTTCTTGGATTGGAAGAATCAACATAGTTAAAATGACCTTATTACCTAAAGCATTATTCAGATTTAATGCAATCCCCATTGGCATTTTTTTAAAGAAATGGAACAAAAAGTCATCAGATTTGTATGGAAGTACAAAAGACCCCGAATCACCAAAGCCATCCTGAGAAAAAAGAACGAGGTTGAAGGCATCATTTTGTCCGACTTCAATTTTCACTACAAAGAGACAGTAATCAAAACAGCATGGTATTGGCAGAAAAACAGACACACAGAGAAGTGGAACAGAATTGAGAGTCCAGAAATAAACCTACGTTTATATGGGCATATAATTTTTGACAAAAAAGCCGAAAACATACAGTGGAGGAAGGAAAGTCTCTTCAATAAACGGTTCTGGGAAATCTGGAAAGCCACCTGCAAAAGAATGAAACTAGATTGCTGTCTATCACCACACACCAAAATTAACTCAAAATGGATTAAGGACCTGAATATAAGACCTGAAACAATAAATTGCATAGAAGAAAACATAGGAACTAAACTCAAGGACCTTGGACTTAAAGAGGATTTTATGAATCTGACCTCAAAGGCAAGGGGAGTAAAAACAAAAATAAATGAATGGGACTACATCAAACTAAAATGTTTCTGCACAGCAGAGGAAACCATCAACAAGGTAAAGAGATAACCGTCCAAATGAGAGAAGATATTTGCAAGCATCACCTCTGATAAGGGTCTAATATCTAAAATATATAAAGAACTCGTACAACTCAATAAAGACAACAACAAAAAATCAAAAAAACAATCCAATCGAAAAATGGGCAAAGGACTTGAACAGACACTTCTCCCAAGAGGACATACAAAAGGCCAACAACATATGAAAAGATGCTCATCATCGGTAGCTATTAGGGAAATGCAAATCAAAACCACAATGAGATACCATTTCACACCTGGTATAGTTGTTATCAACCGGACAAGTAATAACAAATGTTGGAGAGGTTGCAGAGAAAAAGGAACCCTCCTACACTGCTGGTGGGACTGCAAATTGGTACAGCCACTATGGAAAATAGTATGGAAGTTCCTCAAAAAACTAAAAATTGATTTACCATATGATCCAGCAATCCTTCTACTGGGTATTTATCCCAAAGACTTGAAAACTCATATCTGAAAAGATATTTGCACACCTGTGTTCATAGCAGCATTATTCACAGTGGCCAGGACATGGAAGT
>NW_006436812.1:6179725-6203908 GCF_000325575.1 Pteropus alecto
GAAGCTAAGCAGGGTCGGGCCTGGTTAGTACTTGGATGGGAAACCACCTAAGAAGACCAGGTGCTGTAGGCGTAAAAAATAAAAAAAAAATAAGGGATTGTAAACTGACAAGGTCCTTGCAATCTGTGAGGTCAACCAAGGGTTGCCTCACCTAAAAAAAAAAAATTAAAAAAATTAAAAAAAAAATATATGTACGCCTATGTTAATTGCAGAATAACTAGTAATAGCCAAGATACAGAAGCAATCTAGATGTCTATCAATGGATGAATGGATAAAGATGATGTGGTATATACATACAATGGAATAATATTCAGCAATAAAAAGAATGAAATTTTGCCATTTGTGACAGCATAGATGGACCTAGAGGGTATTATATTAAGTAAAATAAGTCAGACGGAGGAAGACAAATAACATATGATCTCATTTATATGTGGAATCTAAAAACAAAACAAAACAAATGAATAAACAAATCAAAACAGAAATAGACCCACAGATGCAGAGAACAAGTGGATGGCTGCCGAAGGGGAGCAGGTACAGGAATAGAATCAAATTAAAAATAAGAGAAAAAAAATAAAGCTGTCATGATTTCTATAATATGGTATATATCCGAAAATAATTTTTTTTAAAAAGAAGAGGGGATGCTAAGATAGAGACAGTGTACATGGGCATTCAGGGCCCAGCAGGTGTGTGTGGGAGGGTGGGCTGTGCCCTGCACCCTTGCAGGGAGTTTGGGGACCTCATGCCATCATTTTGGGGTGCAGGGTGCCGGGTCTGGAGCAGACTTCCTCTCTCAGATGTGCCGCAGAGACAGAAATTCCCCAATCCCCTTTCTCCCCTCTAGGGTAGGCCTATCCTCACACTTGTCTGCTGAGGCCCCTGTGGCCTTTTGGCTGCTTTCTGAGCTGCCCTAATAGTCTCCTGGGGACATTTCTCTGGGAGGAGGCTTCCACAAAGGTCCTCCTCAGCCCCCTCCCATTTAAGTACTTCTGAAACCAAAGCCACTCTCCAAGCCCTGAGATAAATGACCAGCACTCTGACACATGCCTAGAACTCAATCTCCAGACGAGGGGCAGGGAGGCTGAGAGAAGCCACGTGCAGAATTTATATCCTGAATTAGCAGGATCACTTACTCTGCCTCTCTCCGATTGTTCGATTGTTCGCTGTGGGCACAGGAGTGTTTCTGCACTGAAATGTGGCCACCTGGTGACCACTTTGGAAGCCAGAGAGAGAGCAGAGCTCTGGGAACAGGCACTGGGCCAGCTTGAGGCTGCTGGGGGTTCTATGAAGCACCAGGAGGCCTAGGCTAGAGGCATGGATGCCTCCATTCTTCCCCTTGCAATCATCGCGAGGTGATTGCCAGATAGGAGACCAAGAAAACTCCTGAGCAGCCAGAAAGGCTGGTTTATGGCCCACTCATTGAGAGAGAAGGGGACTTATTGGAGATGGTCAGGTGGGGGGAAGGGCGCCTGGAGTCTGGGCCCTTCTCTCACCTTCATGAGTGAGGCAGAGAGGACCTGCTCCTCCCTAGAAAGCCTCTCCCTCCCACTTAGACAGAATCTTCATGGCCCAAACAGAGGCTGGATACCTGGGCTCCCCGATGGAGACAGAGGGGGCCCCAACATGTCTGATAGAAACAGAGGCACATAGTGAGGGTGGGCCCCAGTGGGCATCAGGGACAGGCTCAATGCTGGCGCTGTGATGAGGATGTCGGGGCCTTGATAGCGGAAAGCCGAGGGCAGGTTGGGCAAGTGGCACAGCTGCCCATGACTTAACAGATCCCTTTTGCAACACTGTGATGGAAGCCGGAGCAGCAGGAAAGCGGTGGGGTGGGGGTGCTGCTTTGGTAGCAGTGTACAAGCATCCACCAGGGTACCCATGTGTCACAATGGAAAGCTCCATGGGCCAGAGGTCCTGGAAGCAGGGACAGACATGGCTGGTGGAGGCCCTCATTCACATCACTGGCTGTCCCTTCCAGGCCCCACCAAACCATGGAGCAAGTATAGTCGCTTTGACAATGAAACTCAAATCTCACTCACTCTGCCCCTGTCTGCTCCTAGGGAACACAGGCCCACAGAGAAGTTTTGTCTCCAATCAGGTTAAAGAACATCCTCATTGCCTTTGGCCATCTTCCAGGCAATGCCCGACTACACAGTGACAGTTGAGGCTCTGGAAAGGGTCAGTGAATTCTGTTTACTGCTTCTCAGGAACCATTTCCACGATGTCTGTCCTCTTCTGGCCAGGCCTTCAGTCCTAGACACCAAGGTGCTAGCCTGTGACACCCGGGCCTCTCCTGGCCTTCATTGCAACCATCACTGTTCCTTCTTCCTGCATGTTCTCCACTCTCCGCTCTCCCTCCTCAAGAAAGACTCAGGTACCCTGGCATCTGCCATGTTCTAACAGGGTTGCAATCTTGACCAGCATCACCTGTACTCACTGAGGTTTGCCTACTGGCCATCCTGGTTTCCTACTATATGGGCCGCTGCTGCAGCTGGAGGTTGAGCCACCTCTCTGTAGAACACTCCCAGTGTCTTGGTTGTTAGTTTGATTGTTTTCCCCTGAGGTTATTCTTTTCCAGACGAAGCCCTCAGATGCCTTCATCTGGCTGCTTCCTCTGGCTCCATGGCAGGGCTGGGAAAGGAGCCTGGAGACCTCACCATCCCACAGGCAGACGACACTAGGGAGCAGTGTTTTTGGTCCCAGGCTAGTCTCCCTGCACCCAGAGCCTGTCAGGGTTACCCTCTGTGCGTGTGCAGCTGTGCCTGTGTGCATGTGTGCGTGCATGCGCGCACGCGTGTGTGTGTGTGTGTGTATTCATTTGTATGGATTAGGAAGATCTAAATATTTGCAATAGAAATGAAATGTATGGTCACATATAACTTTGATAGACATGGACAGGAGCAGATCACAGCTAAACACTATGCAAATAGGCCATTTTTCACGAAATTCACAATTGTCTAAATTTGCTAAGGAGGGTCTTGTAAATTCGTCTTTTGTTGCTGACATGGGATATTTGATTTCACTGCCTTTTCCAACATCCTTAGTAGATACTGAGCCTGAACTGTTCTCAGAGCTCGCAGTTGCCTTGTATTCAAAAACAAGAACAGACTGCATTGTTATTTTAAATTTGCTCACACATCAAAATATGGGCATAAGACCTCTTGAATTTGGAATTAAAAAAATACACTTCTAAAGAATTCCTGGGTCAAAGAAATGTCATAATGGAAATTACAAAATATTTCTAACTAACAACAGTGAACATGTCACCTACCAATACGCACAGGGACACAGTGATCGGTACCTGGAGGGAAATGACCATTCCTGGGTTTACTAAAAGTAGAACAGTAGAGAATATCATGTTTAAGTCAAGAAGTGAGAAATATAAAGTCAGAAGAAACCCAAACATAGCATAAGGAATAGGATAAATGGTACAGTAATTAAAGAAAAAGTAAGAGGTAATTTAAAATAAGTAAAAGAAATACATGGAACAGAAATTATAGAGTTGAAAAGCCAAAAGTTAGTAACTTAAATCTAATGAAACAGGCAAAGTTCTGGCAAGATTATTAGGCAGGAAAAAAGGTATACAAATAATATTAGTAACAAAGAGGTTAACATAAACATGAACGGAGCAGAAATTTTTAAAAATTGGAAGTGATTATTATGAACAACTATATTAAATTTGTCATCAGATGATATGGATGATTTTTAGGCAAGTATAACTCATGAAAACTGACTTTACAGGAAAAAGGAAACTAGATCTATAATCATTAAAGGCCTGTATCTGGGTGATTGAACATCTACCCAGAAATAAAATACGAAATAAAACACTAATCCTGCACGATTTCACAGGAGAATTATATCAAGCCTTCGAGGACTAGGTGATCTTCCAGAGAATGAAAAGAGAGTCACACTCCCTGGCACATTTTATCAGATTAGTGTAACTTGGAGAATAAAACTGGATAGATAGAATAAAGAAAAATTTCAGACCAAATTCAATTGTGAAGACAGATTAAAAAATCCAAAGTAAAACATTAACAAACTGACTCCAACAATGTTTAAAATAATGACCAAAAAACCTAAGAGGGTCTAAATTAGAATGGTTTAACACCAGGAAAACCTATTGTAATTTACCACATTAACAGAGCAGAGATAGATGAACAGCCATGTAATAATCTCAATAGATCAAGAAAAAGCATATGATTCTTTTGGTTGATAAATTCAACCACTGTCCATGATAAAACTCTTAGCAAGTTTGGGCCAAAGGGGACTTCCTAAATTTGATAAGATGGATCTCCCAAAGCCAGCAAACGTCCTGCTTAACGGTGAATGCTGAAAGCCCCTCCTCCAAGGAGTAAACAGGGAGGCCCAGAACAGTCCAGGTGACCCCAGACAGCACACAGTAAGCAGAAATACACAAAAAGTGTAAGGATTAGAAAGGAAGAAACTAGACTGCCAGGGACAACATGACACTTTACACAGAATAGCCAAGACTGTCTACAGACAACGTTAGAACTAATGTGAGTACAGCAAGGCAGCTTTGTACAAGAGCAATGTAAGTTTAATATACTGAAAATTAACATGGCTTCTAGACACTGGCAATGACCAAGCAGAAGAGTAATCAGTACAATAAGATTTTCAATAACAATTATAAATCATCTAGAAAGGAATCTAACAAAACATGTGAAAAATTTTACAGAGCAAGTTATCCAGTTGAACAAAAGAACATATGATCTAAATAAAGTAACAGATATATCATGGCCATGGATAGGAACAACTCAGCATCATAAAGACATCAAGTCTGGTAAATTCACAGCCATTCCATTGGAAACACTAACAAGATTTTTTGGGAAACATGACAAGCTAATTTTTAAGTTTTGATGACAGATTTGTGGGAGTAAAAAACTATCATTAAACTCTTTTGCTTTGATTAAAAAAGAGAAATAACCTTGGGTTAAAAGACAATCGTATTTGATAAGAAAATTCTTGAGCGGAATATATTTTATCGACACAAAATCTTTGGGAGTCTAAGTGCTAGACTGGCACTGTTCAGTACTCCACCCTCTCGCTCTTTCCCCAGTGTCTTCTGTTTTAGCACATGATTTTAAGATAAATAAGATCAAATTGCCTGCTGGACAAAAAGTTCTTGGTCATAAGCCAAAAGAACATAATTCTTAATGGAGTTTAGATGTGTATGGTTGCTTATTAAAAAAAAAAGTCCTCTCAAATGTTAATGAACTAAGAGTGAGGGACTCTTACAATAAGTAAATTCTGCAATAAGTAAATTCTAACAACTGAAGTTATAATATCTAATCTCAAGGTTATGTGAACCTTATCGAAATATTTGTTTTTAACAATTGTATTCGTTCCAATTTTTATTGAAGAAAAATGTGTTTGTTCACTTAGAGTTAGAAATAATATTTGTCATTGGAAATTCAATTTATCCATAATTTTTTCAGTTTTCCCTAATATTTCTTCGTAGAAACTTTCAAAGATATGATAAAATCGAAAGAATTTTACAATGAGCTCCCTGCGCCCAACCACCTAGACTTTCCGGGTAATATTTTAAAAACATTTTTTAATGATATATGATTCACATACCATAACGTTCACTCTTTAAAAGTGCACAGTTCAGTGGGTTTTCGTACATCCACAAGGTTATGCAACCATCACCACTATCTAGTTCCAGAACATTTTCATCACCCTCAAAAGGGACCCTGTGCCTATTGGTCCCCTCCCCGCCCCCCATTCCTCCTCCCTTAGCACCTGACAACCACGGAGCCACTTTTAGTTTCCATGGATTTGCCTCTTCTGGACAGTTCACATAAACAGAATTATACACAATGTGGCCTCTGTGTCTGGCTTATTTCATTGAACAGAATGTTTACAGTGAACATTTTACCTTATAAATTTTCTTGCCTAAATCTTTTTTTGGTAAGTTGGTGTCTATGTCATGAGCATTTCTGTGGTTCTGAAGGGCCCTCTTTGGGAACATGACCCCTCAGCAGACTTTTGCCAGTCCCCCTCCTCCATCTGCTTCTGTCCCACAAGAATTTATTGAAACCTCTCAAATATTGACACCTCCCTCCTACTCTGTCTGCTCTTTGCTGCCATGTCATTGGGTCTAGGAAGGAGAAGCTATAAAGGTGCTGGCCACTCAATCACCAATGCCCAGGGGCACAGCTGGGTCTTGAGAGAAGGCACCTGCAGAAAAATGTACATGTGCACCTTGTTAGTGTCCGGGCCCCTGACAAGAGATTTCGTGGGCACCTCAACTCCTTGTTGGTCTCTGCCACCTCACTAAGTTCTAGGCTTCCTTTCAACTGGAAACTCAGTGCCAGACAGTGAGCATGCCTGCAACCAGTACTTTAAATTCAACGGTTAGTGTTACTGGCTTCTTTATTCTTCCTGCTTCTCAACAGCTGTATTAGCTCCGTTACAAAGTCCCCCAACCTGGGTGGCTCAAACAACAGAGATGGGTTCTCATGGTCTGGAGGCCAGAAGCCTGAAATCCAGGTGTGAGAAGGATCGGTTCCTTCCAGAGGCTCTGAGAGAGAATTTGTCCAGGCCTCTCTACCAGCTTCTGCTGGCTGCTGGAAACCCTTGGCTTTCCTTAGCCTGTGATTGCATCGGTCCTGTCCCTGTCCCTGTCTTTGTCTGGCTTTTTCCTCTTCCGTGTCTCAAATCTCCCTCTCTTTTGTCCTTTAATGACATCCCATCATTGGATGTAGGGTCCACACTAAATTCAGGACATTCTCCTATCAAAATCCTCAACTTAATTGTATCTGTAAAGACCCTATTTCTTAATAAGGCCACACTCACAGGTACCAAGGATTAGGACGTGAACATTTTTTGGGGGACACAATCCTATCCACCACTTTGCTATTTCTTCCTGGGTTTATTTATCTTTCTCTTTCAGGTGTACTTTTTACAGGAACCTTTTAGGTGAGAACTCATGGCTGGCAGCACCCTAACCTTCTCCAGATGAAAGTGCCCGGTTTACCCAGACCTCACACCTGACTCCAAGTTGGCACTGAATAAAAGATAAAGAAGAATGTAAGCTCTATCCATCCCATGAGAACAGTATCCCAACCTTTGTGCAGGACAAGCTCAGGCCACCCAAATCTGGACCTCACCTGGGCCCAGGGCTCCTCCCACCTTCCCACATCCCTGGCAGCCCCCAACACCATCCCATCGCAGGCGTCAAGGTGCCCAGGAGGCCCCAGGTTCCACATATGGTAATAGCGCCCTTGACTGCTCCTGATGGGCTGTGCTCTTGTCAGAGCATAAATCTTATTCTAACTGGCTGCTGTCTTTGCCTTTCTATCTCTTACCTCCTACCCTAGCTACCTCCTCTTTAGGCCATCAAGGGTGGGAGGTCTGGTCTGGGGTCTCTGAGCATGTTCTGCACCTGACCTCTGATGCGCTGCCCCCTTCGCACCACATTCTCCATTGTATTAAGCCAGAGGCGTCACAAAAACTAAGCCTCCAGGCCCATTTTTCACGTGTGCCTCCGGAGGCTTCTCTCCTCTCTGCACAGGGTGGGTGCAGGGCTGGCCACAGAGCCTCTCATAGCAGCAGGTCCAGACTCTGCCTGTCTCCACCTTCAAAGAATCCTGAGTCCTCATATAGAGAAATGTGCTGGTCTCGCTCCCTGCAGCCCCCTCCACCTCATGCAGGAGCCTGTACGGGGTGGGGGTGGGGAACAGGTGGATGGGCTGGTGGGGACCTGGCTTCCCTGGGATGTTGTTCCCAGCCCTCAGATCCCACCAGGGTGTGGACTCTCGCCCTGCATGCAATCTGAGTTTGGCATATAATTAAAAGGGATTCCTGGAACCAGATCTGGAGACTCTGCAGTATGGATGAGCTCCCCTCTGTGGGTTCCCAGCATTCTGGCTCTGAGCTGCCTGTGATGGCCCCACTGTGGAGAACGTGAGCGTCAGGCCTCTCCCTGTGGAGAAGGGGAGAGACAGTTATGAGACAGTCTCTGGAAGCTGAGGTCTGCCCGCCTTCTTGGCCTTCTGGGACTGGCCACCAGAATTGTAGGGGATGGTGATGTGTTTGCTCCTAAACTGGAGCCACTTCAGCCTGGGCACTGTGGACATGTGGGCTGGATGAGCTTGTGCTGTGGGAGCTGCCACAGGCATCACAGTATATTTAGCAGTGTCCCTGGCCTCCACCCAGTAGATGCTGGAAGAACCTCATAGTCTAGTCTGACACCCCAAAATGTCTCCAGATCTGGCACAATGGCCCTGGTTGAGACACGCTGGTCTGGATGGGAACCCAGTTGGCCTGTTTTGTTTCTCTCAGAAGCTATCGTGGGCTCAGCCCTGGGAATGCAAGTGGTTAGGGGCCAAGATCCTGAATGCCACCCTGGAGCCATTTCCCCACCCTGGGGGAGAAAGTTCTGACCAGATGCCACTCGCTTCCTTCTAAAGAAAGATAAAGGGGATCCGAGGGAGGGCCAAAGAGGAGAGCTAATCGTCCATCTACAGTGAGGAAGCTTCCTGACAGTCAGACATCTGAGGCATGCTTCCCAGGCGCTGGGGTCCTGGCCTAGCTCTCCTCACTCCAGCCCTATGCTCTACCCCTGCAGAAGCTGTGGTTGCTGTTCCTGACCCTCCCCTGCCTGGTCTCCGTGCCTGAAGCCCCAGGTGACTACTAACCCCATGCAACACCCACCCTGTCCTAGGACCCCTGTCCTTGCCCCCAGGCCAGTTAACCCTCTGGGACTGGCCAGGGATGGAGAGGTGACTGATTTGCGAGAATGGCCTGGGAAGCTACTGGGCTCTGCAGGATGGCACAGCCTAGTCCCTGACCCCTCATGTTGCATCCCCAGCCCCTGTCCCTGAGAATGAGCCGGTATGCGTTGTTGGGGGCCACAGTGCTCCTCCCCGCTGGGGGAGTGGCTGTGGCAGGTCAGCCCGAGGGTCTACATTTATCATTGGGCCTCCTGGGTACACATCTATGGGGACTCCCTCATCCATGCTGAGTGGGTGCTGAGTGCTGTCCACTGCATTTTTCAGTGAGTCCCTCACACTACAGACCCCTCACTGGGTGTAGGTGGAGACAGGGGCAGAAACAGAGATGGTGATGGGGCAGAGACAGGGGAGGACTTGAATTCTAGACTCATGGACAGGGTGCCGCCCAGACCAAGTCCCTTCTGAGGGGCCAAAGTCTGCCTCTCCCAGAAAAAGACGCCCATCCATCAGTCTACCAGATCCAAGCCAGGAACGTGTATCTCTGCGGGAGCAGCACACTGCTAAATGTGAGCCATGTCATCGTCCACCCCAAATCCATCACTGCTATGTGGGGCTATGACCTGGCCCCACTGAAGCTGGCTGTATCCAGTGGGGCTATGACCTGGCTCCACTGAAGCTGGCTGTACCCTTGAGAGTGTCCAGCAGCATCTGGCTGGTCACCCTGCTGCCACAGTCTCTGAATTTCAGCCCAGAGGACAAGTGCCGGCTGACTGGCTGGGGCAGGGAGTCATTCTTCCGTGAGAATGCCTGAGGGAGGATGTCTTGGAGAGGTGCAAGGAAAGTTTCAAATCCTTCTTTTTCCCTCTCATTCCCATGGGGAAGTTGGGGGCAAGGTTATAAGGGATGGTTCAGAAGCTTGGAAATAAATGGGGAAGAAACAACCACCTGTTTCCTGAGAGTGGTTGGGCACGTGGCCTCTCAGCCCAGCATAGCCACCTGGACTCTCCGATGTTCATTTTGCATGAGAGAGCTGGGCCTGAGAGGTCAAAGATATTTGCCAGATCCAATGGTCAGCTAGTGGCCAGGCAGATCAGCCCAGTGCCCCTGCACCTGAGCATTCTGCACTCTCTCTCAAACTGTATTCCCTGATATATATATATTTTTTGGCAGGGGGGGCGGGGGGAGGATCTAGTTATAGTTTTCAAATGGGGAAATGTTTCTTCATATTTTCTTGGGACTCTCAGGCCATAGGCATTATGGTGCTTGGTGTATCAGTGGCCTGGGGCCACTGTAACAAAGGACCTCAAATGGAGGCACTTAAAACAACAAGAATTTATCCTCTCATAGACTGGAGGCCAGAGGTCTGAAATCAAGGTGTCAGCAGGATCGGTTCCCTCTGGAAGGTCTAGGGAAGGATCCTTCCTGCCTCTATCAGCAGCTGGCAGATCCTGGTGTACCTGGCTTGTGGCTGCACCCCTCCCATCTCTGCTTCTGTCCTCACATGGCCATCTCCTCTGTGTCTGTCTCTGTGTCTCAAATCTTCCTTTTGTCCTCTTATGAGGACACCAGCCACTGGATTTAGGGCCTACACTAAATCCAGGACGACCTCATCTTAACTCTATTTTCACATAAGTTCACATTCTGAAGTTCAGGGGCGGGCATGAGTTTTGGGGCGATGCTTTCACCCCAATACATCCAGCGTGTCTGTTTATGGAATCTGAACCCATTTATTACAGCAGAGGGGGGTCTATATCGATGGCCTCTGGTCACACTGCACCCAGGATAGATGAGGCTCAGGCCGGTTCTAGGTTAGGATTGGCAGAGGCCCTCACCTTGCCATCCAGGGCTCCTCTCTGTGGCCAGTGTGGATGGTGGGAGTGCTGGTGGTGCTGAGTGATCTGTGGTGTGGGGGACAGCCTGGCCCTGCTCTCTGACTCCTCTGCTTCCACTCCAGAGCCACTGAATTCCCCTACTGCCTGCAGCAGGTACAAATCCCACTGGAAGAGGATGAGGCCTGTGAGCAGAGCTATAAGAATCACCTGCACAGCAGAGCCAGCATGAAGGTCATTCCAGAAGACAAGCTGTGTGCCAACACCCTGGGTCAGAGTCCCTGCATAGTGAGATGCTTAGATCAACCCTGTCCTAAGGGTCTCCTTCTGGCCTTGGCTCACTGAGGTTGGGCACCTTGGCTCCTGACATGCCCTGTGACTGTCTTTTTTCCCCACAGGGGGACTCTGGAGAACCCTGGTCTGCAGGAAGAGAAACACCTGGGTCCAGGTGGGTATAATCAGCTAGGGCATCAGCTGCTCCATGATGGAGCCACCTACCATCTTCACAAACATCCAGAGCCATGTGGCTTGGATCCAGAGGCACCAGTGAGCCCTGGTTGGGGCCAAGGCCAGGGCCGGACTGCTGGTCATTGGAGGATGGGGCTACTCCAGCCATGTCACATCCCCAGTGCCTAGCTCATTTCACACTTCCTCCCATCCCTTCCCCAGGCTTCAGCCCTCCCCTCAGAAGTCCGTGGCCATATTCAGCCACCTCTGGACATTGAGAGATCCAGCAGAGAATCTCCACTTCCCACTCAGCCTGTATTCTATCTTACTCAGCTACTAAACAGGCATATTATACAAACTCACACCGACTTAGTCAACTTTGAACACAAAATATTAACATAATATATATTTTTTCTTTTAATTTCTAAGCTAGAAACTCAGCTGTCAGTCATTGCCTTAAAACCAGACCCAGTGCTTACTCCATCCCAGTCAGCTGGTTAAGTCTTAGTTTCTTTGGCTGGAAAATGGGGATAAGAGCTATGTCTTTGCCATATTGAAGTAAATGAATTGATGAACGATAGAGTGAATTGGAGAATGAGTAAACATCTGAATGTCCAAGAGTATATGGACAAGTCAGATAATGAGTGTCTGGCTGAAGGATGGACGAATAGATGGACAGATGGCTGGCTGGCTGGCTGGCTGGCTGGATGTTTGGATGGAGGGATGGATGGATGGGTGGCTGAAGAGAGAGGGAGGGATGGACAGATCACAATGGCTCAGTGGTCTCAGCCTGAATATCATTTGGGGCTCAGACATATCTGACTGAGCATCATAGATAATTAGGTGAGACAAATATATGTGCAAGAACATTTATCTGATCATTATTATCACAGCAGATAACTAGAAATGCCTGAATGTCCTTCCCTGGAGAACTAGTTAAATAAGTGACCCTAAATCCATACAACTGAACACAGTGCACCATTAAAAATGGTGAATTTCTCTGTAGATGGGCAATGGTGAGAGGAATGGTGTGCACAACCCCCTCTTACGAACATGCGTGTATGTGGGGGGAGGGTTCGAGTGTGGCCACAGTAGTTACTGTGGTAGGTGAATATGGAGAATTTCTACTTTTGATTTTTTTCTGTAGCCTGAGTCTTTTACATTACTTTCATAATTAAAAAAACCTATTTTCATGTTGGTGGAAGAGTGTTTTCTGGTTTTTAAAGCCATGACAAGGTGAGTTTTAAACTCCTCACAAAATAGCTGTTTATAACTGATAGCATCTCAATGACTCCATCAAAAAGGCCTTGGGAAACCATCTCCCTACCTCAGGTGGGGTGGTGGTCCCAGTCATGAGGGAGGGCTTGCACATGCAGCAGGGATGCCCGGTGTGTTGGGGAACTGGCAGAGGTTATGGAGCTCCAGCAGATGCCATGTGAGGCTGAGAAGATTTGATTTCGAGCAAAAGTAACATTCTTCATGAGGACTCCCAGAAACACTTTGGGGAGGATTTGTCACGTCTTGCCAAAGAACTGTGCCAATGCCAGGAACCTTGTGCTTACTTTGTTCCCAAAGACTGGGTTATGATTGGGACCGTGAAAGAAATGAGGTGGTCAAAGACCTTCCTCCCTCTAGGCCCCATGGCCTCGGGCTCTCTGTACCCCGAGTTCTAAGACAGCAGTGCCTGTGCTTGGCCCCTTGGCCCAATCTTTGACCAACCAGTGCTTTTGCAACACCAGCCCCGTCAGCCACATCCTTTACCTAATGGTGTCCCTGAACTTGCATCCTGGCTGTGGGCCTGGACTTGACCTCTCATTGGCCAGTCCCTTCTGGCCCTAGTCCTGACAGTTGCATAACCCCCTCCACATTGCCCCCAGACCTTCTTCTGATTCTATCACGGAGCTTTGATGCTGATCTAGTCCTAACCCTATTAAGGCAACCGGTATCCTGTCCCTGGGCCCGGTTGTTTAACAGCTGATGCAAGACCATCAGGCAGCGATGGTCTGAGGTTGGGCCTTCCTAGATAAGGGACTCCAGTCCCCATGATGGGAACATAAAGCATAACACTGGAGTTTTTCTAATGTATTCCATTCTCATTCATGGCCCTGGTGTCACTTCTTGTGCTGTACTGTCTGTCTCAGGTGTGGACAGCAGGCCAGAGGCAGAAGGACAACTGCCCATTAGCCTTGACTGAGTCTAGAAGAGGCAGGGCGTGTGCTCTCCCTCCCGGCCTCTCCTGAAGTTCATTTCCTCTTGGCGAGCCCACATCTTCCCTCTTCTCTTCCCAGATGCTGGCAGCAAAGCTCTCTCTGATGGCCTGAGGTTTTCCATTCCTACATCCCCACTGGAGGTGGCTCTAGGTCCTTCCAGGCATGCTGCCTCCCCTGTCACCTTCCTCAGGTTCCAAGACACAGTGGCTCCAGCCACTCAGAGTCACTGGCACCAAACATTGCAGAGGTGGCTTTGAGCCTGGTGCTCAGGGAGCAGGGAGCCCTGAGCAGCCTCAGTAACCACCTTCCTGAGTCGCCACTGGGGCAAGTGGGGCACAGTGTGTTCTTGACAAGTGGGAGAGGGGCCTGAGGGCAGGGGTCATGGAGGCCCGAAGGCTCTCGCCAGAATGAGGAGGCGATCTGTCTACTCAGAGTTGGGGCACCCAGTTGGGGACTGGAGGATAGAGAACCTCAGGACCCCTGCTCAAGTGGAGAAAGTACTCCTGGGTCCCCTTGCAGTAAATTGCATCTGCCAGGACAGGTCGGGCTGACACTGAGGGAAAACAGGATCTGTCTACACTGGTTGTAAGCGAGTGGAGGGAAGAGCTGGGCCTGTCATGGGCTCCAGGGCGTCTACTGATCGGATTCGGGTTAGCCAGGGGTGAGCCCTGGGCCCTGAGCTCCCTGTACCAGCATGGGGCTCCCTGGGCCTCAGTCACCCAGGTAAGTGATGAGAAATGTAGCCTCTGCTTTGCTGAAGTTCTGTTCCTTCCATAAGGAAGTGAGAACCCCTCTCCAGAGACTACATGAACTGGGAGAGGGTCCTGGGAGCTGGGAGCCCCCATGGAGCCAGGGGGCAGAAGCTGTGCCATCCCAATGATGCTGACAGTGTCATCACAGGCTCGAGCCTCTGGGAGTTTGCTGGCCTGTGTTCAGAGTTGGGAGGTGATAAAAGATTCCACTCTGGCTCCTGGTTCTGAGCATTAGCTCAAAGTGAGGGTATGGTCCAGCCTGCCTCAGCAGCATCCTTTCGCTCATCACAGCCTCCCTTTTGACTCTGCCCTGCCTAGGATCAGAGTGGCTTCAGGGCCTGTGGAGCCTCAGGAACCTGGAAGAAGGGGTAGGAGGGGGCTCTATCTGATGCTAAACTGCTCTTTCTTTCCACCTCGCTCCAGTGGAGGCTGACCAAGCCCCCTGCAGAATTCCTGCGGCTGAGAGATAAAAGGGGTTCAGTAGACCCAGGAGCAGAGAGCCTCGGAGTCTTGGCAAGGTAAGGGCACTGTCTCCTCCTAGACACCTATGGGTGGCTCCTGGCCTCTCCATCCCTGAGCCCAGGGCCTGAGTTCCAGCTCCCTTCTGTTCCCCTGCAGATGCTGTGGTTGCTGTTCCCAGGCCTCTCCTCTTGGGGAGCTGCACTGTTGGGATCCCATGAGAGTCCTGACCTCATGTGATCACTTCCCTCTGCAGAGGCCCCTGTGACCCCGTATCTAGGATCCAGCCCTGAGGGCTGTGAGGTTGGCATCCCACCTGTGCATGACCAGCAATTTCTGCAGCTCTGGGAAGGCCTGAGTGTGGGTGGCAGGCTGAGCTCTGGGAGCTTGGAGATTTGGTCTCCCTGACCCTTTACATTGCTTCTCCAGCACCCGTACCCAAGAAGGGGCTGTTGGGTATCATTGGGGGCGACAGTATCCCCCAGAGGAAGTGGCTATGGCAGGTCAGCCTGAGGATCTACAGTTATCACTGGGCCTCATGGATGCACATCTGCGGGGGTTCCCTCATCCATTCTCAGTGGGTACTGACTGTTGCCTGCTGCATTTCCCGGGGAGTCCCTCTGGCTGCCATCCAGTTTGGGTGAGATGTGAGGGGGAAGGAGACTCAAGGTGGGATTCTGCCTGGAATTGCTGAGCTCCTCCCCGTGGTGCATGGGAATCTGGCCTGAGCAGGACCCGCTTCTGTGGCTGCTCTCTGGCCCCAGGAAGGGTGCTGCCTATCAGCCGACCATATCCACTCTGGGGACATGTGTATCTTTACGGGGGCAGGACGCTACTGAACGTGAACCGCATCCTCATCCACCCCAAATATGTCTTTGCTGATCTGGGTGCATATATCGCCCTGCTGTCTGACTCTATGGAATGCACTGCTAATGTCAGGCTGGTCCAGTTGTCATCCACCTCTCTTGAGGTCACCCCAGGGCACCAGTGCTGGGCGACTGGCTGACTCACTGTCAGGATGCATTGTATGTATGTCAGGGGCCAGATGAGGCATTACCAAAACTTATCACTTCGAGAGCTCCTGGCAGGCAGGTGGTCACAGGTTCTAGAAATGGAAGAGGTGGTGTGCTCATATGGTGGTGCCTCTGCTTCACCATCCAACAGCTTCATGTGCTCCACTCGGGAGATTAGACAACTGAGGCTGGAGGCTCCATGATTTGCTGATGGCAAGACTGAGCTCAGAACTCAAAATACTGTGATGGAGAAATGCTTATTCTTATTTTTTCCAACTTAAGATATTTTAGGAAAAAACAGAAAAACTAATCTCTCCATTTCCTTCCTAGTCCCTCCAAGTAAAGACAGAATTTGTTGATAAAGTCTTAGGAATTTAGAGGTAAACAGGGGTACTCCTGCATCCTGGGGTCCCCCAGGGCTGAATCTCAGCATGGAAGGGGAGGCTCATGGACAAGGCAGTGTAAGAGGCCCAGGGCCATCTGCTACACCCAGAACTGGGCCTGTTGGGTAGATGGGCATGTGGGGTCATGCTGCCAGCCTCTGGTCTCTCCTGTTCCCCAGAGTCACCATAGTCACCCTCCTGACTATGGTGCTCATGCAGGTGGTGGAGAAGGAGGTCTGTGACCAGCAGTACGCCTCCAGGTACCTCTATGGCAACAGGAGGATCACCCAGAACAACATACTCTGTGCCGGGAGTGAAGGCCAGGACTCCTGCTCTGTGAGTCCCTCATGTCTCCACCCCCCGTTCAGCCTTGGCTGACCACCAGCTGTGCTCAGCACCCCTTTCCCTCCTCAGGGCAACTCTGATGGCCCTCTGGTCTACAGCGTGAGAGGTTCTTGGACCTTGGTTTGAGTGGTCATCTGGGGCTATGACTGCACCCTATGCAACATGGGGTCTACACGCATGTCCAGATCTACGTGCTCTGGATCACACAGCACATCTGGAGATGTCCCTGAATAGCCCTGCTGACCTTCCACCTGGGTCAGCCCAGAGGAGTTGGCATCTTCCTCCTGCCGGGGCTGGCTGCTTCAGCCTCTGTGGACTGTCCCTGGATCCAGCCCCACTTTCTCTTCTGGCTTTCTCAGCATCTAGGGCTCCTTGACTGCTGATGGATGCAGTAGTCAAGGAGTTCTGGGGAAGTGCAAGAGTGAGAGGCCCCCAGGGCTCAAGAGCGCCTTGCTATGCCGTCTCTACCTGATTGAAGAGCTTAAGGAGTGACCGGAGTGTGACCAGTCTTTGTGGAATGGGCTGACCATAGGCAAAGTGGCTTTCCAGAGAGAGGGGGTCCTGGAGCCCTGATGAGCAGAGGGCTGAGCTTGAGCCAATGCCCTTCCAGACATGTCAGTTCCACTCTGGGGCCACAGTTCCTTGTTCTGTCCTCCTGTACTGGAGTTCACCATGTGATACTGTGGACAGTTCCAAAGGGAATTTATCTGAGTCCCAGGATTAAAGCAATCCATCCATCCATCCATCCAACCTCTCTGTGAGGCAGGGTTTGTTCTCTGAATCAACCATTTGCCATGTGAAAGTGACCTCATTAAGTTGCAAATACCTCTTCTCTAGGATAATGTTGGCTCACTTGGGTACCATTCAGGTGAGAGCCTTCACTGACCTTCCTAGTGTGCCTTTTCTGGTTAGGCATGAATTTTAGATGTCTGGGGAGCATCTAGGAGAAACCACCCTCCCTCCCCGCCTTAGGGAGCTATTTGTCAGGCTAGAGGCTGAGAAAGGAATTAGGGAGTTGTCTCAATAGAGGTGATGCTTGAACCCTGGGGAACAGAGGGTGAGGGTGGAATAGAATTTAAGAAGTGGTGAGAGGAGGCCAGAATGTGAGTGTGCTTTCCTGGACTGCCCCAGAGCAGACACAGCAGCTGCCCCGGAGGAGCATCCCAGGCACTGGCAGACATGTTTCTTCCTCTTGAGGGACATAGCCTGCATTTCTTTCATCCCCTTGGCAGGGGTGTGAGAGAGCTGGCTCCAGGAACAGGTCACACCCTTCCCAGCCTTGCCAATGGTCCAGAAGAACTACTGGCTTGAGTCCCAGGAGGGCTCTGTTTTTGTACTACAGGTCTGCAATTTCCACAGGTCTGGGCATCCAGTAGAACTAGAAAGATTTTTTTTTTTTACAGAATGAATGAATGAGTGAATGAATGAATGAATGAATGCCTAGGTGGAAATTAGAATGGCTAGATTTATCTCTCAGTGTGTGAGCGTGCCATATAGAAATGCACCAAAACCCTATCTGAGATGAAGCTGGGGTTGGTACACGGGGTGGGGGGCACCCTGGACCTCAGCGCTGTTCTGCCTGGAGCTGGCTGCCTCTCATCTCTGCTCAGGGGATAAGAAGAGGTGCAGGCCCTGCACCCCAAGAGAGCGACATCTGTCAGTGCCTGGGCAGCTTCTCCTGGGCAGAAACTTCCTGGATTTGGGCCATGTCCATTTGCCAGTTTAGTGACAAACATGCAAAGATGAAGATTCAGGATGTTACAACATCCTTGATTACAGCAGAGAATCAGGACCAAGGGTGGGCAGCACTAGGTGATAGGATTTGGGGCAGTTTTAGTTTCTTCTCTGTAACGTTCCAAATACCTCTCTCTTCCATTTTGAAATGTATCATGTTTGTAATCAGAAAAAAAGTAATTACTTTCATCATGAAGACAAGAGAGGAAGTCTCTTTTTTCCTTTTTTCTTTTTAATTTTTATATTCTCATTTTTTCAATTATAGTTGACTTACAATAGTATATTAGTTTCAGGTGTACAACATAGTGATTAGACATTTATATACCTTATGAAGTGATCACTCCAATAAATCCAGTACCCATCTGACACCATACATAGTAATTATAATACTACTGACTATATTCCCCATGATATACTCTACATTCCTATGACTATTTTGTAACTACCAGTTTGTACCTATTAATCTCCTCTTCTCTCCCCTATTACCCAACTCCCCAATCTGACAACCATCAAAAGTATTCTGAGTCTATGAGCTTATTTCTGTTGTTTGTTTGTTTATCTTGTTCTCTAGATTCCACATATAACATTTGTCCTTTTCTGTCTGATTTACTCCACTCAGCACAATACCCTCTGTGTCCATCCATGTTGCTACAGATGGCAAGATGTCATTCTTTTTTATGGCTAAGTGATATTTCTTTGTATATATATACCACCTCTTCTTTATCCGTCCATCCATTGATGGACACCCAGGATGCCTCCATATCTTGGCCACTGTAAATAATGATGCAATGGACACATGGATTCACATTCCCCTTCAAAGTAGTGTTTTGGGTTTTTTCAGATAAATACCCAGAAGTGGGATAACTGGGTCCTTCTTTGCCTCTTATTATAGGCTTTGTTTTAAAGTATATTTTGTCTGTTATAGGTATTGCTACCCCAGATGTTTTTTGTTTCCGTTTTCATGAAATGTCTATTTTCATCCCTTTACTTTTGGTTTTTGTGTGTCTTTTGATCTGAAATGAGTCTCTTGTAGGCAGTATATGTAAGGGTCTTGTATTCTTATCCATTCAGCCACCCTCTTTTGATTGGCACATTTAATCCATTTACATTTAAAGTACTTGTTGCTAGATATGCAGTTATTGCCATTTTATTCATATTTTTTTTTCTTTTTTGCTTCTTAAGTCCCTCTGACATTTCCTAGAATACTGGCTTGGTGATGATGAACTCCTTCAGCTTTTTCTTGTCTGGGAAGCTCTTTATCTGCCTTTGGTTCTAACTGATAGTTTTGCTGGGTAAAGTAATCATGGTTGTAGGTAAATCCATTTCATCCCTTTGAATATTTTCTGCCAATCCTTTCTGGCATGAAAAGTTTCTGTTGAGAAATAAGCTTACAGTCTTATGGGAGCTCCATTGTAGGTCACTAACTGCTTTTTTTCCTGCTGCTTTTAAGATTGTCTCTTTGTCTTTAACCTTTGGCATTTTAATTATGATGTGTCTTGGTGTGGGCCTTTTTGGGTTTATTTTGTTTGGGACTCTCTGTGCTTCCTGGGCTTTTAAGTCTATTTCTTTTACCTAGGTTCATTGAGATTAGGGAAGTATTCAGTCATTATTTTTTTTTCTTATTGATTTTTTTTTCAGTCATTTCTTGAAATAGATTTTCAATTCCTTGCTCTCTCTCTCCTCTTTTTGGTATCCCTATGATGTGAATATTGGTACACTTGATGTTGTCCCAAAGGCCTCTTAAACTATCCTCATTTTTTTAGATTCTTTTTTCTTGTTGCTGTTCTGATTGGGTGTTTTCTACTACCTTATTGTCTAAATTACTGCTTTGATTCTCTGCTTCGTCTAATCTACTCTTAATTCCTCCTAAGATATTCATTTCAGTTATTATGTTCTTCATTTCTGACTGGTTATTTTTTATGTTTTCTATCTCAATTTTTATGTTCTATCTCTTTGTTAAAGTTCTCACTGAGTTCATCCACTTTTTCCCTGTTCATTCAGCATTTTTATAAGTGTTTTGAATTGTGCATCTGATAGATTGCTTGTTTCCATTTTGTTTAGTTCTTTTTCTGGAACTTCATTCTGTTCCTTCATTTGGGACATGTTTCTGTTTCTTCCCATTTTGACTGCCTACTTGCGTTTGTATGTATGTACTAGGTAGGGCTGCTATGTCTCCCAGTCTTAGTAGAGAGGCCTTATGTAGTAGGTATGCTGTGGGTCCCAGTGGCACAGTCTTCTCTGGTCGCCTGAGCTGGGTGCTCCAGTTATGTCCCTTGTATGGACTGTGTGTGCCCTCCTGTTGTAGTTGAACCTTGGTTACTGTTTGCACATCAGTGGGAGGGATTGACCCTCAGGCTGATTGTTTGTGAGGACTGGCTGTGACAAGTGGAGGAGCTGTTGTGCAGGGGCTGACCCTACAGGGCAAGACTCACTTTAGCAGGGTGTAATGTCTGGTGCCTGTCCTGTATACCCTTTGGGTGTAATGTCCTCAGATGTGACACCAGGTGGTGGTCTGGCTCAGTCCGAAGCTGGCACTGGGTGTGCAGGTCTGGTCCTCCTTAGAGGGTTCCTGCCACAGGCCAAGTTCAACTGATGCCTATGCCCTTCCTGGGGCCACCCGACATGAGCCATCAAGCAATATGTAGATGGCCATCACCACATAGGACTTGGAAGTGCCTCAAGAGGCCAAGCTTCAAATCAAGGTTGGGTGCCGCTAGTGTTGGGCTTGGGGCTGCTCAGCAAGAGGTACAAGGCATGCCCAAGGCCAGATGCCACTTGTTTAGGTTTTGTGAACCTTTGAGAGATTTTAGGAAAGTCTGCAGCATGAGCCAAGACAGGCCATTTTTAAGGAAAATCCACTGGAAGCAACTTGAGTGAGTCCGCATGTTAGGAGGGGTGGGGTCTCAGGAAATCACTAAGGTGGGGTGACCAGTGATAACCAAGTTGATTGAGACTCAGATATGGTGCCTGCCTGCCTCTGCAAGCCAGGTCGGGGGGAACTCAACAAAGGAACAATGACCTCTGCCCACACTTCTGTCTGAGAGAAGCTGCCCCTCCAGCGCTCTCCCTGAAGCCAGATAACTCAGTTCCTCCTTGTGTGTCTCTTTCGAGCTGCTGCCCCAGCACTGGAGCCCAGAGCGAGTGGGTCTATCAGTGAATAAGATCGTCAGTGAATAAGGCTCCTTAAGAAGAAAGTCCTGCAGCCTTCTGTCTCACCTAGCCACAATTTCCACTGGTTTTTGCAGCCAGAAGTTGTGGGAACTTCTCTTCCGACACTGGAGCCCTGGGCTGGGGCTGGGGAGCCTGGAGTGGAGCTGGGACTCCTTGCTCCTTAAGGGGGACCTCCACAGTTGAGATATTTCTCCTGATTCTCAGTTGCCACACGCAGGTGTGGGACCAGCCCATTTAGCATCTCCGCCCCTTCTACCTAGTCTCAAGTTGGCCTCTTCTGTGTGTCCCCAGTTGTAGGACTTCTGTTCAACTAGATTTCAGGTGACTTTCAATGATGGCTGTTCTGTAGTTTAGTTGTAATTCTGATGTGGTTGTTAGAGGAGGTGAGCACAGCATTTACCTACTCTGTCATCTTGACTGGAAGCCTCCAAGAGAGAAATGTTCTGATTAGGTTTTTAAACTATAGAAAACGTGCTTAAGACATGTCATTAAAACATTCACGTCCAAATACCCCTGTGGCTGGAGTGGGTAGGTGACTGCTAATGGGGACAGTTTTCTATTTCAAGGAAGATAGAAAAATCCCTTGAGGTAGATGGCCATGATGGTTGCACAGCATTGTGAATGTGCTAAATGACACTGAATTGTACACTTATAGTGATTACGATAGTAAATTTATGTTGTGTGTATTTTACGCCCCCCCCCCCCACACACACACGAAGTCCCTGGCACACATTGGCTGCATGGAAAGGGCCTAGCCAGAATCCACAGGGACATTTTCCAGGGTTAGGTGGCTTCTGGAACCTCCTGGAACTTTCTGGCCCTCCTCCTTCATGTCTGCTCTGCACCTGGACTAGGCAGCTGTTTAAGGCGACACGCAGTCAAGGATTCTGGCCTCAATTTCCACCCAATTCCCTGAGGCCTGACCGCATGGCCTTGCATTCCTCAAGTGGCTAGTCTCTGAGCCTGGTGAGGAGATGGAGGCTGGGCTGGGAGCCCCTCTAGTCAGAGCTCAAGTCACAGAAATCATGACACCTGAACAGCTCGGCTGAGAGAGGAAGCAGGGGAAGGCTATGCCTGCCAGGGGATCCCCACCACTGACCAGAAGTGACAGTCTCCAGGGGAGGAAGTGTGGGGTGGTGGCTCCTGCTCAGGGGACTCTATGATCACTTTCTGGTAAAGGAGACAGAGCTCGATCCTGATGGGAGCTAAACCCAGATCAGGAAAGATTTACCCGCAACTACCCAGGAGGGTGGAGCCAAGTGAGGAGTCAGGACTAGAATGTGCAGTTCTAAGCTAGACAGGGGACCCCAACCTGGGGCCTTGACCAGACAGGGCTCTCAGCTTATGGCAGGGCCCAGGTGGTAGGTCAGGGCTCACCTTCCTTATCTACAGCCTAGTTGGGCAGCGAGGGAATGAAGAGCATTCCCAAAACATCAAGAATCAAGCAATCACTGTGGCTGGTTGCCAATACCTGGAGAACCTCATATCCCTCAAATCCATCCTTCTGCTTGACCCCCACCCTGACATCACTATACAAACTTCCAGTTCTCTAGGCATAGCCCCCACCCCAGGAGCCAGTGGCTTCCTTCCCTGCCTCTGAGACCTCTAGAGGATGGGCGCAGGTAGGAGGCCAAGTGGGTAGACCTGGGTGCAGCTCCAACCCAGTGACATACCAGAGTCAGATGGCACAAAGGTGCAAAGAGAACTTGGAGTCCCTACTGAGCCCTTGGCAGATGTTTCTCCAGGTGAGGAGTGTCTTTGGAGAGCAGGAGGGGCAGGCCTCCACCTTCTGACCTGCCCTGGCCTCCCATTGTGGTTATTCCTGGGACTGGAGTGGCATGGACTCCCACCAGGTGAGGTTGTAGGGACAGAGCTAGCTCTGAGCCTGTGTGTGGGGTGGCATCCAGGTTCGTGCTTTCTCCAGTGTCCCTAGTCTTTGTAGTGGGGGAGACCTGGGTGAAGGCACCCCGGAGTGGGTAGCAACAGCATTTCCTGGCCATGGCCATTGGGAAAGGCTTGGAAGGACCATTCTTGCCCTGGATGCTGGGACTCCGACACCCTCTGCTCTTCTCTTCTCAGACGTGGCTCCCTCTAGCGCTGCTCATCCTTCCCTTCCTGGGAGAAAGGGGTAAATCTTGAGGCAAGGGTGCCTGAGAACCCAGACGCCCACTTGCTGGACACAGCCTGTGGCCCCTTTTAAATGAGGCAGTTCTCCGGCAGGGACATAGGGATCCTGCCATACCCAATCTCCCCACTCCAAGGTCTGTCTTGGGCCCTCAAATCATCCTGGCTCTTTCCTGCACAACTCTGTCCCCCAGGAGACAGGTCTTGGGTGGCAGTGATCACATTTAATCCAATCTGTTCTTGAAGTTTTGTAACATCACACTCATGTACCCTTTATAACTTTCAAAGTCCTTCTCGCTGTGCACAGCTCAGGAGGAAACTGAGACCCAAGGCTGGGAACTAAGATGTCCTAACACCCCTACATGCCAGAAACCACATTCAAGGCTTTCCCATGTTTCACTCATGTATACTTCAAAATAACAGTGAGGGAGATTGTACTTACTAGTGAAGATTGAAAGTTGGCCTCATTCTCCAGCCTGAGAGCCTATCACACACAGGAACCACTTACATCTAAATTAATTTAAATTAAATAAGGTTAAAAAGTCAGCTTCTCAGTTACACGAAGACATTTCAAAAGCTCAATGGCCACATGAGGACAGTGACTACTGCACTAGACAGCAGGTCAGAGGACACCTATCATAGAAAGTTCCACTGGGCAGCACTGTTTGTGGTTCAGAAAGTCGACCACAGGTGATAGACTCTAGAGGTAGAGGTGGGAGGAGAGCCTCCCTTTCTAGGACCCACTTGGTGGGGAGCTTGCTGGGCCAGCTGAGTCTGGTCTCTCCGTCAGTGAATGGCTTTAATCCTGAGGCCTGTGTCTCTGGGGGCATGGTGGCATCCCCCTGGCAGTGGCCCTGGCAGGTCAGCCTCAGAAAGTGGGGCCAGCATGTTTGTGGAGCCGGCCTCATCAGCCACCAGTGGGTGCTGAGTGCTACCCAGTGCATCTCCAGGTGAGCCCTGCTTCCCACACTCATGGAGGCCCCAGGCTGTGAGATTCCCAGGGCAGCTGGAAGGGAAAGA
>NW_006436812.1:6203932-6213857 GCF_000325575.1 Pteropus alecto
CCTTACCGCCCTTTAGAACCCCAGCAGGTGGCTCAGGTTTCCGAGGGCTGAGGTCGCTCTAGCACCTCGTTCTCTCCTCGGGAATTTGCCTCCGACGCAGGCCATTTTCTTCAAACCAGGAAAAAAAATGAATTTTAATTATTGGACAATACTTACAAGTAGAGACTTTTTTTCCCAATTGTTTTTATTGTGGTTAAATGTGCATAAGATAAAATTTACCATCTCAACCATTTTTTAGTATACAGTTCAGTGGCGTTAAATATGTTCACACTGTTGTGCAACCACCATTTATCCCCATAACTCTTTCCATCTTGTAAAACCGAAACTCCAATACTCATTCAACACTAACTCCCCATTCTTCCTTCCCCCAGACCTTGTCCTCTCGGTCTCAGCACTGCCTCCCCAGCTGTCTGTCTGGCCAGAAAGAGCCGGGCTGTGTCCACTCTGTCCCTCGCCAGCACAGGCCCTGCTGCTGGAGGGCTCTTGACAGTGAAAGGATAAAGCGTCTTATCCCACGAAGCTGGACTTTCATGCTTTCTCCCCGGCCAGACTGCGTTTCTCGGGAACAAGAACGCAACGGCAGGGCTGGCACTGTGTTTCCCATGCCCAGATCTGCCTCAGTGGGCCAGGGCTGAGCAGAAGATCCTCATGGGACTGAAGGAAGCACCCAGCCCACTGCCCTCTTCCACCAACAGCCAGTCTGGGCGGGGCCCATACCATCAGACTCTGTCCTCATATCCCATCATTTCCCTCCTGCTTCCGGAACAGCTCTGTGAATCCACAGGACCTGACTGTCCGGCTGGGAGAGTCCATCCTGTACAGCAATGCCCGGGACTCCACCTCTGTGGCAGTTGTGTCATCTGGCACCCCTCTTTCAAAAGGAATGCACTGTAGGGCAGAGACATGGCCCTGCTGAAGCTGGCACCCCCTGTGCCCTTCTCCCTGTCAGATCAGTCTTTGGCCTTGCCCAGCTCTTACTTCCCTGAGGGTACCCACTGATGGGTGACTGGCTGAGGGGACATCAGGCAGAATGGTGGATGAGGGGCTGGGGTTCAGGGCCAGAGGGAGATGCCCTGACGCAGAGCAGAAGGCACTGCCAGGGTGCATGAGCCAACCCAGCCTTCTCTGTGCCCCTGACCTCACCCCCAAAGGCCTAGCCCAAGCCTTGTTCTGTACTACCTAGGCCTGCCTTGGACAGGCATCTGCCTCACTGTCCACATGATATGAACTGCCCCACCCCAAGGAGGGAACCCATTGGACCCCTGCTGCTCCTGGCTATTTCACAGAGAGCAGCAGGCGCAGCTGAACACGCTGCCCAGCAGTCCCCGAAGGGCTCCTAAGACACCATCCCTTGTCCTACCCTGACTGTCCACCCTGCCCCAAGTGGCCCCTCCTGAGCCCCAGAGGCTGCAGGAGGTAGATGTACGATGTAAATGTCATTGGCCTGCAGAGCTGTCGCAGGTTCTATGACCTAGAGCCTATCACCAAAGAGATGCTGTGTGCCAGCTTCTTCCAAGGCCAAAAGGGCTTCTGCAAGGTCAGTCTCCTCTGATCAGTGCTTCTGTCCCTAATCCACCAAGAGGCCTGGTCCACTGGACCCTTCTGGGCCTCATTTCTCCCTTTAGTACAGTGGGGGTGAGAAAGCAGAGCCTCATTCACAGGGAATCTGTGATGTATGTGCCTTCTCTGTGCTTAGCAAAGTGCTTCTCAGGTCACCTCTCTAATCCTAAGTGAGTCCACGAGGCAGGCTAGTTCCTGGGCTGTAGGCAGGGGCAGCACCTTATGATCCAGCTGCATGAGGCTGGGGACTCTGTCTCATGCCCAAATAACACCACACACAATAGTGTGTGGCTCAGAGCTGGAGCTTGATGAATACTTGTTGTAAGAATGAGTCCAGAGTCATCCCGATTCTGGCTGTCATGGGGACATGAGCAGGTGCTACAGGGGCAGAGGGACAGAATCCAGGCTCAGAGATGCCGTGCAACTCATAAGGGAGGCAGCAGGCAACAGAGGGAGCATTCACGCTTGGAATAATAATAAAGCGATTGAATCTCAGCTCTTTTGTTTACTAGCTGTGTGACTTTCAGCATATTGCATGACATCTCTGAGCCTCAGAGTCTTCAACTGTTAAAAACGGAAAGGAGGCTGATACAGCTGATATGCAGGGCTGCCGGGGGGAACAGATCAAGGATGGAGACCCGGCCTCTCTACCAAGCCTGGCTGTTTAAAGCCCCAAAGGGCCTGCCCCTAGCATTCAGCCCCCTTGGTCCCCATGCTCCCTGACTTCAGTCAGTGAGAGCTCCCACCTCCTGCAGCATAAACCTGAGTCCTACTGGATCTCTTTGTTATTCTCGCTTCTTTCAGAGAGATTTCAGGGGACCCTGATCTGTCGGCTCCAAGACTGGTGCTGGTACAGGCAGCGATTGTGAACTTCAGCAGGGGCTGTGCTGAGCCTGGACTCCCGGGGGGTACACCCCAAGGTCTCTGCCTACCAGCCCTGGATCCAGTGCCACGTGCTTCTGCTGGGGTATTTCTGCAGGAGCTGATGCCTCCCCAGGGCTCCATGTGACATTCTTGTATTATTTCTCCCAAGTTGCTTGTTTCTGTGCAACCTCTAACTCCCATCCTGCTGTCCCTGCCTCTCCCACCCACCCATCCCACCAGGCTGTGCTTCCTGTTCCAATCCCAGCCCTCTCTGGCAAGTAGAGAGCCGGAGCCCATGTCCTGACTTTAGGGGAAAGAACGTGGGAGGATGGCCAGTTTGACTTGCACCTGTTTAAGGCAAAGTGCTGGGGCCAAGATGGAAGCACAAGTTGGGGGATCCTGGAAAGTCAGCCCCCACCTGTAAAGAGTAAATGCTTTAACCTGCACCTCTGGCCTGTTCATTTGAACCCTCAGGGAGGGGCTACAGGACCCACAGTTGTCCCAGCAGACACCCTGCAGGGTGCACTGTGTGCTGGTGGTCTGCCAGGGGAGGAAGGGTGTGGGTTGTGGGGAGTGTGTAGGTAGGGAGGGGGCAGGTGTGGCCAGGGCAGCTCTCAAAGCGGAGGCTTAACACTCCCCCTGGGCAGGGTCAGCTATGTAATTTGCAGGGTCCCTCCTCTAAAAGGCAGGAAACAACTTTTTCCCGTTATTTTAGAATTTCTCTCTCCTGGCTCCCCAGGGCATGGAACACCCCACCCCCCGCCCGGGGTCCAGCCCCAACCGGAGCCCAGAGCGCAGCCAGGCAATTGGGAAGCAGGCCTTCCTTACCCAGGACCTCCCTCAGACACAATGATTACGCTTTTCAGGGTCTGAGCACAGGAGCCCTCCCGAGCGGGAGCCCTGTTCGCACTCTGTGACGCTGGCCCTGCTCCAGGCTACTCATGGCTCAGACCCTGGCGCCTCCAGGCACAGGCAGTGACCTCTCCGCTCAGCTCTTCCTAAGCTCTTCCCAACACCGACCTCATCCGCAGCCGCGTGGTGCATGGCCCGTGGTGCACACAAAGCCACTAGCGCCCCTTCCTACGCCTCTCCCGCGTGGCCCACGTCAGCGGCCCTGCCTTACGCCTCCACCAGCGCCGGCGGCTGCTGCAGGACCCCAAGTTCAGCTGGCAACCTGGGTGCTGAGCTAGGCAACGTGCTAGAGTGCCCTGGGAACCATTCAAGGAGCCCGGGCTAGCGCACGCCGACCACTCCTGATTGGTCGCGGGCCTCCGCGTCTGTGCGCCGGCTCCCTCCCATTAGTGGCCTGGGAAGGAGGGCGGCTCGGATTGACTGCAGGCCGCGATGACATCATGGGGCCGCTTTTCATGCGAGCTCGGGTACCCGCCCAGGGGCCCACGGCTCCCCGAATCCCCAGGCCTTTGGCTGGAATCCTCTGATCCCACAGGCCAGGGTGCAAAGGATGGGGGTGTCTGGGCTCCGTGTGTCTGGGGGTACCGGCACCCTTAGGCCAGGGATCACGGCTCAGGTGGCCCAAGGGTCGGGATGTCGAGGGTTAGTGCTGGGGCTCTCACCACCTCTCCACTTATTTCCTATGCTCCTGCCAGGCACAGACTAGGAAGAGAGTCCAAGGGGACCTTCCTAAATCTTGGGGGGTGGGCACTAGGGGCCCCAGGTTCCTGGGTCTAGACAAGGCCGAAAGGAGCTTCAGGTGGGGACTTGTGACTTTGGAGTTGACTGTTGGAACCTCCAGGCTCCTCTTGTCTCCTGTCTGTGTTTCATCTCCCCTCTACTGCCCTGCGTCCTTTGCAGAGGGTGTGCCCTGGCTCCAGTGGCCTATTTCGGCATGGGAAGGCCTCTCTCCCCTCCCTGGATTCTTCCAGGGTCTTTTATTTTTATTTTTATTTTTTTATGTTTTTCTTCTTAAAAAAGTCCCTCTAACATTTCCTGTAATGCTGGCTTGGTGGTGATAAATTGCTTTAGCTTATTTTTGTCTGGGAAGCTCTTTATCTGTCCTTCAACTCTACATGATAGCTTTGCTGAGTAAAGTATTCTTGGATGTAGATCCTGGATCTCCATCCTGTCGAATATTTTTTGCCAAGCCCTTCTGTCCTGCATAGTTTCTTTTGAGAAATTGGCTGCCAGTCTTATGGGTGTTCCTTTATAAGTAACTATCTGTTTTTCTCCTGCTGCTTTTAATAATCTTTCTTTGTATTTAAGCTTTGGCATTTTAATTATGATGTGTCTTGGTGTGGGCCTCTTTGGATCCCTGATTTTTGGGATTCTCTGAGCTTTCTGGGGTTTTATGTCCATTTCCTTCACCAGGTTAGGAAAGTTTTCCATCATTATTTCTTCAAACAGCTGTTCAACATCTTGTTTTCCTTTAAGTACACCAATCAGATGGATATTTTGACCCTTAATAGTGTCCCATATGCTCCTTAAATTATTTTCATAGTCTTGGCATCTTTTCTCTTGCCATTCTGATTGAGTGTCCTTGGCTTTCCCATCCTCTAGATGGGTCATTTGATCCTTTTCTTTATTCACTCTGTTTATTCCTTTGTTTATCCCATTTAATATACTTCTCATCTCAGATAATGTGTTCTTCATTTCAGACTGGTTCTCTTTTATAATTTCCATTTCCATTTTTATGTTTTTTATCTCTTTGTTGAAGTTCTCACTGAATTTATCTACACTTCCCGAAAGTTCATTGAGCATCTTTATAACTAGTGTTTTGAACTCTGCATCTGTTAGATTACTTGACTCCATTATATTTGGATCTCTGTTCTGTTCTTTCATATGGTTTCTGCTTCTTTGTCTTCCCATTTTGGCTGCCTTTCTGTATCTGTTTCTATGTACTAAGCAAAGCTCCTAAGTATCCCGGTCTTATTAGTGTGGATTTGTGATGTAGGTGTCCAGTGGTACAGCCCTGAGAGGTGTTCAGCTGCAGGTCAAATTTAGCTCAAGTCTCTGCCTCTCCAGGGCCACCTGTTAAGATTCAGCAAGCAATCCACAGATGCTGTGCTTATAGTTGCCTCAAAAGGCCACACCAGAAACTGAGGCCAGCTGCCTCCAGTGTAAGTACAGGAGCTACTCAGCAAGGAGAACCTGACTCGCTGAGGATATACCTAGATGTGTCTTGGTATTACATAGCTGACCCTGTCTAGGGGGAGTGTTAAGCCTCTGTCTTGGGTGGGGCTGTGAGTTGGTGGAGGGGGGGTTTCAGGGCATCCTCTGGGCAGAGAGACCTCTGTTATCCAGTTTGATGACATCAAGGCTATGGCGGTGCTGTGTCTGCGCACTGGGAGGTGGTAGGGCTCAACAGGGAACAATGGATACCTTTGGTGCTTCTGTACAGAGTGAGTCTCGCCTAGGCCCTCACTCTGACAACGTCTCCCTGTAAGTCCCTGGTGCCCCTTGCACATAGCCATATTGGCGCTGGTGCTCAGAGTGAGCAGGTCCGTCACTGCGAAAATCTGCTCGCAGATGCAGCACCTTTAAGAGGTGTCTGCCGCTGCCACAGCCTCCTTCTCACTCAGCTGCTCGGGGCTGGGTAGCCCGTGTCCTCACCCTGTCTTACCTTCTGCCATTGCAAGGTGCTTTCTTGGATTTCTCCGTAGTTGTATGGCTTGCTCATCTATATCCCAGGCGATTTTTCCTTGCTGCTCACTCCTTGTTTCCATTACAACTTTGATTTGGTCACCAGAGGGATGAACAAAGACTCTATCATTTACGCCATTTTTTTCCCTCCAATATGTACAAGTTTTTGTACAGTCACGTGGTTTTCTCTCTCAGGTATCTTATTTTGAATTACAGTACAGTAGTCCCCACCATCCACAGTTTGTTACTTGTAGTCAACTGTTGTCCAGAAACATAGTAAAGAATGTCTGTTAGTCTCATATTCACTTACATAGTTCTTTCCAAATGTAGCTAAAATCATAGCACAATCATGGGATCTCCAGGGTCTTTATTGAAGACCCTCTGGGACCCCACCCCCCCAACCCCAAACCTAAAAATTGTGGTGGAGAGGCAAGGATACCATGGTTGAACAGCTGGCCTAACCTTGGGCATCCCATGTGCAAACGTTTCCTTTTTGGATGCGAGAATGAGGGTGCTCTGAAGGCAGTCCTTGGGTCAGGAGCTTGTGGATCCTGAGCACCCCCATCCCTTTGCTCCCACTGTCTACTGTGTGGCCTCAGAAAGGTAACTTCCCCACTAGTCCCCAGTCTTCCTGTTAATGTAAGGATAGTAGGCTAGATGCTTTAACTTAGCTCCTGGAGATCTAACCTGAACCCCCAGCTCCTTCTCCCTGGGTTCTTAGTGCAACTCAAATCCCTGCAATTCATTCAGTCCAGGAGGGGAGCCTGCATGAGAGAGGGTGAGGAAGGAGGAGTGAGAGAGGGAGGTGCTTACACACTTGCATGCATGCTTGCACCTCATATACACAGATCTGGCCAGGAAATGAGACACCTGGATTCCCCCATGTTACCACTGCCCCAAACACAGGGGATGGGGAGCAAAGCCAGTCCCTGGCCTTCCCCTTTGCCCAGAGTCTCTCTCTGGCCCTGCACCCTGTGGGACCTGGGGTCTCCTTACCCAGCCTGTGGAGCCAGGCTCCCATTAAGACACTACTGCTGCTGTCACTCAGGTCACCTCTCCTCATTAGGGTGCAGGCATAGGCACTGCAAGTGAGTGTCTCCCATCATCTTGGCCACACCCTTCTTGGGAGCCAATTGCTGTTATGAGCTGGGCAAGGGTTTGGAAAGAAGGGGAGATGAGGTCGGCTGGTGGAAGTGGGCTGGGAGAAGTCCAGGAGCAAGCCAGAGTGAGCAGCGAGGATGGCTTAAGCACCCTGAAGGATTTCTCCTGGGTGGGGCCAAAGTCATAGAGGGCCAGTCTAGGACTGAAAGTCTAGAAATTAGGAAGAAGGAAGGGACCTCCACCAGTATGAGGACTGCTCACTGCTCCAGACCCTTTGTATGCAGGCACACTCATCCACCACACTCCAAAGAAGCAGCACTTTCATAGGTGAAATCCACTGAGAGGTTCAGGAAGATTTGTCGCTGGCCTAGGTACACATAGCTGGAAATAAAACCACAGGCTTTGTGAATATTCATTGGCTGAAGGTATGTGCTCAGAAGCTTGACCACAGTAAATTAACCATTTTTCTGGGAGAAAAAGTGATTGGTGCTCAGATAGCACAAGATAAATATCTTTAGAAAATGACTGCTATAATTTAAATTTTAAAAAAATTAGCTTTATTAAATATCACCAATTTTAATCCCACAATTCATGTTGGAAAAATGCATACAGTAACATAACCACTTCCACAGTCAAATTATACAACATTGCACCATCCCTTTGCAATCAATCTCGACCCACACCCCAGTTGGGGAGGGGACAGGACAGACCCAGGAGTGAGGAAGCGGGGATAGAGGAGGAGCTGAAGGCTAGACTCCACTGGCAGGCTCTACCTGCCCCATCTTTACACCCCGAAGGGAAGGCTTGTGATCACCATTTGCCCCCCAGGTGGACCCTACTGACCAGGTAGTGAGTGGCTGGCTCAGGGGCGTACAGTCAGACCACAAGAAGGAAGTCCTGACCCCAGGTATCCTAGCTGCAAACCTGAGGCTTCTCCTCACCCAAGAAAGGGTGATGGTCAGTGCTGTCCCCTGCAGGAAGCCTTCCCTAGTTCTTGTGGGCACACTGGCCCCTCTCCTGTCCTCTGGAAGCCTGGTCTTAGGGGTACCTCAGGAGGGTCTCAGCTCAAAGGCCAGGCTGAACCTGGCAGATATGGCTCAGGCATGTGACTGGACTCACCAACCTGCCCTCCCCAGAGTCCCTGTCCCACACCCATCTCAGTGTCCTGTGGTCTCTACAACAAATCAGATGGACATAGCATCAGCTTCCCAACTTGAGGCAGCCCTTCCTCACTAGCCCACTCTCCCCAATGTCCCTGTCCCTAACCCATGACCAGGTCCCATGGTCACCACTGCATATCAAATGGGCACAGCACTAGCTGCCCAGTTCAGGGCAGCCCTTCCTAACTGTCCTCTATTTGACCTTCGATTACTGAGCTGATTATAGCCCTATGGGAGGGGCTGGGACTTTCCTGTCCCCACCCACCCCCAGCTACTTGACCAACTCCAAGTCACAGGCTGGGTGGGAGGGTCCCTTCAGGTCAGCAATTCCCTCTTACATGTGGGGAACTGAAGACAAGAGGAGTTTGCCTGGTGATCCACCAGGACTCAGCTTCTCGGCACACAACTTATCTCACCAGCACCTGGCCCAGAGCCTTGACTCAAAAGTGTGTGCGCCATGTTTGACCTGATGATGAACAGGGGTGACACTTGCACCATCTTTGTGTGTGGAGCTGCGCTGGACCCGTGACAACCACACAGGGAAGGGGACCTGTGGAGCTCAGGCCACCCCCTCCAGGCTCCAAAGGGCCTGATGTCACCTATCATGGGGGCACGGTTGGGAGAGTCTGGAGGAACCCAGGTCCTCTGTCTCCTGAATCCCCGAGGGCCTTCTCCAGGTACTCGCTAGAGATTTCAGAGCCCTCACATGTCCCAGCTCAGTTCACTCCCAGCATTGGGACCCCTCTTCCCACATACGTGGCTCCCTGCAGGGTCCTCAACACCCCCAGGATTCCAGGCTTGCTCTCTGAGCGGGAAACTCCGAACACCATGCACGTGGTCTCCACAATAACTCTGATATGGTCTCATTTCTGTTCCCATTTAATAGGAGAGCAAACCAAGGCACGGGGAGGGGCGCCCTGCCTGGAGTGCCCCCTATCCTTGCCCCAGTGGGGGTTTCCCGCAGCCCAGTGATCATGGGCCATGTGGGCCTGCATGGCAGCCCCCGCGGGAGGACCCCAGCAGGCACAGGGAGGGCTGCCCCTCCCCTCCAAAGCCACGCTGGACCAGCGGAAGGCCAGTTTGATCCTCCCTGATAACCCAACGCTCACTTTTATCTGTCACCTGCCACATGACTGAGCTGGCTGAGCTCCTCAGGATTCAGGGCCAGATAAGAGGAAACGGGGGGGGGGTATGGGGCTTCCTCCCTGCTCCCCTCCAGTAGGGGTCTCACCCACAGGCTCCACCCATCCATCTTTCCCTGGTCCACCTCCACCCAAGGGCTTCTTGTCCCTCGGTGTCCCCCAGCACGATCTGCATGTGGATAGTCTAAATGTGCTTGTGTAAGGTTAGCAATGCAGAGAGGGCACGAGGGAGGAAGGAGGGACAGGTTCAGTCCATCCGTCTTTCACGTTCCAGGATGGGCATGTATTACAGCTACAATAAAATAATTAAAGATGAAAATGAGGAGGGTGAGCGCCTCTCCCACCACGGTTTCCACAGCAGTGAGGGCACAGGGTGAGTGGGGGCAGAGGCCCTTCCCACTCAGATCCGCAGAGTCTACACCGCGGGGAGCAGAGCTGCTGGCTTATGGGAATCTGTGCCCAAGAGACAGCCTGAAGAGACATGTCCAATGCCTGGGGACA
>NW_006436812.1:6214370-6229774 GCF_000325575.1 Pteropus alecto
AATCCAACATGGTGGTCAGTGAAATGCTCAAAGCGTTACAACTCATCAGTCACAAAAATGTGAAAATGAGGCAGACAACACCACTTCCACGTGCACGTGCACAGTGTGGCCTGAGGAGAAGCAGGGGGACGGTGTTGTGGAGGGAGGAGGGGAGGGGACTGCATGGTTGGAGGGACACAGGGTGTGGGGGACAAGGCTGTATATCGTGACCCCATTGCTGGGTACCTGGGCACCCTTAGAATCATCTCTTAAATGGTCTGTGTTGCTTTCTGCATCCCAAATACACGTGACCACTCACCAAACAGACCCAGCCCCAGGCACCAGGGGCTGGGGAGGGGGCCATCCCTACAGTAACACCCAGTTGTCAGGGCCCAGGACCCCATAGTGACAGTGGCTGTCCCAGACTCCCCTGGACCCCCTCCCCCACCTCAGTGATGCCCACAGTCAGAATCATGGCTACAACACGTGTCATATCCATGCCCTTTAATGAGGATCAGTGCCTGCTCTGGGAAGGCAGAGCGCAGGGCAGGGGACAGAGGTGGGGAAGGATGCCACCTGGGCAAGAAGCAGTGGTGTAGGGACTGGATGAGGCTGGCTTCTCTGCAGACCCAGGTGGCAGTCCCAGGGACAGACTCAAGGCTCCTCGGGAACATACCGACGGATCCAGTCCAGGTAGTAGGTGACACGGGTGTAGATGCCGGGCCTGTTGGGCTGGGCACAGCCATCGCCCCAGCTGACCACACCTGCCTGCAGCCAGGTGCCATTGACCTTGCAGACCAAGGGCCCTCCGGAGTCACCCTGGGGAGGAGAGGGGTCAGTAGTGGTTCTCGAGGCCAAGACTTATGGGGCTTTGGGGAGGACACGGGCCCACCTGGCAAGAATCCTTCTTCGTGTTCCCGGCACACATCATGTCATCACGAACGATCCGCACATTGTCCTCCGTGTACAAGCCAGTGTGATATTTTGAGTCACAAATGCTGTTTTCTACAATAGGAACTTTCACCTGCTTCAGAGGGAACGGAGGTGGGAGGGATTCTGGGGGTGAGACAAGAGCATGCAACATCAGGATGCTGGTGGTCATTAGCCTGAGTCGGCCCATGAGGACCTTGTCCCCCAAATGGAACCCCAGAGCTGAGTCATAGGGGTGGCTGGTCCCTGCTCCCCCAAGCCCTCCAGCTCTCCCTGATGCTTACCTCCACTGTTTATGTCACCCCAGCCTGTCACCCAGCATGGAGTCCCTGGGGGGAAAGTCTCTGAGGCAGGGGGCAGAGTAACCAGCTGGACTTGGCAGGAGATGTTCACAGGGTCCTCGAGCTCCAGCAGGGCAATGTCAAACCCCGCCTGGATGGCGTAGTACTCAGGATGCACGATGATCCGGCTGATGGGCAGTAGCTTGTCACGATAATACAGGTGCTGTTCCCGCAGCTGCACCCTCAGGTCTGTGGGATTTTTGAAGTCCCTGGAGAGAGGGGGTACCTACTCAGGGGGCAGGGCAGCCTCCTGGACACCAAGGAATGTGGGTGAAGCCCCAGGCCTGCCCTCACCCACCAGGCCCCATGGTCACTCACGGTCCAACGCAGTGTGCTGCAGTCAGCACCCACTGAGGGTGGATGAGGGAGCCCCCGCAGAAGTGTTCCCAGTATTGATGTTTGACTCTCAGGCTCACTTGCCAGGGCCACTTGCTGCCAGGGGCCTCCTTCCCTCCCACGATGTTCACTCGCTCCAGGGCCTGGCGTGGGGCTGGGGCAGGAAGCACTCTCAGGACAAGACACAGCCCAGCCCCACACAACCCTGGGCTTCTGTCAACCCACCTGCCCATCGTGGAGCTTTTGGGGTGCGGAAGAAGGGGCAGGGCCAGGGCCAGCCAGGGTTAGAACTCACCAGGGGCCATGTGGACTGGGCTCAGCAGGAGAGGCAGTGCCAGCACCAGCAGATTCAGCATCTGGAAAGAGAGAGGCTGGGGGCTGGGCCAGGCCAGGGTTTACAGAGTGTGGGGTGCAGATGGAGTCGGGGACTCCGGGATCAGGGATCGGTCCAGGCCTGGGGTCTGAGGTCTTGCTTCTCCAGATCTGAGGATCAGTGACTCACTGCATGGTGACACCCAGATGTTGGGGTCTGGCGTGGGGTGCTTACCTTGGCTGGTCCCTGCTGCTTTGCCCCAGTCTGCTCTCCCCTCCCCATTTATCCTTCCAGGCCATCAGAGGGTTAGAGGAGGGGTGCTCCATCCTCCAATCCAGAGCGGAGGAAGCAGATGATTCAGACCCAGGGCCCAGATGTGCCTTCCGGAGATGGCAGACCCGATTCCTTGGGTGGTCCGACCATGTCCATCTCCAGGCATTATCCGAGCGGTTCTGCTGATTACAATGGAACCTTGTTATCTCGGGATCTGAGTGCCATCAGCAGAGGGACAAGGGAAATGGAAGTGACAGTGAGATAACAAGTAGCCAGTGACAGCTCCCCTTGGACACTGCCCCCACCGGGCCCTACCACCTCTGGCTCCTGACCTCCACAGCCAGGGCTGACCACTGTCCCTGCCTGTCCATCCACCCCATCTTCTCACTGTCTTCTGGGCCTGCTGGTCACTGAGACCTACAGCTCACCTCCCTAATCATGGCCCTCCTGAACTGTCTGCATTCCCCACTGCCATCCAAATCAATATCAAAAATGAGGTCAAGGACATGGTCAGAGACAAGAACCATCTGACAGAAGCAGGTAGAAGGATTTCTGGAGCACACAAAGGGCTGTGAATATTTCATATTCCTCTCAGCCAACTTTTATTTGGGTTGGCTGCTTTCTTATCAGTGAGTTTTACGAATTCTTTGTGTATTTGGATAACAGTTCTTCATCATATATGTGTTTTGCAAAGAATTTCTCACACTTTTCATTCTCTTAACAGTAGCTCTCAAGAGTAGAAATTTATAATTTTTATGAAGTCAATCTAATAATTTTTCTTTCACAGATCACGCCTTTGGTATTCAATCCAAAATTTATAACCAAACCCGAGGTCATTTAGGTTTTCTCCTATGTTATCTTCTAGGAATTTATACTTTTGCATTTACAATTAGGTTTATGATCCATTTTGATTTAATTATTTATGAAAGGTCTGTGTCAAGATTCATATATTGCATGTGAGTGTCCAGTTGTTGAACACTATTTGTTAAAAAGACAGTCTTTTCTACATTGAATTGCCTTTGCCTCTTTGTCAAAGGTCAGTTGATTATTTGTATGGGTCTACCTCTGGGCTCTCTATTTTAGTTCATTGACCTATGTTTTCTTTCATCAATATATCATTGGTTTATAGTAAGTCTTAAAATTGGGTAGTATCAGTCCTCCAACTTTGTTCTTCTTATTCAATATCATGTTGGCTATTATGTGTTTTTTGCCTTTTCACATAAACTTTAGAATCAGTTTGTTGATACCCACAAAATAACTTGCTGGGGCTTTGATTGGGGTTGTTATGAATCTATGATCAAGTTGAGTAGATACTACATCTTAATAATATCATCTTCCTTCTCATGAACTTGGAAATCTCTCCATTTATTTAGATCCTTGATTTCTTTCAGCAGAGTTATGTACATAGACTTGTACATATTTTGTTAGATTACTTTTAAGTACTTCATTTGGGGGATGCTAATGTAAATAGTATTGTGTTTTTAACTTCAAATTCCAATTCTTCATTGCTGGTATATAGCAATATGTATAACAATTGACTTTTACCATTAACTTTATATCCCGAAACCTTGCTATAGTACCATATTAGTCCCAGGAATTTGTTTGTTTTTGTCTGTTCTGTGATTTGTACTTTATTCCCTTTTTTAAAATTTTATTCCCTTTTTATTGCTGAGAAGTATTCCACTATAATGAGGATAGTCTCCTGTTTTGTTCTAGAAGCTTAATAGTGTCAATGCCCACATTTCACATAAATACATCTTGAATTAATTTTTGTGTATAATGTAAATAGGGGCCAAGTTTCACTTTTCCCCATACACTTATTGGTCCAGCACCATTTATGAGAAAGGCCACCGGTTACCCTTTCAATATCAGTGACATTATTGTCATAAATCAAGTGGTTCTGTAATTTTTGAATCTATATCTAGACTCTGTTCCATTCCTTTTATCTCTGTGTACATCTTGTCCCAATACTGCACTGTCTTAATTATTATTATTCTATAGTAAGTCTTAAAATTGGAAAGGTTAAGTTCTCCATCATTGTTCTTTTTCCTCTAGATTGTTTTGGCTATTCCAAGTCCTTTACCTTTTCATATTAACTTTAGAATCAAAATGTCAATTTCTGCAAAAAGTAAGACTGCTGGGATTTGGATTGTATGATCTATAAATCAATATGGGGAGAAACAATATCTTTACAGTCCACATTTCTTTCAGAAATGTTTCGTAGTTTTTGGTGTAGAGACCTTGCACACCTTTCATTAAATTTATGTCTCATGTTTGATTTTTTTAATTCTTCAGCCAACAGTGTTATGTTTATTTTTCCAATCATTGCTAGATATTTAGAAGTACAATATTTTTTTGCATATTGATTTTGTATCTCACGGCCTTGCTAAATTCACATAATCCTGTGTTGGTAGACTACTTAGGCTTTTCTATGTGCATAATCAAGTCACCCATGAATAAAGCAGGCTTATTTTTGCCTGAGCCTAGCTTCCTCTAGAGTCCTACAATTCCCTGGGTCTCCACCAAAGGGAACCCTGGTACTCCCCTTAGCACCTGCTGGGAGGAGCTGGGCAGAATGGGGAGGGGACTGGGATGCCTCTTCCACCCACTCCTTACCTGCCCACTGGGTCAGGGTCACGGAGCCTGGGTCTGACTGGGACCACAGGCCTGGGACAGTGACCCTCTGAGGATCAAAGCAGGCGCTGCGGGGGTGGGCATGGGGTGAAAACAGAGTGGACTGGGAGTGCTGGGTTAGCAGACTCCTGAGTGTGACCATGGCAAGTGATTGTAACACCCCCCAACCTCAGATTCCCCACCAGAAGACACTGAGCTGGACCAGAGTCAGGGCTGCTGCAAGGAGTCTTCCTTCAGGCCCAGCATGTATCCTGTGCCCTGGGTGCGCTTTCAGGAGGAGAGAGGAAGTCATGGATCAAGGGTTAGAGGGAGGGAAAGTGGACCCAGGCTCTGTGCAGAGGCAGCAACGAAGTTGCAGCCCCACCTCAGCCTACCATGTCAGCTTGCAGCCAAAACCTGTGTACCCGGCAGACAAGAAGCCCTCCTGAGTCATCCTGAGTTCAGAGTGGAGTGAGTACCAAAATGCCGGGGAGTTAGGGAGCCCTCATCTTCCACCTTGCCCCTCTGGGCTCACCTGGCAGGAATCCCCAGATCCCTGGGCCAGGGTAGTCCTGGCTGCAGGTCTCTGTGTTCACAATGGTGGACTTCCACCTCCTGCAGGATGTATGGGGGCTGCAGAGATTCTAGGGGGACAGGCTGCAGGAGAAGTGAAGGCACCAGCCCTTTACTGTAGGAGTTGCCCAGAAATAAACCCTCACATGGTGACCTTACACATGTGGATCATATGCTGAGACTTTGGTGATTTAATATAAAGCTGCAATAATCAAGAGAGTGTGGTATTAGTATAGAATAATGTATAGGTCAATGAAACAATAGTCCAGAAAGAGACCCACATAAATGACCAATTATTTTTAAGAGAGAAACTTTCATAAGTTTCTGGAACAATTGTGTAATCTGTGTAGGAAAAAACATAAGCCTTGATACTTGCCTCATAATACACACAAAAAATCAATTCAGAATGGATCATAGATTTAAATGTAGATGTTAAAACTATAAAGATCTAGGAGAAACCACAGCAGAAAATCTTCACAATCTGAAGGAATGCAGAGGGGACTAAGAAAAGAAAAACATGATAAATAGGACTTTATCAAAATTTAAAACTTATACTGAGTGACACTATTAAGATAACGAAAGTATAGTCTACCGACTGGAAGAAAAATATTTGCGATACATGTATCTCGTAAAGGGCTTGCATCCAAATTAAGGAAGGAGGAAAGGAAGGGAGGGAAGGAGGGAGGGAGGGAGGGAGGGAGGAAGGGATAAAAAGAAAAAGAATTCATAACTCACAAGAAGACACTCGACCTAATTAAAAAGTGGATAACAGATTTGTGCTGACAGTTCATCAGAGAAGTTGTATGAATGACCAGGAAGCTCATGACAAGATGTTCATCCTGCTTATTCATCAAGAAACTGCAGACTAGAAGGGACACTGCTATATATCCATTAAAATGGCTACAATGTTTCAGGCTCTGCCCACTCTTCTTCCTCTCCCTCCCTTTCCTTCTGAACCAAGCAGCCCAAAGCCTAGAGTAGGTGAGTTCTGATAGGTGCCTGGTTGGGAGTGGTGCTGGGGGCTGTGCTGGCCCAAGTTGGGGTTAGAGTCCACTGGTGGGGAATTGGCCAAATAAGTCAATGAATTAAGAATGAGAATCAGGTCTTACATGCCCTAGAGGGCAGGCAAATATGGAGAGGAAGAAACTGGAATAAACTCTGTGGTATGGGGTTGGGATTGGGATTGGGGAAGGCTCATGTTTCAATATAAATACAGAATTATAGATGTGGTGTGTGTGCATGCATGTGCATATACTACTATGTCCATGCATGTACTCTCTGTGTGTGCATTGTGTACACACGTGTGTATGTATATGTGTGTTCACATGTGTCTCTTGTGTGTGAGTGTGTGTGCATGTGTGTGAGTGTGCATGTGTGCACACACATTCCCTAGTCTGTCTCAGTGAAACCCTAGAGCAAGCAGCAGCACCTTCAACTGGATTTTGAGTCTGTGTACAGTTTGCCCCTGAGAGGAGCTAGGTCCCCTGAAGAAGAGACTAGAATGGGAAAGTACAGAAGGGTTGGGAATAACCTTGTGCACAGAAATAAAGAGAGGTGAAGACCTTCACAAAAAGACTTAAACAATGATGTTCACAGCAGCTTTATTTATAAGAATCCAGACAGAAAACAACCAGAAGTCCATCAACAAGTGAATGGAGAAATGTTGTGGTATGTTCCTGCAATGGGATACTATCTGGCAATTAAAAAGAATACAAGTGGACTTCCCATCAAGATAGCAACACTGTGCTCGCCTCCTCTCATTACCACATCAAAATTATAACTAAATGATAGAACAATCACCTTTGAAAACCACCTAAAGATTAGCTGAACAGAACTCTTATAACTTAAGATATGAAGAAGAAGCCACATCGAGACTGGTAGGAGGGGTGGAGACCCAAAACGAGCTGGTCCCACACCCACATGTGGCAGTTAAGAATAGGGAAGGTTATCTTGAATGCAGAGGTCCCACCCTAAGGAGCAAGGGTTCCTAGCCCCACAGTGAGATCCACAGCCCAGACCACCAGTGCCAGGTAGAGGAGTCCTCATAACAACTGATGAAAATCAGCGAGAATTCTGCCCAGGTGAGACAGAAGGCTGTTGGAATCCCAGGCATTCCTCTTAAATGACCCACACATGGAGTTACTCACTGACGGACTCACTTGCTCTGAGCTCCAGCACTGGGGCAGCAGCTCAAAAAGTGCCAGGGAAGAACTGAACTATCTGGCTTCAGGACACAGAAAGGAAGGGCAACTCATTCCAGGACCAAACTGCTGGCAGTCAACTTTGTCCCTGTGTTTAGCCCTTCTTGACAAATGATTTTTTTTTTGGTGGGCACTAAATCTGAGTCTCCATCAAACTTGCCCCACCCTAATGACTCCCTGAGAACCTACCCCATCCAACTCACGCACAGGCTGGAATTTTTTTCAGTGGCTATTACAAGCAGCCATCCTCAGCCCACATTGTGGACTTCCCTGAATTCTCAGAAAGGTCCACAACCCCCAACAACGAGTGCTTGGCCTCAGTGTTCCTTGCACCTCTTTCTAAGCAGCTCCCTCAGCAGCCTAGCACTAGCAGTAGCCAGCCTTAGTTTGTAGCATTGCCTCTCCCAGGCTCTTCCAAGCCCAGCACAGGCAGCTAACAACTGCTGTTTAGCTCATGTAAGGTGGCGCTGGGCCTGGCATAGGCAACAGCTAACCTGGACCTGCACCAAAGCCCCTCCCAAGAGACCCCAGAACTAATACAGTAGCCAGCATCAGAGCGCACCAGAGAGTACCACTTAATAAGCTCCACAAATGACACACCCAAAGGGTGGACTCAGCAAGCGCCAGAGCCCCACTATAGTGAATCCCACTGCAGGAGTTCAGCCCCCGCACAGTGGTTCATCTCCTATAGTCATGGCCAGTCCTCACAGCAAGTCAGCCTGAGGGTCAGTCCCATCCACTGACATGCCAATAGCAATCAAGGCTCAACTACAACAGGAGGGCACACACAACTCGCACAAGGGATACCCCGGGCTCAGGTGGCCAGAGAGATTGCTTCACTGGACCCCACAGAACACCTACTACATAAGGCCGTCCTGCCAAGACTGGGAGATGTAGCAAATCTACCTAACATATAGAAACAAACACAGGGAGGCAGCCAAAATGAGGAGACAAAGAAACATGTTCTAGATGAAAGAACAGGACAAAACTCCAGAAAAAGAACTAAATAATAATGGAGGCAAGCAATCTACCAGATACAGAGTTCAAAACACTGGGTATAAGAATGCTCAATGAATGTAGGAGAAAAATAGATGAACTCAGTGAGAACATCAACGAAGAGGTAGAAACAATAAAAAAGAAACAGTCAGAAATGATAAATACAATAACTGAAATGAAGAATACGTTAAATGGTATCAACAGTACTAGATGAAGCAGGGGACAGGGGATCGAATCAGCGATCTGGAAAGCAAGGTAACAGAAAACACCCAATTGGAACGGAAAAAAAAAGAATTTAAAAAATTAGGATAGTTTAAAGAACCTCTGGCACAACATGAAGTGTACCAATATTCACATCATAAGGGTACCAGAAGGAGGAGAAAGAGAGCAAGAGATTGAAAACCTATTTGAAAAAATAATGATGGAAAATTTCCCTAACCTGGTGAAGGAAATGGACACATAAGTGCACGAAGCACAGAGTCCAAAATAAGATGAACCCAAAGAGGCCCAAGATACATCATAATTAAAGTGCCAAAAGCTAAAGACAGAGAATCTTTAAAAGCAGCAAGAGAAAAGCAGTTAGTCACCTACAAAGACGCTCCCATTAGACTGTCAGCTGATTTCTCAACAGAAACCTTGTAAGTCAGAGGTATTGACATGAAATATTCAAAATGATGAAAAGTAAGAACTTATAACCAAGATTACCCAGCAAGGTTATCATTTAGAATCAAAGTATAAATAAAGAGCTTTCCAGACAAGAAAAAGTTAAAGGAGTTGATCACCATCAAACCAGTATTACAAGAAATGTTAAAGAGACTTCTTGAAGAAGAAGAAGGAAAAAAAGATAAAAAATATGAATAATAAAATAGCAATAATTACGTACATACCAATAATTACTTTAAATGTAAATGGTTAAATGCTCCAATCAAAAGACATGGGTGGCTGAATGGATAAGACAACAAGACTCATACATATGCTGCCTACAAGAGACTTACTCTAGATCAAAACACATACACAGATTGGAAGTAAAAGGATGGAAAAAGATATTGCATGCAAATGAAAATGAGAAAAAGTGGGGGTAGCAATACTTATATCTGACAAAATAGACTTTAAAATAAAGGCTATAACAAGAGACAAGGAAGGACATTTCACGTACAACAGTCAAGATATGGAATCAACTTAAGTGTTCATTAATAGACATTTGGATAAAGAAGAGGTGCTACATATATACAATGGAATAGTACTTGGCCATAGAAAACAATGAAATCTTACAATTTGCAATGACATGGACCTAGATGGACCTACAGGGTATTATGCTAAGTGAAATGAGTCAGACTGAGAAAAACAAATACCATATGATTTTACTTAATATGTGGAGCCTAAAGAACAGAATAAACAAACAAACAAAATAGAAACAAACTCATAGATATAGAGAACAAACTGCAGGTTGCCAGATGGAAGGAAGCGATTAGAGGGCTGGGTAAAAAAAGTGAAGGGATTAAGAAGTACACAAATTAGGTTACCAAATAGTCACAGGGATGTAAAGTACAGTGTAGGTAACAGAGTCAATATTGTAATAACTATATATGGTACCAGATGAGTACTAGACATACTGGATCACTTCATAAGTTATATAAATGTCTAACTCCTATGGTGTATACCTGAAGCTAATGTAATATTGAATGTCAATTGTGATTGAAAAATTAAAACAAAAAATTTTTGAAAGAAATATGTCAGGGAGTGTTGGTGGGGTTAAGTTAGAGGTGGCTTAGGTGGTGTGGGAGGTAGTATTTTTAGTAGGATGTTCATTGTCAGTCTGCCTAAAATCATTTAATTGCATGTTTTATAAGTTCTTTGCTGGCCAAGATATGGATTTGGCATTGCATTGCATGAGATCTTTCATAGGGAATGTTTTACATTTTAGAGATAAAAACAAAACAAAAAATTAGGAAAGAAGTCAAGGTACTTGGTCAGGGTCACACAGATGATTCGTGCAAGGTTAGGACTAGGATCTAGGTTTCCTGACTCCAACAACTGAGTTCCTTCCAACACTACTATACAATGTTTGTCTGTAAGAGCCATGCACCCTTGTCCCATCAGCATGCCCAGTCCTTTCTGACTATGCCAAAGGCCAGGGAAACCCAAGCAGGGAGACAAATATGTTCTTATAGTTCAGAGCCACATGCCCTGACAGCTCACTTACCCTGAGCATACTAGTATGCACATTGCTTATCACAAAATTCCAGGTTATTGATTAGAAAAGAATGAATCAAGCAGATTTTAGCCATTGTTGTAAACACCGAGCATGCATGTGGTAATTTGGCATGGTTTTCCAGGACTCTGAGGACCTCTGGGCTGTGGCAATTCTTTGTGGAAAATTATAGAACAAGGGTTTGGCAGACCTATTGCTTTTCAGGCCACATGTTCACCTCTCCATCTCTGTGTCAGAGACCTGGAAGCACAAACTGGCCTCAAACAAAACCACTAGGCTCTGTGTGCTGACCTAAGTCACTTTGGTAATGAGTAGCAACTGTAAGACTAAAGGCACAGGGACTGCACACAGCATGGCACCCTAGCTGACAGTTAATTCTCACAGGGGTACAGGGTGACAACCTGATAGGTACACTAAAAATGAACAATGAAGTGAATGGACGGAGGTTGGTGGAGCCAGGTCCTCACTGTTGGGGTGGGAGGTTGCAGACAAGCAAGGAGGAGATGAGAGTGATCCCTGTGGTGATGGATTAGAGCTGGAGACATGAGTTCAAAGTCATGTTTATCTTAATGTAGATACAGATGGACACATATGAAAATATTTATAGATACGTCTACACACCAGTTAGTGCACACATATTGCCTTGTTCTGTCAGCTGAGGGCCTAGAGGCAAGCACACCCCAAGGGCAACCAGCACACCAGATCGAGGTTTCTAACAGCGTCTCCACAAAAAGGAAACAAAGTCCTTGAAGAAATGGCTGATTCTAGAACTGAGGCAGGAAATGCATATACAAAATGAGCCTGGAGTTTATGAAGCTGTCACAGCCCAGAGAAGCCTAAGAAGATGAGACAATTAAATGCCATGTAGGGCCTGGATGGGATCCTGGGACAGAAAAAGGATATTAGAGAAAAAGTAAGGCCATCCAAATAAACCACGGACTTTAGTTAATATAATGCATCATATCGGGTCATTAATTATAACATATAAATCGTACTATTATAAGATGTTAATAATAGAGGAAATTGGGCAAGGGGTATAAATCTACACCTGGTTTAAAACTTTAAAGTATATTAAAAAAAAAAAAAGAAATACAGAAATAAAGTTCCAGGCCCAGACTAAGCCAAGCAGAGGCAGCTCAGGCCCTATGACGAGAGTCTCCATGTCAACCTACCCTCCCCAATGTCCCTGTGCCCCCATTCAATCCTGGGTCCCATGGTCTCTACCACAAACAGACACAGCACCAGATGCCCAGCCTGGGGCAGCTCTTCCTAACCGTCCTCTGTCTAGCCGGGGCCTGATGACTGAGTTGATTAGGGGGACTCCGGAGAGGCTGGTACTTTCCTGCCTGCTTCCCCCAGGTCCAAATCATAGGACGGTGTGAGAATTCCTCTAGGTCAGCGATCTCCTCTTAGATGGGGGAAACTGAGGCAGGTGGGAGTTGCCTGATGATCTACCAGGACACAGCTTCTCGGGACACAGACTTATCTCTTTGCTGCCAGCATGTGACCAAGAGCTGTGGCTAAAAAGTGAGACTTCCATATTTGCCTTGATGATGGATAAGGTCAATAGCAACACTCCCTTCTAGGATCCAGGCAGCCTGATATTGCCCAGTGCAGGGATGTGGGCAGGTCTTCAGGAACTCAGGTCTTCTACCTCCTGGACCCCCAGTACCATCCCTTGGTTCACACAAGAAGGGAATTCATCCCTCACTTATCCTGGCTCAATTAGCCTCCAGCACTAGGACCCCCCTTCTGCACACTTGCAGCCCATCATACATGTGGGAGGCAGAAGGATGGCCCTCAAGATGTCCTTATCCCAACCCCCAGCACCTATGATTATGGAGCTCACAGGGCAAAAGACCTTTGAAGACCTGATTAAGGTGATGGCCTTGAGATGGGAGGTTTTCCTAGGTTATCACAAAACCTAGGAAAACCCATGTGGGCCCAATATCCTCACATGGGTCCCTAAAATCACAGAATCTTTCCCAGCTGTGGTCAAGAGCTGAGGAAATCGCGGACCACTAGAAGCTGGAAAAGCTGAGAAACTGATTCTTCCTTGGAGCCTCTTGGAGGAATGCTGCCCTGCCCACACCTGAATTTTAGCCCCACAAGACCCATGTCAGACCTCTGACTTTCAGAACCATAAGAGAATAAATGTGTCATTATACCACCAAGTTTGTGGTAATTTCAAACTCAGACGATTTCCCCAAATTTACCAAACTATTTAAGAAAGAAATAATACCAAATCTTCATAATCCATTCCAGGAAACAAGGGGAGAGAACACTTCTCAACTCCTTTTATAAAGTCAGGATTACCATGACATCAAAATTAGTCGAAGACATTACATAGAAAGGAAACTACAGACCAATACCCCTCATCAACATAGACACAAGAATCCTCGATAAAATATTAGTAAATTGAATACAGAAATATATAAATGATCTAGATAATACATCCTGACCAAGAGAAGTTTGGATGAGAAAACCAAAGACCTTATAAGAAAACTACAGACCAGTGTCTCTTCTGCAAAGAGAAGCAAAACATCCTTAATCTGATTTTCCCAAATAGAATTCCTCAAAATACAGAAAAGATGACAACGTCACAGCCAAGTTCAGTTCATTCTAAGGATGCGAGTTTGGTTTAACATTACCTGGAAGGTCAATCCAGGTAATTCATCATATTGACAAACTAAACAAGAAAAACGATTGTCATATCTTTAGATGAAGAAAAGAAACAGGCAAAATTCAATACACGTTTGTGATGACAGAAATTCTCAGCAAATTAATCGTGTCAGTGTGCTATAGTTATAAGGAGTAGAGATCAATGGAACCAATGAGAGAGCCTAGAAGTAGACCAACATGAAGCCCACTGAGTTCTGAGACAGATGACGATGGACGTCAGTGAGTAAATGGTGGTCTTTCAACAAATGTGCTGAAATACTAGCTACTTCTATGGAAAAATCAGAGATTGGGCCTGACCTCATATACAAGACCTGGTTTGGCTCAGAGATATAGACAGCTGGAAAGGGCATTGCTCATACTGCTGGACAAACTGCAAAACAATGTATTTTTTGACTCCACCAGAGAACTGAGGTCACGGGATAGACAGCTAACCTGAAATATGGAGAGGAACAGAGCTGAGCACTTGACCACCTGGAAAAGCTGCTGCTGGAGCCAACCAGACACAGGCAGGCCCCAGATCCATGCTGGTGTCTGGGCAGGGTAGGGAACAGGCTGAGGCACAGGAGGGGAGACCCAGATGGCAGTGGGATAATGCAAGTGGTCCAAGAGGCTGTGAGCGGGGATTTGCCCTGGAGGCCCTGGTGACCAACAGGTAGGTCCAGGGGAGAGTGAGGAGATGAGGTGGATGGGACAGTGGTCAGCCCTGGCCAATGGAGGTCAGGAGCCTGGTAGGCAAGTGTCCAAGGGGAGCTGGCACTGGCTGCTTGTCTCACTGTCACTTCCATTTGCCTGTCCCTCTGCTGATGGCACTCAGATCCCGAGATAACAAGGTACCACTGTGATTGATCAGCAGAACAGTTCAGATAATGCCCGGAGATGAACATGGTCAGACCACCCGAGGAATCAGGTCTGCCATCTCCGGAAGGCACATCTGGGCCCTGAGTCTGAATCATCTGCTTCCTCCCCTCTGGATTGGAGGATGGAGCGCCTCTTCTCTGACCCCCTGATGGCCTGGAAGGATAAATGGGGAGGGGAGAGCAGACTGGGGCAAAGCAGCAGGGACCAGCCAAGGTAAGCACCCCACGCCAGACCCCAACATCTGGGTGTCACCATGCAGTGAGTCACTGATCCTCAGATCTGGAGAAGCAAGACCTCTGACCTGTGGCCTGGACCAATCCCTGATCCCGGGGTTCCCGACTTCATCTGTACCCCACACTCTGTAGACCCTGGCCTGGCCCAGCCCCCAGCCTCTCTCTTTCCAGATGCTGAATCTGCTGGTGCTGGCACTGCCTCTCCTGCTGAGCCCAGTCCACATGGCCCCTGGTGAGTTCTAACCCTGGCTGGCCCTGGCCCTGCCCCTTCTTCCGCACCCTAAAAGCTCCACGATGGGCAGGTGGGTTGACAGAAGCCCAGGGTTGTGTGGGGCTGGGCTGTGTCTTGTCCTGAGAGTGCTTCCTGCCCCAGCCCCACGCCAGGCCCTGGAGCGAGTGAACATCGTGGGAGGGAAGGAGGCCCCTGGCAGCAAGTGGCCCTGGCAAGTGAGCCTGAGAGTCAAACATCAATACTGGGAACACTTCTGCGGGGGCTCCCTCATCCACCCCCAGTGGGTGCTGACCGCGGCACACTGCGTTGGACCGTGAGTGACCATGGGGCCCGGTGGGTGAGGGCAGGCCTGGGGCTCCACTCACATTCCTTGGTGTCCAGGAGGCTGCCCTGCCTCCTGAGTAGGTACCCCCTCTCTCCAGGGACTTCAAAAGTCCCACAGACCTGAGGGTGCAGCTGCGGGAACAGCACCTGTATTATCGTGACAAGCTACTGCCCATCAGCCGGATCATCGTGCATCCTGAGTACTACGCCATCCAGGCGGGGTTTGACATTGCCCTGCTGGAGCTCGAGGACCCTGTGAACATCTCCTGCCAAGTCCAGCTGGTTACTCTGCCCCCTGCCTCAGAGAC
>NW_006436812.1:6231940-6234908 GCF_000325575.1 Pteropus alecto
CTTCTCTCTCAGGCCACACTGTGCACGTGCACGTGGAAGTGGTGTTGTCTGCCTCATTTTCACATTTTTGTGACTGATCAGTTGTAACGCTTTGAGCATTTCACTGACCACCATGTTGGTTTTCTCCTGGTGCTGAATGTAGTGAGATCACTATTTCTCACTGCCATGCCAGCTCCCAAGTGGAGCCTGATGTCCAGGCTGCTACAGGCACTTCGGGTGTTTCCAGTTGGGGTCTTAGGACCAGGCGGCCAGGCCATTCCTGTGCACACACCCCGAATGACTGCATCATGTGCCAGGGGCTGAGGCACCCTCCATTTCCTAGATGTCAAATGTGTCCCCTCCCAGCAACGGGGATGGCACCATGTCACTCCCTTTAATCTGCCTTTCTGGTGAGCGTGGCTCCTCATTAAGTTTTTAATGTTCATGTTTATCGTTTTTGATTCTGGGAGCCCCTTTCACAATTGGAGGCTTCATCCTTGGCAGGAGAGGGGACAGCTGTCCACCTGCAATACTGGGGACGGTGCCCCCAGGCCCAAAGTCCAAGGACATGGCCCTCTTGGATGTCCCCAGTCATTGGACATGTTTTCCCAGCACTGCAGATGTCAACACGCTGGGGGGTGTTCTGCGTCAGGCTGCCTTGCAGTTCAGGCTGTCTCTTGGGCACAGATTCCCATAAGCCAGCAGCTCTGCTCCCCGCGGTGTAGACTCTGCGGATCTGAGTGGGAAGGGCCTCTGCCCCCACTCACCCTGTGCCCTCACTGCTGTGGAAACCGTGGTGGGAGAGGCGCTCACCCTCCTCATTTTCATCTTTAATTATTTTATTGTAGCTGTAATACATGCCCATCCTGGAACGTGAAAGACGGATGGACTGAACCTGTCCCTCCTTCCTCCCTCGTGCCCTCTCTGCATTGCTAACCTTACACAAGCACATTTAGACTATCCACATGCAGATCGTGCTGGGGGACACCGAGAGACAAGAAGCCCTTGGGTGGAGGTGGACCAAGGAAAGATGGATGGGTGGAGACTGGGGGTGAGACCTCACTGGGGGGGAGCAGGGAGGAAGCCCCATACCCCCTCCCCCGTTTCCCCTTATCTGACCCTGAATCCTGAGGAGCTCAGCCAGCTCAGCCATGTGGCAGGTGACAGATAAAAGTGAGCGTTGGCTTATCAGGGAGGATCAAACTGGCCTTCCGCTGGTCCAGTGGGGCTGTGTGTTTGTGGGGAGGGCAGCCCTCCCTGTGCCTGCAGGGGTCCTCCCGCGGGGGCTGCCATGCAGGCCCACATGGCCCATGATCACTGGGCTGTGGGAAACCCCTATCAGGGACAGGATAGGGGGGTACTTCAGGGCAAGACACCCATCCCTGTGCCTGTTTGCTCTTGTCAAATGGGGACAGAAATGAGTCTGTGTCACAGTTATTGTAGGGACCATGTGGAGGGTGTTCAGAGTTTCCCGCTCAGAGAGCAGGCTTGGAATCCTGGGGGTGTCAAGGACCCTGCAGGGAGCCATGTATATGGGAAGAGGAGTCTCAATGCTGGGGATGAACTGAGCCGGGACATGTGAGGACCCTGAAATTTCCAGTGGATACCCAAAGGCTCTTGGGGATCCAGGAGGCTGAGGACCCGAGTTCCTCAACGCTCCCAACCGTTCCTCCCTCCTCCCCCCCACCCCCATAATGGGTGACATCAGGCCCTTTGGAGCCTGGAAGGGGTGGCCTGAGCTCCAACTTCGCTTCCTCGAGCCGTTAAATGAGGGCAGGTCCCCTTCCCTGTGTGGTTGTCACGGGTCCAGCGCAGCTCCACACACAAAGATGGTGCAAGTGTCACCCCTGTTCATCATCAGGTCAAACATGGCGCACACACTTTTGAGTCAAGGCTCTGGGCCAGGTGCTGGTGAGATAAGTTGTGTGCCGAGAAGCTGAGTCCTGGTGGATCACCAGGCAAACTCCTCTTGTCTTCAGTTCCCCACATGTAAGAGGGAATTGCTGACCTGAAGGGACCCTCCCACCCAGCCTGTGACTTGGAGTTGGTCAAGTAGCTGGGGGTGGGTGGGGACAGGAAAGTCCCAGCCCCTCCCATAGGGCTATAATCAGCTCAGTAATCGAAGGTCAAATAGAGGACAGTTAGGAAGGGCTGCCCTGAACTGGGCAGCTAGTGCTGTGCCCATTTGATATGCAGTGGTGACCATGGGACCTGGGCATGGGTTAGGGACAGGGACATTGGGGAGAGTGGGCTAGTGAGACTCTAGTCATGGGGCCTGATCTGTCTCTGCCAAATTGTCTAGACCTTGAACTTACACCCTTCTAAGAAACCCCCAAGACCAGGATTCCAGAGGGCAAGGAGAGGGTCCCAAGAGATTACAAATAAACTCTGGTCCCTGAAAGGCCAGGAGAACATGGGGTGGGGTCAAGGTCAGTGCCAAAGGCTGGGGGTAGGAGACTTCAGGGCAGAGAGACAAGAGAGTGGGATGCCTTCTGAAGCCCTAGGTTGACCGTCCAGCTAGGAAGCTCTCACTGTGGGGATGCTCCCACCTCTGCTCACACAGAACCTATCCCTAACAGGAGCCCAGGCAAAAACTTTTTCCCACGTTGTCAGATGTGGTTTCTCCAGTATGTGAATGATGCCATGTGGAGTCGGCTGCTATGGCGAGCTCAACCTTTCCCACTGAAGAACTTTCTATCTGTGGATCTGCCAGAGTGGGGAAACTGTAGGAGGCAGGAGAGCCCCAGTAGGGATGTTGCTTGAGGAGACCCTGTGGCCCAGCTGTGGTGGCCAACATCACACAGCTCTCCCATCCTCCCATGTGGAGTGACTGATTCTGTCATCCAACTCGTTCCTTTAATAAGTTAATATTTATTTCGCTTTGCTCTGCTCATCCCCAAACTTGAGAAGCTGAATTTTCTGCATCAGATTATTGCAACTTTTAACCTGAATTTAGAGAAGAAATGAAACAAAATACAGGGGCATCAGC
>NW_006436812.1:6234919-6251348 GCF_000325575.1 Pteropus alecto
AGGACTGCCATCAGAGGTGCCCGGCACTGGTGTGGGGGCGTCTTATTGCAAGGCTCCCACTTCCTGGTGATGTGGCATTTCCCAGAGACCAGAGTTAATGGGTGTGTTCTGGACAGAATGGTGTGGAGGGGGTGAGAAAGGGAAGATGGAGAGACAGCAATGTGGGGGTGGGGGTTGGGATAAATGGATGAGAGCTCAGACTGAGTGACAGTGAAGCGTGGCTGTGGGGGCTTTGGAGACAGCTGCCACCCGGGAGGGCACAAGTGGCCCCAAGTGAGTGTTCTCTATAAAAATAAGTGGACGTGAGAACAGGGCTCTGCTGGGCAGCCTCTGCCTTTTTGCTTTTGGTCACCTTCTGGTCCTTGTCCCGTGGATGCAGCTCTCTCATTAACGGGACTGCTGGGCAGGCCACCGGCAGAGTCTCAGACCACAGTGGCAAAACATGGAAACACCCAAACCTGAATGGATGGGTGGAGGCTCGCAGGCCGAAGAACTAGCTTGTTCTTCTTCACCCAGAATAGCATCTGCCTCCATCTCCCTGGGCGGATATCCTCCTGGCTCCTCTGCCAGGGTCCATGCATGGCCCCACCTGGGCCACCACCCCACCGGGTATACCCCAACCCCAGTGCCAAGCCTGTGTAGCACTGTGCCCTCAGCTTACACAGGCTCGTCCACACTGTCATCTGGGGTGGGGCTGGCTGGAAGAGATACTGCTTTCTTTACAAAACTCTGGGGGACTTTGAGGTAGAGTCCCCGCCCCTTCTCTGGGGGGTCACCAGAGGCCACCAGAGACTCTGTTTTGTGGGGTTCGGAAGGTGCTGTGGCCCCTGAGGAGGAAGCTCTGGGTTCCAGGGCCACCCTGTGGCCACTGTCCAAGTACAGGTCCCCACTGGGGCCCCCCACATCCAATGGTTCGAAGGCAAAGCTGGGGATGGTCAAGTGCTCTGAGCGGCTGGGGGCCTGGCCCCACCGCTCCCCCTTGGTGGTAGGGTCCACCCCCATGCCCTCCATGGGCTCACAGGACGGGGTTCTCCGCCGCAGGGTGGTACTACTGCCTTCCACCGTGGGGGGCCGGGCTGAACCCTCATCCTCCACAGGGGGGTCTACAGAGATGCATGGAGGGCTCATTTTCTTCTTCCTGCGTGCCCCTAGGGCTGGCTCGGCCTCCAGGGCCCGGACCTTCACCTCTCCAGTCTCTAGGCGGCCGTCCCCTCCACCCTGCTCCACCAAGGACCTCCGATGCTCGTCCACCCGGCCAGACTGGTCCAGGAAGCCCTGGGCGTCCACATCGTAGAGCCTGTGCAAGCCTGGCTCACCACCCACCACCTCGTGGGCTGGGGGTGAGGGGCTTCGGGCTGAGCTGGTGATGTGGCTGACCTCCTCATCAGCTGGGTCTGGGGCCTCCACCTCCTCCTCGCCTGGGGCCGGTGGCTGGCTGGAGAGATAGCGTTGTCCCAAAGTGTGCTTGCGGGTGCGGATGCTGGCGGGCCTTGGGGAGCAGGGTGGGGACTGCAGGGAGGCCCTCAGGGATGCCTGCCTCGTGGGGGTCTTCCTGCCAGGCTCCCCCCAGCCCAGGTTGCAGTCCCTGGGTCCATCAACCTGTGTTTCCAGAGAGTCGGTGTGCACAGCCTCCTGCAAAGGCATGGTGTCAGGTAAGACCGAGTAAGCCCACCCAGAAGGGGAACAGGGACCTTTGCCTACCCGGGCTAGAGTAGGCTCTCAACTCCCTGAGGTTAGGGACCCAAAGTGAGATGGGGCTAGGGGCCCCTGGTGGGGACATTATTGTCCTCCAGCTCCACCCATGCTGCTCTGGAGACCACCCTGTGTGCAGGTGCCAACCACCTGTACCAGTCACGCTAGGAAGGGGCTGTGAGGAGCAGAGGGCTGGGGCCTCAATGTAGGGAGAGCTTGCCATGGGCCCTGGAGACCCCACAGAGCTGGGCTAAGGCCACCTTGCACACCATCTGCCCAGCTTGGCACCGTGGGGGTCACGGAGGGCAGTCTGTGGGTGTAAGTAAGGCCCAATGGAACCACTGCAGGGAGTGCTGTGGGGACATGAGACTCAAGGAGGGAATGTGGTCCTGGTGGTTTAGAATACACGGGCTCCAGGAACACAGAACCCCCAATCGTGTCCCTGTCACTCATCCTTTAAACGGAGAGAGGAAACCCCCAAAGAGCCCCCAAGCCTTGGCTATAGGAATCAGGGAAGGCTTCTCCTACCTGTCTGCAGAGCAGGCGGCTAAAGCTGGGGGAGCGGGCTGCGCCCCGAGGGGGCAGGGTGAGGAGAGAGTTGCTGCCCCTGGCAGGGGAGGATGTGGCTGACGGGACCTGGAGGGAGGCGGAGGACTCCACAGGTGGTGAGTGCTCAGAGGTGACCAAGCCTGGAACAAAAAAATTATCTAAACTAGGCAGCTATCGCCTGTCCAGAGTCCTCCCACCCAAGGCCTCCTGCCCGTGTCCTCCCGCTGCCTTCATGGGTCTTACTGGAGGGGGCTGTGTCCACATAGGTCTCCATCTCCAACTCCTGCAGGGGCTGGGAGTGAGGGGCTGAGGCAGGTGCCACAGGCCGGAACATGTAGCTGTCATTGGGCAGGGAGAGCATCCTGGACACAGACACCTTGCGTGCCACCAGGAGGCTGGGGGCATCGGGCCCGGCACCTGGGCTCTGTGGGGCTACGGGCCTGGTATGAGCGGGGGGTGCCTGTGCTATCTCCAGCTCCAGCTCGGCGTCCAGCTCGGCATCCTCGCGGGCCTCCTTGTTGCTCTCCTCCAAGTGCTTCATGAGCACGGCTACCACCACGTTGACCAGCACAAACTGGGCCACCAGCACAAATGTTACAAAGTAAATGGGCGAGATGGCCGGCAGATAGCTGAGGCAGTGCTTGTCCTCACGGGCGCACTCCCGAAGTGTGTCCTGTGGGCAGAGGGGTAGCTGCAGGGCGGCGCAGGCTGAATCCACCTCCCCACCTGCCTCACTCAAGCCAGTACCTTCATGATCCCATTCCAGTTGTCCCCTGTGGACACACGGAACAGTGTGAGGAAGGCCATGCCAAAGTTGGAAAAGGTGGCGTGCCTGCTCAGGCCCTCACACGGGTTGTCCTCGCTGCACTCTGCAGGGCAGAGACCCGCCAGTCAGCCGTGCAGCTGGGCCAGGGCGCACAATGGCCCAGGAGGCCCTGGGACCTGCTGTGGGCCCTGCCTCTCCCCTAGGGAGGAAGTCATGCTCTTCTGGGGTACAAGGCAGTGGCCTAGCTCAGGTGCGGGGTGAGGTGGAGTAGGTGGGCACCCGCAGGGGACACCCTGCTTGTTCTACATCTAGGGCTTTCTGGATGGACAGGCCAAGCCCTTGGTGCCAGCCTAGCTCTGGCTCAGCCCCCGGAGATGGCACTGCCTGCTCCCCAGGGCCCCTTCTTAGTCAGTATACCCTTAGGCCTTGGTGGAGTAATGGGGTCACCCTGGGGCAGGACCAGGGGGCAGGAGTGAGACCTGGGTTTTGGGGTATCAGTTGCCAAGTCCCAGAAGCCCCCTCTGGGCAGACACTTAATGGACAACCACCTCAGCCACCTCATGGACAGGGTCATTGGTGGCTCGTGGAAGCCACTGAGTGTTCGATAACACCAAATGTTCAGGAGACCCTAGTAGGAAGGGGAGGGGGACCCTAGAGGAACTGGGCTGCCAGAGAGGGTCCCCGACGGCCCCCTGCCCAGAGTGACCAGAGAGCCTCAGGCCTGGGAGTGGGAGTGGGGTGTTAAGGAAACGTTTGGTGATAATTATTAAGGACATGCTGCTGCATTTATCTCTTGGAAACCACAAGTGGTTTGAGGTGGCATGTGGTTGTTTGCATGCGCACACTTGCTTAGGCTCACGTGTGCCTCTGCACCCCTGGCTGGCATATGAACATGCGTGTGTGTCTACAGACATGTCTGTGTATGTACGTGTATGTCATGGGTCTGGCACCACACTTGTGTGAGTGCCTAGATGCTCCTGAATGTGCCTGCCGTCACGCTTGCCTTGTGCAGTGAAGGACTGAGGGAGCAGGGGGCCTTGCCTTGGCCTGGCCAGCACCCCGAGCTGTCCAAGGGCCGTGTGTGCATGGGTGAGGCTGCACGTTCCTGGACCTCACTCACATGTATGCGTGTGTGTCATGGGTCTGGCACCACACTTGTGTGAGTGCCTAGATGCTCCTGAATGTGCCTGCCGTCACGCTTGCCTTGTGCAGTGAAGGGCTGAGGGAGCAGGGGGCCTTGCCTTGGCCTGGCCAGCACCCCGAGCTGTCCAAGGGCCGTGTGTGCATGGGTGAGGCTGCACGTTCCTGGACCTCACTCACCGAGCCTACCGAACAGCTCCACTCCCAGGGCAGCATAGATAAAAAACAGGAGCATGAAAAGTAGGCCGAGGTTCCCTACCTACACAGGAGAGAAGCAGAACCAGGTCAGGCCTCAATCCCGCCTGCTACGCACGTAGCGCCTGGTACCCCACCAGCCACCCTCGCCCCATGTTCCCACCAGGCGAGGAGTCAAATTCCCAGAGTCAGCCTTGGAGTCTCATCCTTCACCCGCTTCCCTGGCCCTGGAGCAACTGTGGTCCTTAGGAGCTCTTTGTGCTGTCTGGAATTTAAGGCCCCCCTTCACCCCCTCATGCCCACTCAGCACCCAGGACTATCCCCACCTCCAGCATCTCTGCTCCCCAGGGTTCTGGAAGACTCCATGTAGGGCCAGCCTCTAGCCTTGGAGTCCTAAGGGGAGGCCAAGGCTGAGCTCTTCAGACTAAGTGACCCCCATTTGAGGCTCTACCATCAATCTTGACGGCCCACCTTCCTAGCATTTGTCATACGTCCCCTCTGGGCAGGGCACCCTGTCTTCACACGCTGCCAGCACCCCTGATGCCGGGGTATGGCTGGGCCCAGGCTTCCCTCCCTTCCTTCCCCCGTCACTCCCACAGACACTAGGCAGGAACAAAGAACCTTGGGGACTGTAACTCAGATAAGGCTGAGGAAGGCTGCTACGGGGCTGGGGGGTACATACTGAGCTGGTGGACATGTGGATGGACAGGTTCGTGGGTGAGTAGGTGGTTAGAGAGATGAGGTGCTAGGTAGACAGGAAGCTGTGTGGGGTGAGTAGATGGCTGCGGAGGCAGCCAGCCGGCCAGGACGGCTGAATAATGGATGGATGGATACATAGGTGACTGGGCGGACAGATGGCTAGTTGAGAGGGTTAGAACCATGGACAAATGGATACATGGCTAAACGGGCTGGTTGGCAGAAAGACTGGATACTGCACAGATGGGGCAATGAGTTTCTTCTAGCTCAAGAGACCACAAAAGATCAGGGTGCGGGATGTCGGCAAAGGAAGTGAGGGCACAGGACCTGAGTTGGCTCCAAAAGAGGTATGAGGCTTTCAGCCAACACCTGAGCCTTGGGTGTGGTCCTCAGAATTCAGAGAAGCCCACCTCGGCCATGCCCTCTGCCCATATCCCATTGCATCCAGTACTGGATCAGGGAAGATGGGCGCTGGTTCTCAGTCCTCCCCAGAGGGACTGAGGCCCAGAAGGCAGACAGCCATCTCCTTCCCAGCAGAGCTGTTATCACCCTACATGTTATTCATCTGCAAGTCCAGATGACCACACGAATACACGAATGAATGAATGACGGCGACTGAGGCACTCTCTGCAGCCTTGTCCTCTTGGGGGCATCTGCAGTGCCCACTCCTGGGGCAGCTCTTCACTTACCTGGGGCAGGGCTTGCACCACTGTGTCCAGCAGGGCCCGCATGCCTGTGGCCATCTTGAGCAGCTTCAGCACTAGGGCCAGGAAGTGAGTGTTAGGAGTGGGTGGGGGCCAGGTCCGGTCTGACCCTCCCCCCGCTGGCCAAGACCTGGGACCAACCTCATCCCTTACACTCTTATCACCAGCGCCAGCCACCTGCAGAGGCCTCAGGGCATGGGGAAGGACGTGGGGTGGCCCCGGGCCCTAACGGGCGGGTGGGCACCTACCTCGGGCGATGCGGAGCACACGCATGATGCGGATGATGGTGGGGTTGATGGGCAGTGCCGCACTTGTCTCGATCTCCTCCAGCGTGATGCCCATGATGGACAACAGCACAATGGCCAGGTCCAGCTGGTTCCACCTGGGCAGCCGGGCAGGCTCAGAGCTGTGCTGCCTCCTTCCCCCACCCATAACCCTTTAGAGTAGGAGTTCTCTTCATTGTCACTCTAGTGTCTGGGTGTCATCCAGAGAGTATGTCCTAGTGTTACCCATAGAATATATCCTGGTGTCACTCTGAGAATGTCCTGGTATCACTCAGGGGTTTATCCTGTTATCACTCTGGAAATACCCTAGTGCCACCCACAGACATGTCTTGGTGTCACAGGCTACATCCCACATCTCTGCTTAGCACCATCACCTTGGCAGACCTCAGGCTGAGACCACTGGAGGGTGGTGGCTCTCTCCTGTCCTTACCCCCAAGAGCTGCACACGTCCCCCAAGGTGCTGGGTGGCCCTACCCCACATACCTGTCTTTGAAGAACCTCCGGAAACCAAATGCCACAAGCTTCAGCACAGCCTCAAAGATGAAGACAATGGTGAACACGTAGTTGCAGTACTTGAGGGCCTCATCCAGCGACTGGGGGCAAGAATGTCAGGCTGTGGAGGCCACCCTGCCTAGGCTGCCCCTCCCTCCTCTTCCTCCACCCCCACCCTCCACTGCAGCATCAGGCACCGAGTACCTGGGTCCTGGCCCCATCTCTCTACTCTACCAACATGGGTGCTTCTGGGCTATTGAGCATTTACTATATGTGGGCCTGAGCCAGGTCTGGGAGGCCTCACATGGATTGACCCTTGCAGCATTTTGAGGACAACCCTCAGGTTGGGGGGAACCTGCCCCTCAGAGCCCAGAGTCTTGGTCCTGCCTTTACCAGGCTCCCATCTGCAGCCCAGGGCAGGGGCTGGCCCATGCTGGCTGGAGCTCGGCTTCCCCCAAAGCTGAGTGGGTTCAGACTCAAAGGCTCTGTTACCCTGAGACCCCTCCCTTCCCATGGTGGAGGACGGCAGAGGGTGGGAAAGGTGTCCTTTCTTTAATGAAATGATGGTGATGCAGATGTAACTGGAGAGGAAAAACAGCTGATCATTTACGCCCACACATCTCCTCCCAGCTCCCTGTCTGGCTTCTTCTTGGACTGTGAAATCTACAGCCTGGGAAGTTGGACTCAGAGACCTTTCCACAGCTAGCACTTTGAGATGGGACCACTGTGGGGTGGGGAGGGCCCTCCAGGGCACTTGGGTGACCTGAGAGTTTCAGGTGATGTTAAAAGGAGGACCCTCTGTTCAAACCATACCCCATAAACCCCAGTGAGGGCTCACCCAGGGCTGTAGACCTAAGACCCCCCAGTCCTCGGGTTAGCACATCCTGATCCAGGCCACCCGCTAGGTGCCTGACCCCACCCGTGGCCCTCTAGGGGCTCGTCTCCCAAACTGGTCCTGGAGGCAGGGAGGGTGGGGTCTTGTGGCCCCGAGCCCCACCTTGGGCTGGTTGTAGTGCTCCATGGACATGGTGATGACGTTGACCCCGATGATGAAGGTGATGAAAAGGTCGAGGTAGTGGCTGGTGCACAGCGAGTGGATGGAGCGGCGGGTGGGCGAGTAGTCGGCGTAGTAGGGACGGCGCTGGGCCTCTGCAGGGAGAGGGCGCCTGTGACCAAGGTGAGCTGGTGGGGTGGAGGCTGCTTGCATAGGCTGGAGCGTGGGTGTCTGGGGGAGGCCCCCAGCTCAGATGTGGGAGGTTTGCAGGAGGCTGATGGAGGGGGTTTCTCTCAGGAAGCGAGTCCTATTCTAGGTGAGAAGTGGCTCCCTGTGAGTCCGGCTCCTGCTGCCTGATGGAAAACCCAGGCTAGGGACAGGGTGTGAGAGGGCCTCGAGGGCAGGCCCCCCTCTCCCCCCACCCTCCCCCAGGAATGGGCCTAGAAACTGAGATTCCTCTCGGCTCTGTCCTGAGGTGCTGCTCAGACTCTGCCCTGTCTTTGTGGTATACTTTCGTGGTCTGGCATTGGAGTTCAGAGACACCTTGATGATGACAGACAGGCAAATGGGCGCTTACTCAGGGAGCAGGTCCTGTCTCCCTGTCTGGGCATGAACTACCCTACCCTCTGGCCACCAGGCCTAGAGTCTCTCACTCCCTGGTCCTCTAAGGGTCCAGTGGCCACTGTTTCTTGTCTGGGGTCTGCCTGGCTTCCAGTCCATCTCATGGCCATCACCTGGGGCGTCATGCAACCCCCAACAGGTCTGTCTGCACTAAATGCTCTCCCTGTAGTAACCCTCCCACTGAGCTCCCACTGGATGTGGACATGGCTGCCACCACTGCCCATGAGGACTTGCCTTGGCCACAGAACCATGCATGGGTGGGGGCCAGGGAGATGACAGCTGTGGCTATCCCAGGGCCTGGGAAAACAGGGTCAACGAGACTGACCCCGCCCTGGGACCCTCATGCTCCTGGGTTGGGCATGCAGTCACTAAAAGCTCAGCTCAGCTCAAGCAGCCCAAGGGGCTAGCAATCAGTCAGGCCAGGCCAGCACTGAGGACATGGAGCAGCCACAAGCCAGCAGGTGTCCCACAGCATGGCAAAGAAGCATGCAAGCTGGGCAAAGGGACGCACACAAGCTCACAGACAGTGGCATGGACACCAGGCAGGGGAGTGGGCAATACTTCTTCCCCCCACTGACACCTGGCGACCAATCCCGGTTGTCCCATGGCCATCCTGCAGCGGACCCCAGCGAACCTGGTACCCGCCTGCAGTGTCTGCCTTTCCACATGGCAGCAGCAGAAAGACGGAGGCCAAACTAGCCCATAGCCCTGTGCAAGGGCCGGCAAAAGCGAGGGGCTTAGGCATGCGGGACAGGGGGGGCAGGTACCTGGGTTGGGCAAAGTGCCTGGAAAGACAAGGAGATGGTCTGAGCTGACTGAGGTGGGTGGGACACTCAGCGGCCCTCTCCTGCAGGAAGCCCTCCTTGCTCCTAAGCTGGGTGAAGCCTCCCTGAGACTCTCTCTCTGTCTCGGACAGTTTTACTTGTTCCCCCTGTGGCATGAGAACTCATGAGGGTAAACCCTCCTCGGTATAGATGGGAGATGACAACTAGGGGTCTCATTTACCTCCGACAGCATTTGGAAGGGGACCCCTGCCTCCTGCTGCAGCTGCCTTCCCCTGCCCGGCCCCTGGGGGGCCCGGCCGCCATGCAGGCCTCGGCAAGGCGGGCAGCGTGCAGAGCCATTCGGCAAGGTCAGGCCTGGGAGGCCGAGGGAAATGGGGCTAGGCAGGCAGCTTCGGACACCCACTGCACTCGAGTGTGAGGGAGACCCAGCCTCAGAACCCGTCTCGGCTGGTTCCCTGCTGCCCCTGCCATCCGTCCACCCTCCCACAGGCGCGCAGGTACCGACCCGCCACCGCCCCCGGCAGCGCCTTACTCCTGCGCTTCCTCTCCAGGCGGCGCTGCCGTTTCTCCTCTCGCCGCCGTGCCTCCTCGGCCTCCTGGTGCTGCCGGCACTTGTGGAAGTTCTCCACCACCACGCCCACAAACATGTTGAGCACAAAGAAGCTGACGATGAGCAGGAAGGAGATGAAGTAGAGCAGCATCCAAGGGTTGTGGTTGGGCACCGGCTGTGGCACACGAGGGTGCATGGGTTCCCGCTGCGCGAGGGCCCTGCCCAGGAGCAGCCACATACCCCAGGGCCCCTTGTGCTACAGCCTGCAGAGCCGGAGAAGGGGCCCGGTGATGCGGAACTCTGGAAATTCTCAGAAACCAAAACCATCCTCTTGGAGGAATTCCCTGAGATAACCCAGAGGATATCCAAAAGGTTTGACTAGAGCAGCGGTCCCCAACCTTTTTGGCACCAGGGAACGGTGCTATATGAACCTCTAATGCCTGATGGTCTGAGGTGGAGCTGAGGCGGTGATGCTAGCGCTGGGGAGCGGCTGCAAATACAGATGAAGCTTCGCTCGCCTGCCCGCCACTCTCACCTCCCGCTGTGCAGCCCGGCTCCTAACAGGCCACGGACATGTACTGGTCCATGGCCTGGGGTTTGGGGACCCTTGGCTTAGAGAACCAGGGCTGCCTACCACCTGCTCGCACCTGCTGGTCTATGCCCACAGCGTCCAACCCGTCGTACATGATGTTCACCCAGCCATCTTTGGAGGACAGCACGAATAAGGACATCAGCGCCTGCCAGGCCACAGCAAGGGCAGTTACCACCCTGCCTCCTGCCCCAGACCCCCCCACAGGCTTCCTGCACAGCACACCCACCCATGGCTCCCGAGCCCTGTGGTCCTGCCATCCCCATCTTTCAGGAGACCAGAGCGAGGACATCTAAGATCAACCGGAGCACAGGCCTCAGAGGGCTCCAGGTCCGGCCACGCCCACCCTGCCCCTCCCTGTCTGCCCTCACCCCGCCCACCTGGCCCAGGTTGTCGAAGTTGTACTTGCGCCGCACCCAGCGGTAGTGGGCAGCCCTGCACTCGGCCCTGGTGGAAATGTTCCTGGTGTCGGGACCCTCGCAGTAGTAGAACTTGCCCTTGAAGAGCTGACGGGGGGGCGGGGGCAGTCACACAGAGGGCCGACCCTGCGCCCCCGGCACACCAGCTCTCCATACAGAGGCTCCTGGGGCAGCAGGGCAAGGGACGAGGCTGGGCCTTCCTGGGGCTGCCACACAGCCGCTGACCACAGACCACCATCCCTTGCACGGGGCACCCAAGGACGAGCGGGGCTGCCCACCTGCACCCCGAGAATCCCGAAGATGATAAAGAAAGCACAGCAGATGAGGACGATGTTGCCAATGGGCCTGAGAGATGATATCAGGGTTTCCACAACTAGCTTGAGGCCTGGAGCACGGCTGATGACCCTGCACAGGCAGAGGCCACCTGCTGTTGGGCCCACCCACGGAGCAAGCCACTGCAGAGGTTACACCTGGCCCAAAGGCCCCACCCCATCTCCTCAACAGGCCCCTGGCTCTACCCCCATCCCTTCCCTTAACCACTCCACTCCCCACCTTGGTCTACCCTGGTCCCAACCCCACCCCTCTATCCCCACCCTCACCTCATCTGTCCCTTCCCCTGGCCCAGCCCCGCCCACCTCAGAGGCCGGAGTGTCCTCAGCAGGCGCAGCACACGAAGGATGCCCAGGATCTTGGCACCACCAGCTGAGGCCATGGCCACAATAATGTCGACCAAGGACACCAGGACCAGCAGCCCGTCCAGCACGTTCCAGCTGCTCTGCAGGTAGGCGTGCTCCCCAGAGACCAGGCCTAGGGCCACCACCTGTCCAAGCGCAGAGGAGGAGGGGCCCAGGTAGGCAGTGCTGCAGAAGGGGGTTTGGGATGGGGGAAGGGGACAGGGGCATAGCAGGTGGGGGCTGCTGGGCATGACGCCTGAGGGCAGACCCGGGGGGCTCTCCTAGACATGCTTGTACCTTCACCATCATCTCGACCACGAAGATCGCTGTGAAGATGTAGTTGGAGACGCTGAGGAAAACACGCTCCTGCAGGGACAGGGTGGTGGGAGGGGCCGGCCGCACCTACGGGACCCCACCCCTTCCCTGAGCTGAGGAGGGGGCCTCACGGTGCTTCCCGGATCAATGTCTGGCCTCTCCAGGGCGATGGTGATACAGTTGAGGAAGATGAAGACCAAGACAACGTGATCGAACATCTTGTGAGCGATGATTTTCTGGCAGGAGGCGCGGAACCTGGGGGCACGTCGTGGGCACCAGGTGAGGGGCCCGAGAATAGCCCTGCCCAAGCCCATGCTTTGCCCCAGTTCCCAGAGGGCAAGTGCAAGACCCTGATGTCCAGCGCACTCACTGTCTGGTTGGGAAATGAGGACCAAATGGGAGTGCCAGCCCTCCCCAGCCAGCGCCCCCTCACCTGTTCTGCGGGGAGAAGAGGTACAGTGCCCAGGGCTCCCGGCTCCGACACCACTCAGGCTTGTAGGGCTGCAGCACCTTGCGCAGGCGAGCGCAGCAGCTCTGGGAAGAGGGGCAGGTCCTCAGGCCCTTCCCAGCCTCACCTGTCTCCAGGCCCAGCCCTGCCCTTTTGCCCCTGGGATCCCACCTGTCTCAGCCCATTCTCCCAAGCCAGGTGGGAATTCATGTAGCCAGAGATGACAACCAGATCATCTCCGCCCAGAAAGGCCCTCCAGCTGGCCCCTGCTGTGGAACTCTCTTGGGCAATGGAGAAGGTGGCCCTACCCTCCTCTCCGCTCCACCCTTGAAGGCCCACTAGTGGCTGAAAATGCTGGGCTCAGAATGGCCCTCAGCTAGAGGTGGAGCTGACCTTGGGGCCAACCCCCACTCCAGAGCTCCCAGAGATCAAATGCGGTCTTCCAGCTAAGTCAAGTCCTGCTCAGCTTGTCCTGCTCTCCCCCCGCCAAGAATGATGCTCAGGCTCCTCTCTGGGAACTGGCACATGACAAGAGGGAGCCTGGGCCCTGCCGCTCACTCACATCCTCCATGTCGTCGTCGAACTCGGCTGGGTCCTCCTTGTGACTATCTATGCGCAGGAAGAACTCGCTGGGAAGGGACAGCACCTGCCCATTGCAGTCATGGAGCTTGGTAGGCAGCAAGGTGTCCGGCGGCAGGGGCCGCACATCCAGGGTGCCACGGTGACCCAGGGACTCAGCACGCCGCAGTGGGGTGGCATGTGTGCCCGGCGAGGCCCCAGCCCCAGGTCTGCTGTCCTCGGCCTCTTCGTCTGTGCTGCCCCTGCCCTCGCCGGACAGCAGCGACTCGCGCTCCCCACACTGGCTCCGGCGCTTGAGGCTGGGTGCACGGCCCAGGCTGTTCCAGCTTGAGCGCCTACTGCTCCAGGTGCTGTTGGGGCCCCAGTGGGCACAGGGCGAGCTGCGGAGGCTGGACTGTGGGAGGGGAGGATGGAGTGGGCGGGTCCAGTCCCCAAACTTCCTAGGCTCCAACCTCAAGGGCCTTTCCCGCCCAGTGGCATGGCTATTAACACCCATGGGTGGGACTGGTTCATGGATCACCACCATTACTATTAATGCCTATTGTGAGTGGGATTTGTATGTGTAGACCACCCTGCTGGGGAGGGGCTGGCAACGCTGCACTTCCAGGGGGACACCCGCAACAGAGTGGGTCAACAATGAGCTGGAGACACAGCCAGCCAAGTGTCAGGGCTGGGCCTGGCCACTGTGGCTGCTGTAAGATTGTGTAAGTGGGATTTGTATGTGTAGACCATCCTGCTGGGGAAAGGCTGGCAACGCTGCACTTCTAGGGGGACACCCGCAACAGAGTGGGTCAACAACGAGCTGGAGACACAGCTGGAGACACAGCCAGCCAAGTGTGAGGGCTGGGCCTGGCCACTGTGGCTGCTGTAAGATTGGACGGCAGCACAGATAAATAACACTGGGCTTGGGACCAGCTACCTACCAGCCTCAGATACCGCCCCAGCTGCTGACCCTGATCTCTGGGGTGGGGCCTCAAATCAGTTCCTAATTAGTGGACTCTGGGGACTTGTCAAGAGAAGTTCACCACTGTCTCACGAGCTAAACTGACTTTGAGGCAGGGACTTATCCTGCTGCGCTGATATTCATGTTATCTTCTGGGTCTAGCACGAGCTGAGCTTTAATCCTGCTAATCAGCCCGTCCACCTCCCTCGTGGCTACAACGCATCTTGTTGCTGTTACCTGGCCCACCCCAGGCTCACTTTGGCGGCTCTTGGCTCTTCTGTTACTGACACCAGATCATCCTGTCTCAATGAACTTTGCCTTGATTTGACCCACGTTCATGTTCCATTCCCCCTCTGCTGTCAGCTTGTCCTGCTCTGTCCATCCCTCCTTGGCCCTTCTGAGAAGCTGTTATTGTCTGTGTCCCTGGGGGAGGGGGGCCCAGCCTCCAATATCTGTCTCAAGTGCTATTAAAACATTTTTTGCCAGCTCTTTTCTGTTTTTCCTTCTGATTTATGCTCTGTGCTCTGCCAACTTTTATTTTTCTTTTTATCGCAATTTGAAAGATGAACTTCCTGCCTGACATTCTACCAGAGGAAAAGGATTAGAGATGGGTTTCCAGGTCTAGTCTCTGTGCTCCTCCCATAAGCATGGCAATTCCTGCTCTGTTTGCAAAAATCAGAGCACTCTGGGCCATGGACTCATGGGGCAATGACAGGGAGTGTGCAAGACCCTCACTTGTCTTTGGGGAAGAGCCTGAAGGTGCCCTGAGGCCAGGGCAGGGGACGGTCCCTACCAGAGACTTCTGGTCCCCCAGCTGGGGGTCCACGGAGCTGCTGCTACTGTGCTGTAAGTCCAGGAGGCTATGGGCCGTGTCCAGGTTCGGGGAGCTCTTGGGGGTGGGCATGGGCGTGGCTGCGGTGCGCATGATGACGGGAGGGGGCAGGCTGCCTCGGCCTTCCAGGTGCCCATTGGGGGTCACGGCCAGGGAGTACATCTTCATCTCTGGAGGGGGAGGAGGCCGCTCATACCTCAAGGCTCTCAGGAAAGGAAATCCGCCCACCTAGGACTTGCCCATGGGAATCCCAGCTGTGCCAGGTCAGGGCGGGCAGCGTCCCCTCCATCCCTGGCCCCATCGTTACCACACATACCCGTGGCCTGGAGGTCTCTGAACTTATCGAAAACCTCCTCCAAGTGGGTGGATGTCTTATCTTCATCTGTATCAGACCTGTTGGCATCACCCTGTGCCCCACAAAGCAGAAGTCACACTTGAGGGTCTCCTTAGATGGGAGCCATCTGTGCCAAGCACCCCCCTACGGAGCTCCCCACAGGAAGGCTGGGCTGGCATAGAAGGAAGCATGACATAAGGCCTGGTGAACGAGGTGGATGAAGGACGAGGCCACAACATGTCAGTCTGTGCAGTAGTCCTGCCCAACGTGCCGGGCTCCCATCCCCTGGAAGTCCCCCTCACCTCTGCCTGGAAGCCCTCCACCAGGATGGCCACCAGCAAGTTGAAGAGCACATAGTTGCCAAAGGTCATGAGGGCCACGAAGTAGAGGGCGGCCCAGGAGGAGGTGGAGGCCATGCCATTGTAGAGGACGACGTTCCAGTCCTCTTGGGTGAGGATCTGGAAAAGAGGGGCAGTGAGGCAGAGTGGGACCCAGACCCAAGCGTGGGGCCGACATGCTGGGGCAAGAAAGGCCCTGGGGGTTAACCCGTTGTGGACATGCTGTCAACTCCTCAGCACCAGAAGGATCTCTGCACCAGTAAGAACACATGCCCACCTCCCTGGGGGACAGAATCACCGTCCCTACTGCTGTTCACAGCTCCTCACCTGCCCTAGCCTTACACAGGCCAAGGCAGCTCTGGGGGCTGCCTTTGAACAGGGCTGTGGCTCTCAGGGGCCACATCTGTTTGCATCAGGGGATGGCCCCTGCCCGGGCTTTACCTGGAACACGGTGACAATGGCCCACAGGAGGGAGTCAAAGTTCTTCCTGTCAGGAACCGTGTCACCAGTATCTGTCTTCAGACTGAACTTGCAGCCAAAGAGGTGCATACCCAGGATGCTGAGGGCGGGAGGCAGGGGTGAGGTAAGTGGGGAGGGGAGGAGGTACAGGAGAGGGAGGCAGGGGAGCCGCTCTGCCTGGTCACCTTCCCACCCAATAGCTACTCCTCTACTGTGCCTACTCCTGCTTGGCTTCCAGCTTTCTGGTTTACAGGAGCCTCCCAGTGCCAGTGTCCACGATGGGAAGACTAAGGCCAGGGAAAGGAGGGACAACCAGAGGCTACTCTGCTCTAGGCAGCAGCCAGGACCTAGAGCGCCCATGTTACTCAGCCCATCTGTGCTGCTCTCCACCCCAGCCCTTCTCCGAGGCCTGAGCCCCAGCCAGGCTGGCATGGCAGGTGCTCAGCAAATGATGAACTCCAGCTCAGCTGCCCCCATCCCTTCTCCCATCCCCTCGTTCTCTGCTCTTCTTTGGGCACAGTAACCCGATCTATTTTTGGGGGGTCCATCCCATTCCTTTACTCAGCTGTGAACCCACGAGAGCAGAGCCAGAGTCTGGGGCCCTGCATGTCTCATGCCTGCACACAGAAGTCACCTCATCAGTTCTGACTGGATGGAGGAGCCTGCTCACACCCCTACCCCAGGGCCCCAAGGCCAGAAGTACAGGGCCAGCACAGCACAGTGGGGAGGGGTCCTTCTCTGGGAGGCCCACCTGAAGATGAAGATGAAGAGCATGAGCAGCATGCAGAAGGTGGCCACGTTGTCCATGGTCTTCATGAGCACCACCAGCTGCCGCCTCAGCGCCGGCATGAAGCGTACCAGCTTCAGCACCCGCAGCAGCCGGAAGGTCCGCAGCACCGACAGCCCACCGTCCGCCTGCCCCACGATCTCCCAGACACTGTGGGCCAGGCCGAGGGTCAGGAGGGGCTGTTCTCTGACTGCAGATCTACGCACCAGCCCTGACTCTGGACTTCCTCTTTCTGGAAGCAGGA
>NW_006436812.1:6251654-6253057 GCF_000325575.1 Pteropus alecto
CCCAGCCGAGAGGCGGAGGAGCCACTGCCCACCCACTCTATTCCTGCAAGGAACGGCTCCACTGGATTCTAGAAACATTTCTGACATGCAGCTAACCTGTGTGTACCCAACAGTGCCCTAAGAGGACTCAGTCCCAGAGAGGAGACTCTACCCAACATCCCATCTCTGTAGCTCGCCAGAAAACGCCACCAATAGCACCTCTCCCTCTGACTGGAACTTTGTTCTCTGTGCGGGTGCTCACCTGATACTGGAGCCTCCAGGGACCCTGTGGCCTGGGTGGGAGATGGGGACCTACTGGGTGGGAGATGGGGACCTACCTGATGACCACGATGATGCCATCAAAGATGTTGTAGGGGTTCCGGATGTAGCCCAGCGGGCCACAGGCCAGTAACTTCAGCAGCATCTCTAGGGCGAACATGCTGGTGAACACAATATTGCTGATCTCCAGGGCGTTGGTCAGCTCATCTGGCTGCGGGTAACAGAAGGACCATCAGGGGAGAGGGGTCACTATCCCACAGATGGGGAGCAGGAAAGGCTGCATCGTGGGGCCACAGGCCCAGAGGCTATGGTGGGCATTTCAGGAACCTAATCATCTGCCATCTGGAGGAGGATGCTGGGTCCCAAGGGAGGTTCCCTCCAGCTGGACCCTAGCCTATCTGGCTCTCCCATCCTCACTGTCCCTGGCTCCCCCAGACCCTTCTTGATCTTACCACCAACACATCTGAGCACCAGAGCTGTGGAGGCTCCTTGGGCCCCCAAGCACAGGCCACAGGAACAGGGACCAAAGTATGAGCACCCGAGTTCAGAGTGAGTGTGGTGGTGCTCGGGGCAGACGGCATGTGTGGTGCCTCTGAAAGTTGCCCTGGTCACTGGAAACCTTACACAACCCTCCTTGCTGGCAAAAGGTCCCAGAGGCCCATCCTTACTGGGGCCGTTCTAACCTGCCTGTGTGTGTGTATGCCTGCATGTGTGTGCACATACAACACCTGTGCTCATGTAAATGCCTGCATGTGTCCATGCATGTGTGCATGTGCCAGTGTGATCTGCTTCTGTGCATGTGCCTGCACACATGCTGCACACATGTGTGGGTATCTGCGTGACCATCCACGTGCACACCTATACACATGTCCACACCTACACAGATAAACCTTGCACACCTATACCTGTGGACACATACACATGCATGATCATGTATGTCTACGTGTGTGCACGTGCATATGTCCATGTGTGCATGTGGCAGAGGCCGTTCCTTACCAGTAGTCCCTTGAGGCCCCTGCTGTTCCTGCCCCGGATCTCACCTTCACAAAAAGAACCTCCCTGCCCAGGGTCTGCTTACAGCTGGTACTGCTTGGATCTTCCCTAAATCGCTCCAAGATGACAGAAAATGGCTTAAGTGACTTGAC
>NW_006436812.1:6258554-6264065 GCF_000325575.1 Pteropus alecto
AGAGCCCCAGCCTTACTGGGTCCGTTCTAACCTGCCTGTGTGTGTGGGTGCCTGCATGTGTGTGCACATACAACACCTGTGCTCATGTAAATGCCTGCATGTGTCCATGCATGTGTGCATGTGCCAGTGTGATCTGCTTCTGTGCATGTGCCTGCACACATGCTGCACACATGTGTGGGTATCTGCGTGACCATCCACGTGCACACCTATACACATGTCCACACCTACACAGATAAACCTTGCACACCTATACCTGTGGACACATACACATGTATGATCATGTATGTCTACGTGTGTGCACGTGCATATGTCCATGTGTGCATGTGGCAGAGGCCGTTCCTTACCAGTAGTCCCTTGAGGCCCCTGCTGTTCCTGCCCCGGATCTCACCTTCACAAAAAGAACCTCCCTGCCCAGGGTCTGCTTACAGCTGGTACTGCTTGGATCTTCCCTAAATCGCTCCAAGATGACAGAAAATGGCTTAAGTGACTTGAAAACTCACAGGGTAGGAGACAAGGAAGTCGATTTGGTTGTTACAAGTGAATTGGCCTTCATCCCGAGAATGCCATCTCCCTGCTGGACCGCACTGCTGCCCCTCCCTGGTGTGGCCCTGTGTGCTGGGTCTACAGCATTCAAGTGACTCGTGGGCCGGGCACCACCCCACAATTCCTCCTCCCGGGGCCTTTCTGTATCGCCGCCATTTCCGGCCACCAAGGGGCACCCCAGAGGGTTTGGCCAGAGGGTCTGGCTAAGGTAAAGGGGGGTCTACCGTCTGAGAGAGCTGAGAGAGAGGAGGGTCCTCTCCTGAGAAGACCCACCGGGTGATCTGATAAATGCCCTTGACTCCCTGCTGCCTCTGGGTCTGTGGTCTCAACCCCCGGCCCAGATGGCGAGAACCTCTGAGCAGGAGCCACGGTGTCTGTGTTCACCACTCAGCAGAGAGACGGCCCAAGGAGGAGAGGGGAGCATTTGCTGAGCACCTGATGAGAATTCCCCCAATAGATAATATCTGGCTCCATCACCACCCCGTACCCTACCCCACAACCCCCCGTGGGTCCACAGAAGGCTACGTGCTCCCTCGGGTCATGACAATCCCAACCCACGCTGACTGCGGGTGTTCTTGAGCCCCCCACCTGCTCGTGGTACTCGACGCCCATGCTCAGTGTGTTGGTGAGGATGGCCACCATGATGCCGCGGTTGAAGTACTTGCTGTCCACGATCCTGCGCAGCTTACTGCCGATGGCGGCCCACACTCGGGTCAGCCCGCCCTGCTCGCCAGAGCCCACCTGCCGCTGTGCCCGCCTCCGCGTGCTGCCCTGGCCTGGCGTGTCTGCTGCTGCGGGAGGCTGCATGGGGTCACGGCGGTCCCCGTGCCGCACGTCCTGCGTGAACTCATAGACCGCGTTGCTGTCTGAGTCTCCGCCCTCTGAGTCGCTGAACTCAAACTCGGGGTCTCCCAGAGCGCTGGCGCAGTATGGGCAGTTCTTCAGCTCACAGGTCAGCGTGCCCGCCTGGGGGCTGGGCAGCGGGCAGGGCACGCTCAGGCCGGACAAGCGGCTGGGAGCCTGGCCCAGTCCTGAGGGGAGAAGGGCACAGGCAGGGTCAGGCCACTCAGTGGCCACACCTGGGGCACCTGGGACCCACACTCACTGAGAGGCTATTGTGAACAGTTCACGTGTGCACACCTGGACACGCTCATATGGAGGCAACACACAACTCTGGGCACACTCACATATATACCTGAGCACACTCATATGTGCCCTGCATAGGTGTGCCCTGTTCATACTCATGGGCAGAGACACGGAGGGGCCACACTGTCCAGAGATGTAATAGGAGCCACTTTCTAGCAGCCATGTTAGGCAGGTGAAATTAACTTCCATGTTGCACGTAACCTGATACGTGAAAACCATCATCACTCCGACGTGGATCAAACACGGGGATGACTGAGGAGTGCTGGGCACTGACTCCTCGTGCTCAGTTTCTGGCACTGGCTGCACTCTGTCCTCAGAGCTTTGGCTTGGACTCGCAACCCCTCAAAAGCCTGTAAGGCCGGGCCCACCTAATAGGCAGTGCAAGGCTGAAAGTATATGCACTATGCATGCCACGCCGGCTCTCACAGCCCAGGCACGGTGCACGAGGGCAGGCACAGTGGCCCTGGCACACATCCCTACCCACTCCAGCTGCACCAGTCCACACACCTGACACACCTCTTGGGGGGGGCCTCAGTTTGCATGGGACCCCGTGTCTCTCCCCGTCAACCACTCATCTGAGGTGGGTAAAACAGAGGCCCCAGGTGGAAGAATGGTGAGGGGCACCTGGCACTCCTCCCCAACCTTTAGGGGCACTGTGACCTTGATTCCTCCCCACCCCGAAGAGGGGACGACCATTCCTCAGAAGTGGCCAGGCAGTGAATACAGGAGATAGTCCCTCTCAGAGTCAGGTGGGGGCCACACCTGCCAGCTCCAAAATTCTCACAGCCACGTGATAAACACTCTTGCTTCACTGAGCAACAGTTATTTGGGGCTGCTACAGGGTGGACGGGGCGGGGAACCCTCTCCCCGCTCTCTGCCATGTCACAGCCCGAGGCGCCCAAGCCCCCACTTCCAGGGCGCAAAAGGAAAAAGCTGGGCTAATGAGGGTACCCATGACTTCCCCGGAAGGCACGTGGGCGGGGATGTCCCTGGGTCCCATTTCACTCTCAGCAGGGTGAGACTGGGGTACTTACCGTGTTCCCCAACCAAATGCTGGATCTTCTCATAGGGGTCATGGCTGCTTAGGCTGAGGGGGCTCTGCCTTCCGGCTCCCGGTGGCTTGCTGGCCCGCTTTCCCTTGAGCCCAGGACTGGTGCCACCTTTGCCACCACCTACTGCCGAGGGCAGGATGGTGGGGTAGTTCATAGCACCCAGCCCCGTGGCCAGCTTCAAGCTGGCAGCAGTGGCCACAGCTTGCACTGCCCGGGCCCTCTCCTGCGGGCCCTCCACGTGGCAGTCTGCATGATACACGCTGTGCACTGACTCAGCGTCAGGTGGCCCATGGCCGGGGGATGGTGGTGAGGGCAGCACTCCGGCCCGCACCAGCTTGCCACCTCCAGTGCCTGGCTGGGGGCTGGGCCGGCGTGGGCTGCCATGGCTGAAGTGGTAGTGGTGGTGGTGATGGTGGTGGTGGTGGTAGACCAGGTGGTGGATGGAGGCTGTGCGCCTGCCCACCCGCCGTGGCCGGTGGCTGGTGCCCTGACCGTGCAGGGTGCTGGTGGGGTCCACCTTCTTGCGCCAGCGGCTCTGCCAGCGGGCATAGAAGCGCAGGCTGCGTCTCTTGACTTTGCGGCAGATGTGGCCCACATACTTGAGCAGCTCCTCGTAGCAACTGCCCGGCTCTGAGAAGCTGGCCAGTGTGCTGTCATCAGACAGGTAGCGGGCGCGCTGCTCCCGCATCAGCTGGTTCTCTCGCTGCTTTGTCTCTGAAAACTGTGTGGCGATCACCACCAGACACAGGTTGATCATGAAGAAGGAGCCCACCTGTGGTGGGCACACAGTGGTGAGCCTCCCGGCAGCCCGTGCATAGCCTTGCTCACCGAGCTGTGTGCCCCAGGGAACCGGGGAAGAGGGACATGGAGACCCGCCCACCCTGGAGACCGGGGCAGCGGCCGTGGTTTCTACTTGACAGTGGTCGAGTCCCCGATGAGATAAACACCGAGGCCTACTACGTGCTGCCCATTCCAGGGACCAGGGATACGGTCCCAACTGTGGCTGGCATGGGTGCCCAAGAGTGGGCGGGGTCCCTGCTGATTCGATGCTGAGCCCCAGCATCTGGGACAGGCAGAGTGTAGTAGGTGCTTCTCGCCTATTTGTGGGCAGATGCAGGACACATGAGGAGACCCTCCTTCCCGTCGTCTGTGAGGCTTGCTCCCTCTTCCTCAGGTCTGTCCCTGATGAGACTCTCTCAACTTCGGCCACCCTACCCCAGTTGGGCTTTCCTCTGTGGCAGGGTCACCATGCAACACTCTCCTCTGCTCGTGAAAACTGAGACGAGGAGGGATGTCTGCCTGTTCTGTTCACTGCTGGGTCCGTGCAGACTGCCTGGATCGAGTGAGGGCCACACCTGGGGCCACGTACAATGTGGAGGGCCCATGACTCAAAGAGGGTCCTAATTCTCCTGCAGCCTCTGGATTAAGACCTGGCCACGGGAGGGCTGTCTGAGGCTTCCCGGAAGTGAGCTCTCCCCTCCCATCCACACTGACTTGTCCGCCCGCCCCTACCTACTTCCTCTCACCCAGGGCTGCATAGAAGCCCCTTGCTCCACCACAGCCCCCGCACTAGCCTGCCTGGCAGCCTGAGGGCAGCCCTGGATCTCTGCTGCCCCTGCCCTGCAGGTTAGCCAATTCAAGAACCCATGAGGGACAGCAAAGACCAGGATGGTACGAGTAGGCTCAGAACAGGCCCTAGGGGCCAGGATGATATCCACTACAGAGCTTAGAGATGGAGCTTAGAGATCTGAGATTAGCTGTTACAACACAGACACACCTCCACCCACTAACACCCGTGGCTGCGAACATCTTGCCTTGTCTTATACTCACAATGATGAGCAGAATGAAGTAGATGAAGTTGTAGAAGGAGTGGGCGTCCATGACGTAGTACATGATGTCCACCCAGCCCTCCAGCGTGATCACCTGGGGTGGGGGGCAGACAGGTGGACACACAGATAGCCCTAGGAGAGTGGCCCTGGGTGGGTAGCAGGGAACTTCCTCACCTGCGTCCCCTTGGGGTTAGGCTGTGGGGTTGGCAGGGCTGGCGGAGCAAGTTAAGTCCTGCTTGGGCACCCCACCCCTCGCCCTGCACACTCGGCACCCAACGTGATGGAGAAATCGAGGCCACGGGCCATGTAGTCCAGAGCTGCAGCCCACCTGGAAAATGGCAATCCAGGCGTAGCCAATGTTGTCGAAGTTGATGGCGCCGTTGTGAGGGTTGAAGTCACCAGAGCGGCAGACGTTGTAGTACTGATTCCAGTTGATGCACGCGTTGTGGCCGGCACCGCCCATGCCCTCGGCCTGCGGTTGCCCATAGGCCTCCCAGCCCAGCGTGCACTCCACGCGCAGCTCGCGGCGGCTGGGGATGTGTGAGCACTTCTGCATGCCGTTGTCACGGCGCGAGGAGCAGATGAAGGGGTTCTCGTCGCCCTCCTCCGTCTGGTAGTACGGCCGCAGGAAGGTGAGGTTGCTGTTCCTGGGGGCAGGTGACCCCGTGTGGGGAATGGGAACAGAGACAAAGAAAAAGAAAGGGAACGGGGAGGGTGAGGGAGACACAGTGGGAGATACAAACAAACAGAAAGATAGAGACAGAGAAACGTAAAAGGATAGAAACATAAAAACAAAGATGAGAGACAAAAACTCAGGTCCAAGATAGAGATATTCTAAGGAGTGCCCTTGGGGGTGGGGCTAATAGGGAAGAGCCTGCTGGGGGGTGGGCACTGGAGGGGAGGCACTTCTGTGTGCAGGCTGCCCAGAAGAGCCTTTGGGG
>NW_006436812.1:6266488-6271351 GCF_000325575.1 Pteropus alecto
GGTGGGTGGGGCCTGGCACCTGGCAAAGTTACTGTCCAGGAAGCAGCGGTTGCGCAGCAGGCCAGCCCAGAGCTGCACGCCCACGATGCCGAAGATGAAAAAGACGAAGAAGCACAGCAGGAGCACGTTCCCCAGCATGGGCAGGGTGTCCAGCAGCAGCGTGACCAAGATACGCATGCCTGCGGGTGACAGGGTACGTGTCAGCACAGAGAACTCTTGGCTTGTCCTCTGGGCCCCCAGCCCCCAGCTCCTCCTGTAAGCCCTCCCGCCATTCACAAACGGGCAGGGCAGCTCTGCGGGAGATGTGCGCCCGCCCAGCCCCTACACATCCAGCAGGCCCTAAGGAACGATGACGCCTCCGGTTCAGGTCTGCACCAAGAGGAGCAAGCTGCTGGCCAAGAGGGCCACAGGGCAGGCACGAACCTCCTCCTTTGGAATGATGGCCAGGACTATGCCCCATCCAGGTCCCCAGGGGGACTGCCTGGGCATCCAGAAGCCCAGCTCTGTCACAGCAGTAGCAGCCTTGGGGCCCCCAGCAGCTTGGGCTCTGATCTGCCCTCATGCTTGCTTGGGAGCCTGGGAGGTCCTGCAGCTGGTATGGGGTTGGGGGAGCAGCATCTTTGCATTCCTGTGTGATCATGCTGGAGAACAGAGCTGCACTGGAGGGAGGCCAGGAGGCTACAGAGACCCCCAGGGCAGGTAGTGCCTTCTTTAGAGGCAGTTTTGAAGCCCTTGTTAGTTGGTGCTGTGGGCCACGTGAATGCAAATTAATCCAGGGAGTGGCCAGCAGACTCCTCGCTACCAGAGTCCTAGCTACCCTCTCTCACCTGTGCCTGCCTGCCTGCCTACTCCTAAACCACATCGAGAATAAGACGCAGTTCCCGAAATGAGCAAAGGCTGGACCAAGGCTTCAGAGAGAGCCCTGGGCCAGTGTGCCAGGGAGGGGCAGCACCAAGGCCTCATGGAATGAGCCTCTGAGGTCATGGGGTGAATCACAGTCAGGAGAGGCACTGAAGTTTCAGAAATTGCTGAGGGAAAGATTCATCAGGGACAGAGAAAGTGAGCACCTCCCTGTCCAGACAATAACTGGCTGAGAGGCTACGGAGGAGCCATGAGCGTGGACCCCAGGCAGCCGGAGTGAGACACAGTTCTGAACATGACCACTTGCAGCTCATTATGAAAAACATATGATACTGTCTAGGGGAGGCGCCCTTTTAGGAAAGGGGGGCATTCCCAAAGGGAGGCCATGCTGCTGGTGGCAATTCTGGACACCGGGAGCATTAAATTTGAAAAATGAACATCTGTAGAAGGGGGCTGTGCTGTTACTTCATTGCTCTGAAAGGTAGATCCAGGTGAGCAGACCAAGTGTGTAGCACGTCTGCCAGGCAGAGCCTAGAACTGCACACACACGTCACCTCACTTCATATTCACAGCCATCCTTGGGGGGAGGGGGTGTGTGGTGGAAGTACACTAAGGCATGTGGAAACTGAGGCTCAGAGAGATTTAGTAACTTGCCCAGGGTCACATAGCATCTGAGCTCTGTCTGACCCCCCAGAGTAGAGTCAGGATGGAAGGTGGAAGGCAAGCCCAGGGGTCCACAGCACAACCCTGATCCGCCTGTCCTTTGATGAAGTTGATCACCCTAGGGGGAGGGAGTGGCCACCCTGCGGGTGTGTCACTTCTCATAGAGGCTGCAGGACAAGTCCTAACAACCCTGGCTTGGGTGCTAAGGCTACTAGGAGACTGTACACAGCTACGTAGTACACACACTCCCCCCATATGTGTACACCCACACCTTAGAGTCACATGGCCCCTGAATTCAGCCACAGCACTGAACACTCTGAAGACAGAAAAATCCCCAACAATTTCCCTATGGGAAGATAACCAGTGTGAGGATAGGATATCTTCCCAATGAGCAGCCAAACCACTTCCTGGAAGCTTCTCCGTGCTTCCTGAAGCACCAGAGCCTGGGGTAGAGCTCCCCCGTGAGAATCATGGGGACGGGCCAGACGATGACGCCACCAGGGCCCATACAGCCCACTCCGTCACCCAATACCCATATGCAGATGAGCAGGTTCAGACTGGCCCTGTCACTCAGCAGCAATATGGGGAGCCAGACCCCACCTCGCAGCCTGCTCATTACATCCCAACTCGGTCCAGGGCTGCACTGTCTTTGCCAAAAAAGCAGCAGCAGATGCTCAGGGCCCACGGCCCCTCTTCCCCCAGCGCTGTGGCCAGAGTGTCCAGAAGCCATATGGGCAGTGTGGCCTCCTGGTCCTGTACCCCACTGGGCCCTCGAGAGCTCTCAGCAGGGCTGGCAGAACATGCAGACCTGTCCCAGGCCAGGGTGGGATGGGATGGTCACTTACTGGGCACGCGGTTGATGGCACGCAGGGGCCGCAGCACACGCACTGTCCGGATGGCCGAGAGGCTCACGTTGTGTCCATCCAGAGAATACTCCATCATACTGGGGGGAGGGCAGAAGAAGGGAGGCTCAGGTGGTGGGCAGGTGACCACACGCTGGAGGGCTGGTCCCTAAGCTGTGCACCTAGCCAGGCCGGACCCTGAGACAGGAGGAGCAGGACCCTGAGTCACTACTGGGTGCTCCTCACCCTCCCAGACACCATGTCCACCCGCCAACCCTGCTGCTAGCACAGGGAGTCCCAGGACAAATGTCCATCCCCAGGAAAGGCCGTACTGGCTTCCCACCCCAGCCACTTCCCAGACCAGGCTGCACCTAGATCCCTCCAGAGTACACCTGCCCCCTCCCTCTTCCTGGGGGACCCAAGGCCTCCTGCGGGGTCTGAGGAGGCAGGGTTCCCAGCCAGGTTTGGTCAGGTAAGGTACCACTCCGGGTGCTATGGCTTCGCAGAGCTGGGCTGTGGGCAGCAAGGAGCTGTACCCAGCCATGACGATGAAGAAGTCCAGCCTGTTCCACGTGTCACCCAGGTAGCACTTCTGACCGAATAGCCCCAATGCGACCATCTTGATGACCATCTCCACCGCGAAGAAGGCGAAGATGAAGTCGTCAAAGGCCTGGTGAGAGTGAGGCCTGAGAGTGGGACCTGTGCTCTCCGCATCCGGGTAGGGGGTGTCCCTTAGGGTCATTCATGGCAAGTGAGCCAACCCAGGTCCCACCAGCCCCAGCCCTTGCCTCTAGGCCCCCGCCCGACCCCCACCTTCAGGATGCTGCAGCGCTCCGAGCGGCACTCAACGTCCTCACAAGGCCGGAACATGCCCAGGGTGACGCAGTTGAGCATGATGACCAACATGCTGACGTGCTCGAACCACGTGGGGACAGGCAGCTGAGTTAAGGGTCAATGTGACAGGCTAGGAGATGGCTGCAGAGCAGCAGGAGGGAAGCTGGACCCCAGGATCTGCCTCCAATGTCCCCTACAGCAACCAAGTTCCCAAGCCTTCCGCACTCCTGCACCGGCCCCGTCAGCTGGGAGTTGAGGAACAGAACCTCAGTACCAACCACTGCACACAGGATCAGCACATCCCTCACACAGGCTGCCAACCGTGTACAGAGGGGGATCTAAAGCACAGAGCAGGACCCTGGATGAAGGCTGGAGGCTGCCCACTACCCTGGCACAGGCTTCTCCCAACTCCAGTGCCTAAACCAAAGCTGCACACACAGATAAGCGTCTCTGGGGCACTGCTCAGCCTGGACTCCAACAGGTATCACAGACGTCTACAGACTGTGAGGGGGACCCCAGAACCCTACCCTGTGGCCCTGCACCGACCTCCCCCATGTGACTCCAGCAGACAGAGGAAGCCCCAACTTTAGCAATGGAGAGGAGAATGTGAGCTTCAAATCAGCCCAGTGACTGGGCTCGGGGGATCTGCAGCCCTACTGTGCACTTGGGTGAAAGGGGATAGGATGTGGATGAATAAGCGAGGAAGGAAACCCCCTACCTGCTCCAGCCTCCACCAACTAATTAGCCCTGGGAGGGAAAGCTGCCTGTCTGTGAGATGTAACTCCAGAAGCATCTTCCTACCGGCAGAAAGGTGTCCAGCCTAGGGTGGGGCCTCAGATTGCTGGGCCAGCAGTGAGCACCGCATCGCATGGGCTATGTGTATCCAGCACGGGTGCCTCAGCCACCTTGCCAGGTTGCTGGCCCTGAGGACAAGAAGCCACCCAAGACCTCAGAGAGAATTCCCACCCATTCCAGGAGTAGCCACCAGGTGGCGCCATAACTTCATGCAGGCCCTGACTCACTCCAGCCGCCTCCAGGAAGGGGTGCTATACCAGTCAATTCATGAGATCTGGGAGCCTTGTGGTGGGCCAGCTTTGTCAGGTAAGAGAGAAGGGTCCAGAGCCCAGTCCAGTAAAGGCAGGTAGGGGCCCACAGCTGCCTGGATGGAGGCTGAGCTGTGTGTGTGTGTGGTCTCTAGCTCGGGTCTGAGGCTTCTCCTGAACCATGTGAATAAAGGAATACACCTCATGGCTGGGTGGGCCCTGAGGGTTTGGGGGAATTCAATGTACCCCACACGCCATCTCATCAGAATCCCCTCCTACCTAGAACCATCCCAATCCCGGGGCGAGTGGGCTTTCTGTGGGGCTGCCAGCCTGCCCTGCTGGGGCTAGAGAGAGCGAGGGCCCCCAGCCCATGTTGGAGCCAGTGTGGGGTGGACAGGGGAGCTTGGGAAACACTACTGTGCATCCCTCCTTTGTAGGACCCCGACGGCCTGCCTTGATGCCTCGACCCCTCTCCTTCAAGCTTTCCAGGCAAAGGCGGGGACTGGTGGGGGCCAACAGTTGATGTTGGCAGCCCCTGGCCCATGGTGCAGCGTGCGACATGGCACAGGGCCACCAGTGTAATTACACATTCCCACCAAGAGTGCCATAATTATACTTAA
>NW_006436812.1:6271367-6294251 GCF_000325575.1 Pteropus alecto
TTGCTGTGATGGCTGTGGAAAAACAGAAATCAGCATCCTGCTAAGGCAGCGCTGTGGGCCCGACCTCCCAGCCCCCGCGGGCATCCAAGGGGAACTGGCTGAGAGGACTGACAGGGTGACTCCCCATGGTCAGGGCCTGCAGGGCCAGCCAGCACTGGGGCGCTGTGAGGCCTTGCCTGCTGTGTGTCTGTCTCTGTGGGCAGGGTGGAAGGAGAGGAGAGAGCTGTGGCTAAAAGGTGCACTACCCACATCATACCCACTGCACACCAGCATGGCTCCATCTCTAAGCTTGCAAAGCCCATGAGGCCGGCACTGTCCAGCTCCACCACAGACTGGGGACTTGGATGACATGCCTAAGGAGCCTAGGCGGTCACAGGATGCTGAGCCCTCACGTGGGAGCTGGTCCTTGGGCACCAGACAAGGATGGAAGGAACAGATTCAGGCATCTCCTAATCTGAGGGATTCTTGCAGGGACCTGTCCCAGACCCTGGGGCTGCTGTTGGGCAAAGCCGAGGACCTCCGTCCTCAATGGAGTGGATATTTCTGGAGTTCTGGGGCTGGTCTGGGCCAGGACCCCTGAGAGGGTACTCAGGTCAGGGGCTGTGGAGGTCAACTCCTCAGCAAAAACCACAATCTAGGACCCCAACAACTCCAAAAGACAGCCTGGCTTGGGGTCCCTGGATCTACACCTTCTGAAACCCTTGACAAGCAAAACCCAATCTATCCTTGGCTTCTTCCTGACCCTGCCAGCTCCAGCCTAGCTCCCTGCCCGCTTCAGGCACGCCATGGGGGCTCAGGACGACCAACTATGGCTAGTGACTCAGGACCCAACGGGGAGGCCATGAACACAGGCTCACCTGAAAAGTGGGAACACAATCAGGGTGGCTGGAATAACCAACCCAGTCAGCAAGGCCCCGGCACCTGGAAAGTTCCCCAACCATCCCTGTGAGCATTTGCCCTCATGGTGTTACTATCTTTATGACACACCCCTTCCCCTCTCCACCCAACACCCCAAATACGTGCCTAGGAGAGACAAGATCCTGGGGTCCTGCACCCTTGCCTTGGTCTGGGTGAAGGTGCACACTTGCCTTCATGGAGTTACTATCTTTATGACATACCCCTTCCCCTCTCCACCCAATACCCCAAACACGTGCCTAGGAGAGAGAAGATCCTGGGGTCCCGCACCCTGGCCCTGCACCCTTGCCTTGGTCTGGGTGAAGGTGCACACACATATGCTTGCTTCTCAAGAGAAGCACCATGGAGCACTTCCTGCCCTGGGGACTGCCAGTCCGGGGCACACGGGTCCCGCCTATGGAGGGAGAGGGCTCAATCGCCTCCTCACACACACACATCATGGCTGTCTCCTGGTCACACCTTGGTGAGCAGCTGAGGACAGCCAGTGCCGACCAGCCACTCATTGCACGAAGCCCAGTGACTTCTGGAGGCTTAATTACACAGATGGATTTTCTGGCCTTTAATTAAAAATCCTTTAGATTTTGAACCAAGTTTTACAAATTAGAATCAATTTCCACTGTGGGTCCAAGAAAGCCAGGCTGACATGTGGTCAGGAGGCGGTAGCCATGCTGGTGGCATAGAGAGGGCCCTAGAGCTGCCTGGGGCCTGGCCACAGAGGAGCCATGGGCCTGCGTCCACAGTTCAGTGAAATGGTCTTTCCCATGAAATCCCAAAGCCAGGGAGGTTCTGCTCCAGCCTGGAGACCTCAAGAATGGCACTGAAGCCCCTGACCCACATTCCTTGACCACCCTGGGCTTGGCCTCTCAGGCCCCAGGAACCTCACTGAGTCTCCCTTTCTCGGACAGACATTAAGGGGACGACGGGGACCTCTCCCAGCCTAACAGGCCCCTGGTATACAGCTTGGCAGAGAAGGGCCTAGAGTGACTTTCTCCAGGGGACATGCTCCCTCTCAGATCATGCCTCCAACGCACCCCAAATTAACCCCCCAATTCCAGGCTTCCCTTGGCCTGGAGAAGATTGATGGCCAGAGGCAGTATGGGTTGTGACCACTGTCCATGGTGCTGAAGCAGCCCTGTGCTGGGTATGCTCATGACTGGGTAAAGGCACTCACTTTGCAACCTTGTTACTCACTGCTCACCTTGACCCAGGATTTAATGAAAACCACTCTGTCAATTGCCTTTTCTCATTCCTAGTCTTCGCTGGTTAAAAAAAGCACGCTAAAGGCCTCTTTAAAGATGGCACTGACCCACAAACACCTTGGCCCTGGGCATGGGCACGAGGAGATCCCAGGGTTGCACGGCTTACCCTGTTGAGTGCCACAAGGCCCACAGCCTGTCATCTGGTACAAACGACCTGGAAGTGGGGTCAAAGCCTGGGGTTGCTAGGAGTGTTTGTGGAAGTCAGGAGAAGGGGCTCGCGGCTGCTCAGTACACATTAGGAGCTGTCAGCCCCTCACTGGCAGCAGTGCCAATGGGGGACCTTAACACCTATGATAAAGGCTCTCACCAATGACAGTGGGCTCCAGGGTCCTGGAACAGGGCAGGAGTCCCAGGAAGGCCTTCACGGTGCAGGACAGTGTGGCCAGAGGGTGGTCCTGGCCTCTAAATCAAATCTTCGTTCGCAGGCAGCTCCCCTTGGCCCACCCAGACCTGCTGGCTCAGGATGCGCAGAGCCAGCGGGTTCTCACACTGCCCAGTTGGGAGTCGGGGATGAGAGGTGCTGAGGAATTCACTCAGATTCCCTTCTATAAAGGGCTCAGAAGGCTCCAAGTTCCCCATCCTGTTCCTCATCCTCACAAATGCTGCCCCGGCCTCTCCCTACTGGCCCTGGACACATGGAGGAAGGGAATGTGGCATTTTCCTCACACTGAGCACACTGGGTGACAGGCTGACTGTCTGCTGGATGAAGGTCAGGACAGGAGAGACACTTTCACCAGCAGGACAGACAGGTGAGCTGGGCATCCCTCACTGAGAAACAGTTCCAGGCCCTAAAGCCATGGGGTGGGGGTGCCCAGGCATGGCTGCTGCTCAATCTCCCGTGGTAAAAGTGGCTCCCATACAGGGCTGTGTGGGTATGAGCCCCCAATCTCACAGGCCAGCTCCCTGCCAGGCTGTGATGAGATCACACAGACACTCTGGGGCAGAGAGAAGGCACTAGCTGCCTGAGCCAGCCCTATGCCACCTACTGCTGCCCGCCCCCACCTTGCCCATCCTATGCTGCCTACGGCTGCCCTGCCCCCCGCCACCCCAGAGCAATCTGCTCAGCTAGCTAAGCTCCATTAGGCCAAATCCACAACAGCTTGATGAGAGCTCCCTGAGCCCCTGCGGGCGGCAGGGCATGCAACAGCAAGGAGGGGAAACCCAGGGTGGGGTGGCCCAGAGCCCGCCACTCAGAACACCCTGGCCAAGCCGTGCTGGCTCCTGCTGGAGGCCTTGTGCAGCCTCCTTCACTCCCTGCTACCTGTCCTGTACCCACACTAGCCCTGCACCCATCCTTCCTCACCCCACTGCCAGAGCCTCCAGGCCCAGGACACACAGACCAGAGAGGTGGCTCTAGGCCATCTCAACCCACTGTAGACAAGAAGGGCCTCAAGGGCTGGTGCGTGCAGGGAGGAACCAGTGTGTGTGGGCCTGAAATCACCGCGACTGGCCTCCAACCCTGACTCGTGGTCTCAGGTCTTCCCATGTGGTGTGGCCAAGTGGCCCAACAGGCAAGGAGGTATAAAGATGAGCTCAAAAATACACTTAGCAGGTTCAGGGTCTCCACACACATGTACACCTGCACCCAGAAAAAAAAAAAAACAGCTGGCAACTGAGGCCCCTGCACCCTAGGCCAAGTGCATCCCTGCTCCAGCACAGACCACCTGGTGGGCAAACCCTTTCCTGTCCCAGGGAAGGGGGCGCTGGGTCAGTCTGTCCCATTGCTCTGCACATGGGGCCTGCCACACCTCCCCCCACCCCCACAGCCCGCATGCCCATGCTTGCTGCCATCCCCCACCCCCACCTTCATTCTCAATGAGCACTCAACCTTGCTTTTCCAATTTGCTCGAGGAGAAAATCATGTTTATTCATGGAAAGAAAGTCCATCCTGCAGAAATAGACGACTTGGGGCCACTGGAGAGGAGACACAGGCTGACTCCATGCAGGTGAGCGGGTCAGGCCAGTTGGAGACAGAATGGCCGCTCTATGGCCCAAAAAAGTACGCCACATGAGGCCACCCTAGCCACAGACCCAGGGGCTCAGTGGGTAGCACTCGGTGGGGGGAACCCCAAGAAGTGGCCCACCTCTAAAACAGCATAGCCTTTCTGAACCCCAACCCTCCTGTCCCCTCGGTCCACATGTCCACTGAGAACCAGGGAAATTCCAGGGACCTGTTGGGATGCTAGGAACCAACCACTTGAAATCAGGGTCAGTGAGCCTAGCAGCACCATTTGCAATCTCTTAAGGTTAAAAATGTCAGAATGTCTCTAATGCCCAGTGTGCGAGGCCACAGAGCACCACGTGGCAGCTAAAAAGGAGGCATGAGTGCCGCTCGTCATTAGCACGAAAACATGTCCTGGGAGGGCGGAGTGAGAAAAGCCAGCTGTGTGAGAACAGGTGACCCCATTTAAGAAAAAGCTGCAGTGGAGAAGGATGCTTCTCTAGGATGTGCTGACGTGTGTGTGTACGAGGTACAAGAAGTTCTGGAAGACCCCCTCATGCAGAGAACCATGGCACCCTGGATGGAGGGGGCAGGATGAGGGCTCAGGGAGGTGGGCAGAGTGGACGCAGGAGAAGGTGAGAGGCCCCTTTCACTCTCCCCACTTTTACAGTCTCGGTTTTTGTATGGTGTAGTTTTTCGTTGTTTGTGCAGTTACAAAAGTGAGGGGTCAGCGAGCTTGGCTGTGTGGTCTAAATGGCTGGCGGCATAAGTGAGATGGGGGACACACGCCTTCTTTGGCTTCCCCAGTTCAAAGGGACTTCCTGCCCACCCAGAGCAGACACACTTAGCTCTTTGCTTGCGGGGCGGCAGGTGTCCACATAGTGTTCTGTTCTGCGCCCCAGCTGGTGACCTGCAGCTTCCAAGTTGCCGTGGCAACAGGCTCACACCAGCCTCCTCCCTTGGCCAGGCATCTGAACAGAGAGCTGAGATCGTACACCACTGACAAAGGGGTTCTCCCCAACCAGACTTACACCTGCAGGCACCCTGCAAGAGGGCAGATAGCACACATCCCAGACCCAGGACTATACACATCCCAGACCCAGGACTGGCCCTGTGACAGCTCCTGCCTTCTGCTTCTATGCACCCACTCATGGACCCCAGGGAGCCTCTCCAGGGAGCCCCAAGAGGGCAGGTAAGATGTATGACAGCAGAGCTGGGTAACAGGGCCCTCTGTGGACAGCCAGTTCCACACGGAACTCAGGTGACTGGACCCACAGACACCGTCCAAGTGTAGCTCCCACCTGGAGGCTTGTCCAAGTCCGGGGGGGAGGATGCATCACCACAGTCTGGAAACTAATCATTAAATTTAGGGTTTGCACGTGATCCAGCAATGCCACACCTGGGTACACACACCCAAAGGAACTGAAAACGCATGCTCTGACAGATGCATGTACACACGTGCTTACAGCAGCACAATTCACCGTAGCCAAAAGGTAGAAACAACCCACGTGCTCATTAATGCACAAATGGATAAATAAAAGTCTATCCATTCAACAGAATATTATTCAGGCATAAAACGGAATGAAACACTGACACCCTATAACGTGAATAAACCTTGAAAACATGATCAGTGGAATAAACTAGACAAAAAAGGACAAGCATTGTATGATTCCCAAGCATTGAATGATTCTATAATATGAAATGTCCAGACAGGCAAATCCAAAGAGACAGTGGGCTAGTGGTTGCCTGGGGCTGTGGGATAGGATTCTCTTTGGGGTGATGGAAATGTTCTGGAACTAGATGGGGGTGGTGATTGGACATCGTAAATGTACTAAATGACACTGAGGTGTTCACTTTAAAACAGATAATTGTATAGTATGTGAATATTGCTTCTATAATCATCACAATCCATTATTTGGGAGTTTTCAATAACTTTCTTGCTGGAGCCCCAAGCCTGCCACCACTGTCACTCAAAGCACGGTTAGGATGGAGACTCAGAGACCCAGCCAATGGGTGGCATAGTAGGGCCTTGCCCTGGCTCCTCTGCCATGTGGCCTCCCCGTGGGGCACAGCTACCCCCCAATTCAGTAATATGCTCCCCAATATGATCTGGTAGCCCCTCCCAAGCAGCCTTGGGTGATACTATTTGAAATCTGCCTCCAACCTGCGGGTCCATGTGCCTGGAGAGGGTAGGGCCAGGGGCCAGGAGGCAGGGCATCTAGTAACACCTCCCAGAGCTCAACAGCCTCTAGCCAAGGTGAGGGGCGCAGGGGTGTGATGAGCAGCTGGGGCTGCAGCTAATTCCTACCAGGCAGGGCTGAGCAAGGCCCTCTGCACCTTCAAAGGCAAATCTGCAGCTTTAGGCAAGGTGCCGAGGCCATGCCACTTGGCATCCTCCCTAACACCAGACAGGCCTGGCCCCACAATGTGCTCCCTGGTCCCAGCGGGTCCAGGGCTCCAGTAGGTCCCACCTCTTCCTCTGTAACTGATGCCAAAAGCCTTTGGAGAGTCGGCCGTGGCTGGAGCCTCAGGCAGGGATCTGCTCTTGGTCTCAGGGATCCCATCTGTGTGGCACCCCGGGGGGTTCTCATCCCTGAAGCGCTGAAAGGCCCCCTTCAAGCAGAGGGTGTGGACCCCACCTATACCCTGTAGGGTGGGCTGCTGCCCATTCCCACTGCCAAGCTCCATCTTGCCACCATTAGATCCAGGAAGAGCCCCCTGAAGCCTTACCACTTCTGCCCCAAACTGCGGGACCTAGCCTCAGCTTAAGCACTAACATAGCCCTCCAGGTTAGATAGGCCTTCCCTGGTGGCTGGGGCCAATTATTCCATAAGCACTCTTGGTTAATTAGTGAGGTAATTAATTAATCAAGGCTCTAACTGCGTTGATAGGGCCCAGCCAGGGGCAGGATGTTCATCTGCAGATTTGGGGGCCTCTGGACAGTGGGACAGAACAGGCATGGCGTCATCTGGCACATGTGACCACGGATGTGCACGCACGCCCCCCTGTGGCTCAGATGCCCTGACCCTTGCTCCAGGATTCTCGTTAGGTCAGACCTAACTGCTGCCTCAGCCACCCCACCAGAGACAGAAGGTGATGGCGGTGGGATGAAACAAGGGAGTCCCAGGTGGCAGAAGAGGCCCCACTGCAGCTGTGCCAGGACAATGGGACACCCTGGGGCTGAAAGCAGCCACCCAAGCAGACACAGATCTTTCTTCAGCTACACCCCTCAACTGCAGCCCAACTACCTCCTCTAGGCGTGAGGGGGCCAGGCCACTGCCTGCAGGAATGTGGGAGGGAGCCTCTGTCTCCAGATGGGCACATCAACTCCCCCTAACGTGCAGCGGCCCTGACCCAGGGGCCGGGGGTGGGGGCAAGCAGGCGTCAGGCCCGAGGGCTCAGGACAAAGCCAATCATCTGGAACCCCTAGCCCACTCTGCCACTCAAGACTTACCATGGTCCCAGGGAGCCCTGGCTTCATGGGAGGGGTGACAAAAACTCCATCCAATAGCTTGTGGGAGCACAGTGCCCAAAGAACTCCCAAAACACGGCCCGAGCACGTCTCCAACCCTGATACCCAGATGGGCACTCAGCCAAGTCTCCCAAAAGGGCCTCTGAGGGGTGGGGGAGGTGGCCACTATTGAAGGAAGTTTCCTTCCTTCCTGAGGCTGTTGCCATGGCAACAAGCTGCAGACTTGGGGAGGAGGACCTGCTGCAGCCCTCGGAGGCCTCTGGGAGTGGAGGAGGGGCTCTGAGAAGGGGATCCCCCAGCCTGTCATCCATTACTCCTCACTGAGGGAGCTCACCAGTGGGGGATCCCCAAGGCTCAGCCTCCCAGCCCACCCATGCTGTGGGAAGCCAGCACCACAGGGCTTTAATTGGGGGTGGCGGTGGTACCCCAAGGGTTACCTTAGTGATTGTGAAAGAGAGGGGCCACAGAGGGGTGGTACAGAGACTAGAGAAGGGCAGGTGTCAGCTGGTGGGGTTGCAAGTCTGGTTATTTTGAAGTCAGAAATTAAATGGCCCTGTCTGGAATTACTAGGAGCCCCTGATACACACAGGCTCTGCGCACTGGGAAGTCTCTGGTCTCCAAGAGGATCTCCAAGTTGCCCCTTCATCCGTACCTGTGGGGATAGATGACTGCCAGCCAGCAGCAGGCCACTCATGCCCCTCAGAACCACAGGCCTGATCCCGGGTGCCCTGACACTGCACGGTGCAGCAAGGCCCTACTCCCCTCCTCGCTCTATCATAGGGCCATGGCCTGCATAGGGTAGGGGCAGCTGGGTGGGGTCTGGGTCAGGAGTAGCCATGGGTACTGAGCTGGGCGTCCCCCAAACTGCGGGCTCTCCTGACCCTCTGGCCAGTCTGCATCCCACTGGCTTCTCCTAGACTGTTCCCTCTGCTCTGAGCCCCAACTTTCTTTAAGCTTTCCCTTTGGCTTGACCCCTGTGGCAGGGAGCCCTTCTCCTGCCTCAGCCATTCCCTACTGTTCCTTGCGTGACTCACACTCAGTCCGCTGGGCTGGCCAGGGTGGGGAGCCAGCTGGCCAAACATGGAGCTGTTTGTTCTCCCTGGTGGCTTGGGGTCACGTAGGGGGGAGGAATTCGGGGGGGCTGGGATGCCCCTGGGAGTGTACCTCCTCTGGGAAGTTGAGGGGCCAGGAACCCACTTCCCACAAGAGCCACCCAGCTCCTCACCCTACCAGTGGGTGACTCCACTGCCAGAACATCCTTTCTCCTCCTGGACTCAAATGTCTCTTCTGAGAACTTCTCCCAGTGTCCAGAGACGCCCTGGCAAACCAGCTCTAACCTGGGCCTATACTGAACCCCTTCCCCAGGCCCACAGGACAGAGGAGCACTGTCAGACCCCTGGGAGGCCAGGATCTGGGTCTCCAGCTCCCACACAGCCAGGGGCTGCTCCGGCGGCTGAAGCCTGCCTCCTGCCCAGCCAGAGCTCAGCGCCTAGATATTGGGTGGAAATTGCCATAGAGTTCTGAGCAGCTCATGACACAGATGCCCCCTCCCCGCCTCTGTAATTACTGAGCTAATCTGGGCAGTGCATTGTTCTCACCCTGGCAGTGGTGTCCTTGCCCATCTGCCATGGGAGGGAGGGGACAAGGCGGGCAGCCCCCTTGACTCCAGCCAGGTAGGGCCGGTGGTAGCAGGGGCACAGCACATGGCAGCCAGGCCCTGGCAACAGAGCAGGCCTGTGCCTGTGGCACGCATGTGACTGGGCACTACAGAGACCAGCGTCTGAGTATATATGTACACTGCCTGTTCCTGCATGCCTTGCACGCCCCACACATGCATCTGAGAACTGTCTGTGTGTGTGCACACACTCACCCATATACACCACACTATCTTATACACTACCTTACACACACAGACATGCTCACACACACATTCAGGTGTGCACCTTCAATGCACCTCCCTTGAGAAGACGAGGTAGAGGTTGGCTTTACTCAGGAAGATCCCCACCCCCAGGACTAAACAAAACACTTGCTCACACAGACACTGTGGAGCCGAGCACATGCCCACAGCTCTCTCTAACTGCACATTTTAAAGACCGTGCTAATTAGGAAGAGTGCTAACGTCTCAGCTTAGCTCTTAATAAAGACCTTGATTCTGGATTTTACTCAAGGCATAATTGAGTGGAAAAGTGCCCTGTCTCTACCTCCAGTCACCACGCCTGCAGAGTCTGGCTGTGCAGCCCACGCCTCATGAAGACCTCACTAGCCACTTGGTGGTAGTGTGTGCCAAGTGCCTTGGCTTGCCTCTCTCCCAGGGGATGTTCCGGCCTGAAAGTGGAGCCAGCCAGCCCCTAGCCCTGTTTCTCTCCCGTATTTCCAGGCTCCCCTGACGAATCTCTGGCTTGGTTCCCACGGGGAGCGGCTGAGGGCTCAGAACCACTCCTAGGACAGGGCCTAGAAAAGGAGAGCTCGGGAGGGGCTGGCCTTGCCAGGTGAAAGCCTCCTTCCCAGCCACACCCCTGCCCATCTTTGACCCTTTCAAGGGGTTCTGCACATCCCCACTCGGACCCTGGAAGGAAAAAGCGTGGGCGGGGGCACAGAGCCAAGAGGGGCCCCCGGGGAAGATGACCACCCATCCGTGGGGACAGGCCTACAAGGCCTGCTCCAGGCAGGAATTCTCTGGGCTAGAAATTCTCCGGGCCAGAAATAACTGCCTCAGCGCCACTGCACAGCTGCCTGAGGCCTGATTTAGCGACCCCGGGGGACTGGATGCTCCTTCTATGGGAACATGGCTTGGAGTGCCCTACTGCTGGCCCTGCCCCCACGGCAGGCAGGCAGCCCCCAGACAGGGGGCCCAGGGTCCACAAGAAGCTGGCTGAAGGAGATTCCTTCCTGCAAGAAAACTGAGGGTAGAGGTGGTGGTGAGCCACCTGGCCATGGGCCTGGCCGGACGCTGCAGAGGCAAGGGCAGGGCATCTACAGGCCTGGGGTATAGCACCTGGGACGCGGCCTCCTCGTCCCAGGGCTGGGAGCCCCACGGGTAGGCCCTGGCCTCCCTTGCTCTGCCCCTGAAGTGGGAACCCAAGACGGCCTGAGTCCCTCTCTCTTAACTTTACTGTAACGCTCATGGTCTCGTCTTTTGTGTTAAAACCCAGCTCACAGCTGGGGTGTACAGTGACTGTGGTGACATGCACAGGGACACACACCCTGCACAGACATACACCTCCGCACAAGCACCCCAACAGAGAGGCACACGGCCTTCACCCCACACTGGCCATTCCCCCTGCACACCATGCCTTCTCCACAAGCGCAGCCTGGCAACCAGGTGTTTATTAAAAAGGACAAGCCCCGCCACGGCACATGAGCACAGTGCTCAACCCCCACCCCAAGGGCTGGGCCAGCTAGGGTCTCCTTTCTGGGGTTGGGGAACAGGCAACAGGGGCCTCAGAGCCTCAAGGCTGGGGTCAGGAACCCCAGAGTCCGGCCCCTACCCACAGACAGGACCAGACACCCTCCCCACTGGCCCTCAGGCACTTTCCGAACATTCTGGTGCTCAAGAATCCCCAGGGTGTTGGATAAAAATACAGTCCCCTCTCCTAGTGGTGGAGACAGCTGGCTGGGAGCCCAGGGCATGGTGTTTTACATCCCAGGCAGGTTTGAGGAACAATGTGCCAGAGGCAAGCTGAACCAGCCTTGAGGGTCACGTGCCCTCCAAAGCCTGGGCCTACTTGGTCATCTGCTTGCTACCACTAATGGGGCACCACTGTCACAACAGGCCCCACTGGACATGGCTGGCCTCCCCTGCAGGATGCTCAAGCAGAGCCCAAGGCTGGGCAGAGGCCCCACCCCTGTGGGCGGCATCTAGAACCTTCCAGATAAGTTCCATTGCCGGGAATTAAGGTGGCCTCCATCCTCTAGAACAACCTCAGGCCCTGGTTGGCTGCTGAAGGAAAAACGCCCGGTTAGATACTGGACACTGGTGCCACCAGATGCCGGGCCAGGCTGCCCCCAGGCACTCCTACCCCCAAGAGCCCCACCGAGGCAGTGACTCTCTCACAGTAAGAAAAACCTCCCACCTGAGTGGGGCAAAGGCTCAGTTGGCTACAGAGCAAGAAGAATGTCAGCTGGGCACCGCTGACCAGAGAACCCAGCCAGCCCGGGATCGCACGATGGGAGTGCTGGCATGCGGGCTGGTGGGAAACTAGGCAGGGCAGCGAGCAGGAGATGACCAGTGCAAAAAAACCCCAATGGGAACCTGGGGTGGGGAGGCTTGTGGTGGGAAAGGCCATGTGAGGAAGTATGGGGCTTTCAGCTGAGACTTAGGAGGGAGTGCCAAGCCATGTGCTCTGTGGCCCCTGGCTGAGGGGTGGGTGGATGGCAGCAGGAGCCAGAAGTGGCACTCGAGACCATGGATTCTGGGGGCCTGTTTTACAGATGGACACAGAAACCCAGAGAGAAAAAAGCTCCCGGTCGCGCATTAAGTTCAAGGCCCAGTGGGGCCCCCTGCCTCCCCTGGGCACCTCTTCCCAGCCCCCGTGGACCCCCCTGCACTGGAGCATACACCCCCCCCATGCTGCTTCCCCTGTGAAGGCCTGGGCAGCCTGCTTGATCTTCAATGGGAGCTGCCCCCCGCCAGCCCCACTCACCACCCCACCCGCCTCTGGACCCCAAAGGCCCTCTGGCTGCAGAGGCTGGGACACCAGGCGTCCAGCCTCAGCCATCCCTTCACCAGCTGTGTTATTAATAGCAGTGACATTTAAAAAGAACAGTCCAGACCCTCAGAATGTCAACTTCAAAGTGAAAGGAGCCGAACTTGGGCCCACTGTCCTGGCACTACCATTGCCCCATGCCTTCTGCAGTCACTGCCCTCTAGGGCCTGGTCTGGTCCCTACCACCCAAGACTAGCACCCGGACTTGACATTTACACAATGCCACTGCTGGTGTCCTTGGAGAGCTTACCCAAAGTTCAGGGTCAACAGCCCTCTGCATGGAGGACGAACAGATCCCTACAGCTCAGGGTCACCTTCTGGCCTGGGCCCTGGTGGGCAGCACATGCTCAACTTGAGAAGTCCTGGAGCCAATGTGCAAAGGGCCCCACTGCCAGGCCCAGGGGACACTGGCCCCTTGCACCCTTCTGCCCAGGCCATGGTCACCTTCCCTGCTTAGCCACTCCCGATGGGCTATTGCCTCTCTCTAGGTCCCTCCTATCCCTGTCCTCCCAACCCCCATTATAGGCCGAGTTGTGCCCCCTCCAAATTCATACATTGGAGTCTTACCCCTTAGGACCTCAGAATGTGACTGTATTTGGAGAAAGGCCTTTAAAGAGATGATTAAGGTAAAATGGGGCCACATGGGTGGGCCCTAATCCAATGCTGACTGGTATCCTTCATAAAAACAGAAGATTGGGACACAGACGTGATCACCAACCAACATGAGAACACAGAGAGGAGATGGCATGTACACCCTAAAGAGAGGCCCCAGGAGGAACCACCTGCTATCAGACTTCCAACTTCCAGGACTGGGAGGAAATAAACATCTATCGTTTGAGCTTCCTGTGCTGCCCAAAGCCGTCCGCCACCTCTCCAGGTACAGGCCCAAGCGCCTGACGCCACAGCACACAGCTAGGCCCTCAGACCAAGAGCCGCCAGCGCAGGTGGGCAGGGGCAAGTGCCATGTCTTCCCACAGACCAAGATCGCGCTCAGTCCCAGAACCCTGGGCCTGAGACAAGGTAGGGATTCCTTCTGACGGTGACACCAGCTCCCCTCAGGGTTTATTAGAACTCTGTGTGGCGGCACACTCAACACCAACAGTCAGGGCAGCCCTGGCACAAACATTTCAAAAGACATACTATTTGCGTTTAATGGACTAAAATTCTTTAAACTGAGAACCCAGCTGAGCCATTATGCCAGCCAATTTGCAGAGAAGTCAAAAGCACTGCACGCAGAGCTGGCTAAACAAGGCACACCCATGTGACCAGAAATGGGGCAGTGGCCACAGGAGCACCAACCCCTGAAGGCCACCACGATGTCCCTGAAGCATCGTAGCCCTACGCCAGGTATAGACAAAAAACCAACCCGGGTGGCTACAATGTAGGGAGGAGAAGCCAGACTCGGTCTGCTACAGTCACTGGAGAACATCTGGCTGGTGTCCGGTCCCAATAAGTCCACTACCTGCAATGCCTGTTAACCTTCCTGACCTGGGAACACTCCTATTCATCCCTCAAGTCCACACCAAGGAATTTCTCCAGGAAGTTTTCCTGACCTAGCCTGGAAGCACCGCTGTTGTCATTTATCGAGCACTTACTGTGTGTTAGGAACACTCCAGGTCCTCACACGTGAGTGTAACGGACAAGGGCCAACCTCTTGGCTGCTGGGGGCACTCCGGGCCCTGCGGAGAGAGTGGGGTAGAGTGCTGACGGAACAGCAGGAACAGGGGGTCCTGCCGGCAGGAAGAGAGGTGGCCAGTAATACGAAAGTCTCTGACTGAGTGAGGCAACCCCTCCCAGGCCCCTGCCCTCAACCCCCTCACAGCATTGGACAGTGAAGAACGAGGATCCTGTGAGACCCACCCAACCACACCACAACTGGGGTAGCTCATGGTACAACACAGTATGGCTCACCAGATGCAGACATAGACCTGCTGGAGGATGAGGCGCCCTCATGGGCCTCCTCAGAGCATACTTTTTTTCACTCCCTGAACACAGTAGGCTTCACTTGGTTGGTACACCTGTGTACCCAGTAGGGCCTCCCTCCCAATGGATCACACAGACAGAAGAGCTGCATGTTACATGGAGCTGTACACTTGGGCTGGTGCACAAAGTAGAACCTCATTCAATGACACCACACTTAGTAAGACCTTAAGTTATGTGGGGCTTGGATTCAGTCCCGTGCACACAGTAGGAACTCTAAATGGACTGCACACACTCACCAGGGCCTCCCACATCGGGTGGGACTGTAGATGGTGGACTCCGCACATAGTAGGGCCTCACCTGGTGAGTCATAAACCAAGCTAAGCCTCATCCGAAGGAGACACACATGCATGGGCTACACACATAGTAAGCCCCTGGTCTCTATCTCCTATCATAGCTATTGGCCCAACCCAGCTGATGCGGGTGGACACCTCCCACTGGCCGTCTGCCTACCCACCAGCTGACTGCAAGCCTGGGCCCTGGGGAGTCTTGCAGCCCTGCAGCATGCCGACTGGCCCATCCTGGCTCTTCTCCAGCAACTCATGTCTGAATCGATCCCCTAATAACTCGATCCATTATGTTTGAGCAGAATTCTTGGAAACCAGCAGGAAAAGGATGGCTTCTATAATTTGTCTGAGTCATTTTTTTAAACTAACAATGGGGCACCTCTCCCCTCCCTAGCACAGCAGGCTGTCCATTCTCACTGCATCCAGGAAGGCGTCTGAGGGTGTCGAGGGAGAGAGGCTATGGGCACACTGGACCCCACAGCCTGACAAGGCACTGTCCTCTCTGAGCATCATAGGGCCTGGTCCTTCCCTGTTCCAGCCCGGGAAATTCTTCATGCTGTCACCCGCTCCAGGAAGGACATATACCTTCTGGGGTCCAGTCCCAACCAAGAGTGGGCTCTGGGAGGGAACTAGGGCCAAAAGGAGGGAGGTGGGCCTGATGGTGGCTACAGGGCCCAGGGCAACCCCCGTCCCCAGACTCTTGGGCCCAACTGCCTGTTATAGTGGTCAGCAAACTAAGGCTGTCACCTGCCCAGGGCCAGAGCAGGTAAATCAGACTCCCAGGAGCCCTGTGCTTCCATCCATGTACTTTCCGAAGCACTGCAGACATCACCTTATCTGGAAAACGAGGACCCTGGGCCTCACATTCACATCAGAAGGTGTTTCAGAAGGAACTTAGAGAATTCTCAATGTGGGCTGGGGATCCCAACCCTTTAGGGTTCCTGAGGTGATGCCTTCGTCACTCGCTCCCTGCTTGGTACATCGGTTTTCTCCAGAGACCACCTGATCTGACCCAATGCAGATGCAGAAAGCAGCATTCCACTGTCTCCGGATTCTCCCATCAGGCCAGTGAGACTTGGCAAAACCACAAAAACGCCTCCTCTTCTTGCTACATTTTTGTTTTGGAAAATACAATCATTTTTCATAAGCTGCTGTTAACATGTAAGGGGTTTAATATTGCTTTAAACGAAGTATTTAACAGCAACTTATAAAGTTCTCAGTTTTAAATTCCAATAAGGTGAATACTGAGACAATCCTGTCACAGAAGCTCCTGGGGACTCAATTAACCCAGGTATGAAGGGTCCTGAGAGCCTGGAGCTTTGGAACCTGTTCTATTGGATTGGGGGACAGGCTGAGCGGCTGTCATCAGCAAACATCTGGGTGTCTGGGCTTGTCACATTGGGCCAGGGGGTCCCATACCCCAGAGGATGTCCCCCGCCCCCCACCAGGGGCTCAGACACACTGCACCGCCTGCTGGCCCCACCCATACCAGCAAGCTCCACAGTTCTCACCCCTCCACAGGCTCCCTTCTGGGACCCCTCAGTCCCGCTGCCCCCCAGTAACCATCACACCTCAACACGCTCCCCAGCATTCACAGGGATGACAGCGCTTCTGGGCCCTTTTAGCCACACAAATACTGTTCCCCTGTGTACAGCACCCCATACTCCCCACCCAATGTGGGTCAGTAGCCCCTCTCCATGCTTCCCCCCAGAAACCCCTCATGTCTGCCAGAGGTCTGGGCACATCATAGGGCTGGCCCCCACCCCATAAAACCAACTGGGGCAACACAGTGCTCAAAGGACCTTTCCTGGGGGACGAAGCCCACCTTTCCCACAGGCATGCACACAAAAGACCTCAAAGTGACCTCTCCTGAGGCAGGGACCCCCACAGGTTGCCCTCACTGCTCAGGAGCCTGCCTGTCAGGAAAGCAGCTCTGGGGAAGCAAGGCGCTTTAATAATAAATCCTTTAATTAGGGAATCCCGCTCTGAGGACAGGCACGCAGGTTACCTGCTGTTCCCGTATCTCGGGATTCCCAGTGTAGTATGCCGCCTGAGGGAGTGGGGGGCTGGGCAGAGCCTGGGGCACAGAGCTCTGGAGGAAGCTGGTGGGGAGCACAGTGCACCTGTGCCTGCTGCCCCAGGCTGTGTCCTCTGCAAATGGACATGGAAGGCATGTTTAAGAGTCCCCCCACCCCCTGCATTTCTGGAATCTTCTATGAGGCCAAAGTTTAGGGGTATGAAGGTATGCAATTTGGTTGGTGGCTCTGGATGGCATGGGAGCACCAGGGAGGCTGGACCTTGGGCTTGTGGCCAGCAGGTGGGCTAAGGGGGGCTTGCCACCCACAAGGGGAAGCTGTGGGGTCCGGAAAGCTTCTAGCAGGCCAGGAACCAGCTGTCAGTCCAGGCAGCTTCTCCAAGGAGAGTTTGTCATCACTCCCCATTTAGGCTACACCCTCAGACCCCCATGACGACCTGCGGGACAAATGTCCCAAACAGCCTATTTCCCTGCAAGCCCCCAGACTCCCAGGGTCTTTGGTCCCAAAGATTGGAGCTGCCCACGAGGTATCTACAAGGAGGCTGCTGGGTAACCAGGGGTCCCCCAGAGTGTACCCCAGGAGGATGGGGACATGCACTGGTCAGCAGGGACAGAGGCCTGTGTGGGAACATGACAGGGCTTAGATGGCCAGAGTAGAGGGTAAGTGAAGGGAGAGGGGAGACAGGCCTGGGCCTCTGCACTGGGGAGAATTTGGGCAGGGGGTAGAGGGCAGAACTGGACATGGGGATCTCGCAAGCACTGGCCCTTGAAGCACCTGTGCTAGCGGCACTGAGGTCCCAAGGTGACTCCCCATGGTCAGCACTAGGAGCTTAGTGCCCTTGGCGAGTCCCTCTACCCTCTGAATCGGAGGTTCCCACTCTCGTGTGACAAGGTGCTGCCTTCAGTGGCTGTGAAGGATCTGCTCAGTCCAGCACCCTCCTGGCGATGAGTTTCAAGTGGCACGCATGTCACGGGTGCTCAAAAGGCCAAGGGAACACATGGGATGAATATAAAATACAGCACACCGATGAGAGAGGGTGCCCTACCCTGAGCCCCCACGAGGAGAGGTCCAGGCCTCTCCCTGCCACAAACCCCGCTGAGGCCCCTCTGCAGAGAATGTTCTGGGGGATATCAGAAGGGGTGTAAACCCAGTTGGTATAGCATCTGGGAAGCCAGCCTGGGCCTCAACCAGACCTTAAGCACTGGAGAAAACACACTTCCTTATTGAAGTTGGAAAGACAACACTGGTCCTTCGCAGGATGTCGGGAACGTGGGGGCGAGGGGGAGGGGTGCTCTGCCCTGATCGGAAAAAAAAAGGTCAAATTCACTTTTCACTGGCTTGGCTGCCCATCCCATGTGCCCCCACCCCTCCGCCCCAGTTTCTCATGGTCTTTCACCATAAAATTCTGACCTGAGGGCACAGCTGAGTGTGCCAGCCTTGCCCCAGATTCCTCACAACTTCCGCAGGCCCACGGCCCCACCCCACCCTGCTGGTGGACTCTGCGGTCCAGAAGACTGGGGAGGGGGCTGCCCCTCTCAGAGGTTGGGTGGTGCCCAGCTGACCGTGCAGATGCCCCCAGGGCTGGCTGGGGTCCACAGGCAAGCCCCCCACCTCTGTGCCCACCAGGCACTGCAGCATAGGAGGAGGGAGGCGCCCTGGAGGGGGGGCGGGGGCCCCTGTCTCTTCCCGCCCCGGCCTCCAGAGCTCTGCAGATAAACAGTCTAAATTAGGAATTAAAACATCCCTTGCTCCCATCAGCCGGCAGGCTGTATTTCAAACGTGCAGGAAACACCCCAGCCACCGTGGCCTCAGAACTTCCTAACGTGACTCTGCAGGGTCCAGCTGTACAGAAGAGAAAGTCTGTGCTGGGGCACGGCCCGTTCAATCTGCGGCCGGCCTCCATGAGCCAATGGGCGCAGGGCTGAGATTCTGGTCCCCAATGTCGACTGGGGCCACACTGCCCTGCCCAAACCCCTGCAAGCCCCTGAAGAGGGGACATAGTCCCGTGACCATGGATCGGGGACAGTGAATGCCCTCCTTACTGCCTCGGCCTCTCAACCAGGGAGAGGCCACCCTGGTGCTGGGTGAGGATGTCCATCCCTAGTCACTGCACGGGGCCAGCAAATAGCAGGGCTACAGGGAGCCCGCCGCCCCTGTGCTCCAGGATTCCTCCACACAGGCATCCTGCCCACCCACTCTCAGGACCTGGGAGGGGGAGCTGCCTGGAACAGAGTGCAGCCCGGACAGAGGCAGCTCTGCATTTTAATCTCAGGCATCAGTCAATGGAACTGAGAGTCTCCCTCCTCCTGAATTCCAGACACCTGGCCCAGTGCCGGGGCTGCCCGCTCTACCAAGGGTCACCTGTGGGCCAGGATGCAGGGGACAGGGCATTAAGCTAGTCCAGAGAATGCTACCTTCACACTAAGAGGTAGTTCAGGTGGAAGACTTACGGCCCAAGGCCAAGGTGGGAGAAGATGGTACATTGGGAGCTGAGAGCAAGGAGAGCCAAATCAGCATGGGGAGGGGGCACCGAAGTGAGGGTCCCCCTGAAAGCTCATCTCTCTTTACAATGCCCCCAATGTGGACACCATCTGGGTCTGCCCCAGGCCAGGGAGGAGATGCTTCCTGGGGTATCTGCTGCCATGACGGGGGCCATGCCTTAATGCCTTCACTGACACTCCCACTTGGACTTGTGTCTGGTGACAGTGGCTGAGATATCTGTCTATTCTGGCCACAAAGAGTGGACCACTGGCCAGGTGTGGGGCACCTCAGGTCCCTGTCCCTTTTGGCTCTTATCCCCCAGAACACACACAGCCACAAATCTCAGCCCATATCCAGCCACAAAAACCAGTAGATACAGCTCAGCCATGCCTCAGGCCAGACATGCTGGCCACAGTGACTTTGAGAAGGACAAAGAGGACCAGGGGACTGACCCACAGAACCCAGATGGCCAGAGTGGACACTAGGGTTCTGGCCCCAAACACCAGGCAGCCTGCCTCGGCCTGACCCACCTCAGGCTGAGAGGGCCTGCAGAACCCCCTGGAGACACCCCTACTACACCTAGCCACTTGCCCAATGTCTGTGCATGGACACCCCTGGCCACGGGAGAGTCACGGCTGCCCAGCCCCTTCTGCCTTTGGTGAATGCTTCCATTAGCAAATTCCAGTCGACACTCCTTCAAGAAGGAAACTGGACAGTGCTGGAGCAGCTGGACCAAAACCACAGCAGCCACACAGAGGAATGGGCCATACGGACACCTGAGGGGACCCCACATGCCCTGGGTGCTGCTGGGAAGCAGGTGCTGATAATCCAAGACTCCTGGCTCTATGTGGGGCCCCAGTCATTCCAGGCATTAACCTATCAGGCTCAGCAGCTCCAGGGAGTATGGCAGGGGTGTGTGACCAGCCCAGGTGGCCTGGGGCTCCTGTGGGCAATCCTCTGACCCAATAGCTAACCCTAGGGCCCATGGTGTCATCCCAGGGAAGGGACAACCCTGTGTGTGAGATGGACTGGTGACAGAGACAGGGCACCACTCAACTTTCCGCTCACCTGTTCACTTGCCCACCACTCCTTGAGGGAGTGGAGCAACTTTCACACCCCAGCTGCTATCCAGGACCCCATGGGTTATGAGATGACCATCATCCCTTTCCTTGTCCTTGGGGTAAGACCTCAGCCTCCTCTCTTCTCAAACAAATGGCCCACAGCCCCCTGGATAGATTGGCCTGAGAAAGGTCCAGGCCAAGGCTGGTGGGACCAGAAAGTTGACATAGCCACAGGTCAGGGAAGTCCACTGGCCATGTACGAAGCTGAGGCCTTGAACCTGGAATTGCCATCTAGTCCTAGCCCCCTCCTTCTCCTCTCTGGTCTCAGCCGTGTACCAGCAAACCCCACGACTGAGGCCCTATGGCATCAGATCACTGATTCACAATCGGCGTTTAAAACCTTCCCTCCATCCTCCTGGCTGCCCAACTCTGCATATTTAATAAGCACCCCACCTCAAGTGACTAGCCTCAGGCAGAAGTGCTCCCCGCTAGCTTGTCCTGGGTGGGCAACAGGCTTTCTAGGGCCTGAGACCCCAGCCTGGGCCCACCTCCACACACTGCGCAGTGGCCATCAGGACCCTGTGAGGGGCAAGGTCTGCTGACGGAAGCCCAAGGCATCGTCTCACAGAGGCCAGCGGCTGCCAGAATGAGTGTTGCCTCTGAGAGCTCTATTTTAGAACTGCAGCTTAGACATCCGCTTACCAGGCTATTTCAGGGTGGGGTTACTACCTGGGGGCCCCCAAGGTGGGGAGCAGGGAGTTGATAGAGACAATGTGGCTAGAAGAGCCCATGTGGGCACACGTCAGGAGGGTGTAGGAAAGTTTGGCTGGATTGGAGCTATCCTACTGGAGCCTTGCCTCATGTTCCGGGGGGGGCTACCTGGGGGCTCAGAAAGACCAGAGACCCCAGAGCTGGAGGCAGAGCCCAGCCTGGGTGTGAGAGGCTCAGAGAGGTGCTATGGGCGGGCTTGCCTCCCCCAGAAATTCCTACATTGAAGCCCTAGCCCCAAGGCCCTCAGAATGTGACTCCATTTGGAGGTAGGGTATCTAAAGAGATGATTAAGGTAAAAGGGGGCCACATGGGTAGGCCCTAATCCAATGTGTGAGTGTTACTAGAACACAGATAGTCAACCAAGTCAAGACACAGGACAAAAATAGTCATCTACACACTAAAGGAAAGGCCTCAGAAGGAACCAGCCCTGCTGACATAGTCACCGTGGATTTCCAGCCTCCAGGACTGGGAAGAAATAAATGTCTGCGGTTTGAGTCCCCTGTCTGTGGTGTTTTGTTACAGCAGCCCAGCAGACTAATTGAGGAGGCAAGGTCTGGGGGTGCCCCCAGAGTGAAGGGGCCCAGGAGGCTCTGTGCCCAAAGCAGATCCCTGAGCTGGGTTCAGAGATCATCCTGAATGAGTGAAGGATTCTTGGGGTCCACAAGACACACTGGGCTTCACCCTCAGAGAGATGCCCATGTGGAGCCAGCTTCCTCCAGGATGCCCTCCCCACCTGCAGCCTTGCACTGCCCCACCTATGGGGGACCACCTGCCTCCCACTCAGCACCTACTCAGGTAGCTAGAGGGTATCCCAGAGTGGCTGGAGAGCAAGCCAAAACCTCAAATTCAGTAGTCTCCCTGCCTGACTCAGGGCAGTCCTACGGCACCTCCTAGCATGGCTGACCCTGTCCTAGAGCCAGACCCAGGAGCAGACAGCCAGACCTCTGACAACGGGATCCACCTGCTTCAGATCCCTGAGTTAGGGTTTGCAGCATAGTAGGGCCTCAAATACTTGAGCCAAAAGAACCAAAGGAGATAGCCATCGATGCCACTGCAGACACCCACCATGTGCAGACAGCTGTCAAGCTGCATCAGAACAGACTAGATCACGTGGGCTCCTGGGACGAGCCAAGATTGTAGACCGTCATTGCAGGCATCTGACACAGCCTCTCTCCCATCACAGGATGGGTGGGACCACCGAATCCGCTCTCACCTCCTACCCCCACACCTGAGAATTCTAATTCTAGTTCACCTCTCAGGTTCAGGTGCCCTCGCGCCTAGTAAATTCTCCCACTGTCAGGTGTGGGGCAGACAGAGGCATGGGCACTGACCCTAGAGATAAGCAGCCACCTCTCAGGGCCCTGGGGCCACAGACCGCCCAGGAACATGCCAGCTCCCATGGATCTGAGTGCTTCCCCCGCTCAACCACTAAGTACCACTGAGCACTTAGTACATGCCAACGCCCTGGGCAGACACGGGGAACCAAGCAAAGGCTGACACTCCTCCTGCCCTTCAGAACTTCTCTCTTTAGTCACATGCCCAACACCACGGGCTAAGGGGCCTCCATTTTCTGTGTCTGAGGGACTCATGTGTGGACTCTGGAGGTGAAAGAGCTGGGGACTGAGGGGTCTCTAATCCAGGAGCAGCCTTGAACTCAATAAATCACTTTATGTAACTTGGGCCAGGCCGGTAAACCAGGAGCCCAGCTGGGGATTAGTGACAGGCGTTGCCACAGCAACCTGATTAGTCGGATACATGCATCTCAGTTCAGGCCTGGCACAGCTAGGCAAAGGTAAAAGGAAGCCCCAGAGATTCATTAGCAACAGGTTCCCATGGCAACCATGCCAAGCTCATTAATAATTTTTTATGCCAACTGTGGGTGTTGAAATTCTCCAGAGGGCTGACAGAGGGCTGGATGCCGAGCAAACACACACGCCAGCTATTCCCACCCGAAGCCCAGTACCACCCCCCTCC
>NW_006436812.1:6294298-6307685 GCF_000325575.1 Pteropus alecto
CCAGGACGTGGTGCCCAGCAAGCCACATGGCTCCGATGGCCATGCCCTGCAGGATGGATCACTGAATGGAGACCCAGATGAGAAGAGCGGCTCACACCCAAGAGGCTGTCCGAAGTATCTGCAGAGGGGAGCTGGGGAGAACCCTACTCACATAGATGGGCTTCGCACTGGGCTCAGACTGGGTTTGGTGTCCCATGCCCATCAGCTGCCTCCTTCGAAACCACTGCTACAGCTGCTGCAGTGGCTCAGAGATCCAAGTCCAGTGGATGAGAGGTTAAGAAGTAGGCACCGCTCCTCAAATGACACAACACAGTTTTCCTATGACCCAGCGACTCCACTCCTGGGAGAAGACAGGGATTCAAACAAAACTTGTACATGACTGTCATGGCAGCATGATTCACAGCCGCCAAAAGGTGGGAACAACCCAGTGTCTGTCAGCAGCTGAACGGATGTGCCCATCCATACAACAGAGTATCATTCAGCCATGAAAAGGAGTGAAGCACTGATACACGTTACGACACAGACGAACCTTGAGAACATAACGCTCAGTGAGAGAAGCCAGACAGACAGAGATCACAGTGTATGATTCCATTCACATGAAATATGCAGACCAGGAACACCGAGACCAAAAGTGGATTAGTGAGTGCCAGAGAAACACAGAGTGACCACTAATGGGATTGGGTCTCCTTTTGAGGTGATGAAAAAGTTCTGAAATTGATTGTAATGACAGTTGCACAACTCTGTGACTATAATAAAACCCACCAAATTGTACATTTTATGTGAGTTGTGGGCTGTATTACATTTTAGCAAAACTTAGAACAAGTGGGCACCTGAGTCGGCCTGCCTGGGTTCTGAATCCTGGGAGCCGCTCAGGGCCCGGACCTACCCACTCCGAGCCTGTTTTCCTCACTGGTAGACAAAACTCGGGTGCTGAGGTGGCCGAGCCCTCCAGGGCTGAGAGAGAATGAGGGGCTCCCTGCGGCAAATGCAGGTGAGCCTCCTCTTCACGGGGTACCGCGCTCCAGGGTCAGAGGCGACCAAGGCCAGACCCACAGGACATGCCCATCTGCTGCAGGCAGGAATGTGACCCAGGACCCAGTATGGCCTTCCAGGGTGAAGGACACCTCCTTCCCAGGAAGACCTGGCCACCCACAACCCTGTCCTGCCTCCATCATCCAGTCCTGGTGATGTCCCAGTGAGGAAACATGCAAATGGAACAATCCCTGCTACCAAGTCGTGGTCGCTCGGTTTGAATCTGTGGACAGGGCACATCTCCCGGTGGCATCTGCAAGAGAGCCAAGAGGCAGTCGCAACAAAGGAATGTAGGATTTGTAATCACAGGACATACAGCATGTTCCAAACCCAAGTGCTTGCCATTTGCCCGCCACATGGGTGACAGTCAATTACCCAATTAGGAGCCACAAACTCAGGCCTGCCCTTTCATACAGAGCAGTCCAGCCCCTGAACTTCAGAAGAGACAGGTTGGCAGGGCAAGAGAGTGCTGGGACACCAGCCGGACCTCGGAGCCAGGTGTGGGATGGCAGCCCCACTGCTGACTCTCAAGGACTGCCTGGACTCCCTGAACCCCCAAGGCCCAGATGCCCCCTTTCCCTCTGCCCCAGTGCCAGGCGACCCCGTCCCTCGCACCAATGCCCAGTTGTTCTACTGCGTAGCGGCGAGGCCAAACTCCCTTCCCTGAGCCCACCCACTGGGGCCCGCATGTTCCCTGAGACAGTTCCGCCTGCCCCTCCTTATTCAAGTGACCCAGATTTCGAATGTAGATTTGAAAAAAAAAAAGGCTCTGGAATATTAAGGAATAAGTGTCAGTAATCCTAGCTTCTAAGACATAGAACTATGGTCTGGGGGTTCACCTTTTCTGAGCCTTTGTGCCCCAGGCCCACTGGCAGGTCATTTCTCTGACACTGCTGCTGGCTTCCAGAATGTTCCTTGAGGGATGGCAACATGAGCCTCCTGCCTGCTCCTTCCCATCAACTGTAGCATCCAGCTCAGCTAATGGGGGGCTAGGTGGGCACCCACCCCGTGTCCCAACACTCAGGGCCTCCTTCCTGCCTCAATCCCACTCCAGACACACCACCTGTCGGCACCTTCTCATGTCTCCCATCCCCACTGGGAGAGGCCCCTCTGAACCCCCTGCCCAAGCCCCCCATGTGGGGCATCCTTCAGATCCTCAAACTCCCACTGAACCTACGATCAACTGCCTGAAGGGTGCTCTCACTACATCAGAACTTTAGGAGCACTCAGCCTGCCACACCCAAGGATGCATCACAGGTGGTCCCATCTTGTTGTAACAGACACAGCAGGCCCATTTTGTGGCCAGAGCCAGGCAGCTGCCCTGCCAGCAGCTCAGGACCCGGGACATGTCCTCATACATTTCGATGAGGCACTAATGCAGGCTGACTCATCAGACTGCAGCCACAGCTAGTCACTGCTCACAAAGACAAAGGGACACAAGCAGACAATGCCGCATGCCACCTTGCCCTGAAGAAACCGGCGCCACCCTCCACACCTTCCCGGCAGGTGGCAGCCACTCCGTGCTCCAGGCTGCTATCCCTGTGGCAGGCTGAGGGCTTGGGAAAGCAGTGGGCACAGGCCAGCTACTCAGGGGACTCTCCCAGATCACACCGAGGCCTGGGTGCCCCGCGTTCTAGAGAAAAGACCTAAGACATTTCTAGGACCTGCGTTTCTAAGACCCAGCCCTCCATCAATGCCCTGTCACCTCTGTCTCCCTGCCTCCATGCCAGATCACTAACCTCCACCACCCTTCAGACAGGCACCCTGGGGCCCACCCAACACCTGCCAGCCCACCTGGCCACAGCCACCTCCAGTAGCCTGAGAGCACTCCACACTCTGCTCACCCACACCCTGGATGATCCCCCCAACCCCACCCTGAACACTATCCACCAGGGAGCAGTAGCCGGCCTCGGCCACAGTAGGGTCTCAGCCATCTGCATGTCTCCTGCCCCAGCCACACAACCAAGCACTGCCCTACAGCCCTGGACAAGGGCCCAGGGGTCACCAAGGAGGACACCCCAGACCCTCCCCAGCTGGGCTGAGACCGTGGGGACTCCAGAGAGCCTGGGCCTGAGGCACCCAAGAAAGCCCAAGTTGGGTGGTGAGGCGGGGGGTGGGCCTTTGGGAGGAGCCCAGCTGGGCCTTTGGGAGGAGCCCAGCTCTGTCTCTTCTCTGGCCACCTGTGGGCAGTGTCTCTCTGTGGCTGCTAACAGGAGGATGTGGCAGCAGCTGGAGCCCAGATGCCTCCCAGAGCCTTTGCTGCCACAGAGAGATCCCCAGCTGGGAATTTAGCCCTCGGCCCTGCCGCCCACACTGCACCCTGCAGGAAGCCCTCCACCTGGCTGAGGGGTCTCAGGACAGAGCCAGGCAGGGCTCAAAGCAACGCTCTGAGGCAGTTGCACCCAAACTGTACCCCCGGAGCAGCAGCAAAGCCCCCAAAGGCACAAAGGGAACACTTGCTGAGTGAAGGTCCTAGACTCCTGCAGGGGTCTCCAGGGGCTCATCCTGGGGGAAGAGGCCAGTCTGGTACAAAGATCTCTGAAGACCTAGTGTCATGGACACACATCAGTGGACACCTCCTTGGGGAAGCCCCCTAGGTGGGGTGGGGATGGCACTGGGCTCCACCTGGGCAAACACCCAGGCACTCAGAGGACATGGGCAGAGACATAACTGCTCAGGGTGTGATACGACCTCCCCTCTGTGAGGCTCAGAATGACTAATTTTTGGTTGGCCTTCCCTCCCTGGGTGGCTCCACTGCTTGCTTGTCAGAGAGCCTGATCTGGTGGCTGATGGAGATTTATCCTAGAAGAGCCTGCCTTCCATTAATAGGTCCAGCACCTCCTGTATTTCTCTCTGGGGACAGTAAGGGCATGCCTGGGGTGTGAGGGCAAGGGAAGGGGCCACTGAAACAAAGCGCCGCAGATGGGGGCTTAAACCACAAGAGTCCTCTCACAGTCTGGAGGCCAAGGGCTGAGATCAGGATGTCATAGGCTGGTTCCTTCTGGGAGCTAAGAAGAAGGGTACATTCCAAGGCTCTCCCAGCTCTGGTGACTGTGGGAAACCCTTGGTGTCACTGGGCTTGTGGATAATCACTCCGTCTGCCCCCATCTTCATGTGGCTTCTTCTGTCTCTTCATCTCCTCCACTTATGAAGACACCAGCATCAGATTCAGGGCCCTATTTCCCCATAAAGTCGCATTCGGAAGTTCCAAGTGGACATGAATTTGGAAGATATTATTCAAGCCAGTACACTGGCCTACCCGTGCCAGGCTGTGTGGACAATGTTCACAACCCCACAACCACACTCCTGGACACTGCACTCCATCCCCAGGCATGGTGCTCCTGCCCCTGTACACCTACCTGTCCCCAACCACTCCTGGCCTCCCCACCCAGCCTAGCTGCTCTACTGGGCCCTGCAGTAACGCTCACAGTATAGGGCTGAGGTTTCACCTTTGTCAAGCCCCAATGCTGCCATCCCTTACACATCTGCTTCGGTCTCCTCTGTGAGCTCCCTGGGGCCAGCCTATGGCTAGGCAGCCGAGACACAGCTGGTCTCGGAGCTCCCGGGTACCTGGGAGGCAGGCGGCATTCAAAGGTCACCCCAAGGGCACCAAATGGGCAACCCAGGATATGGCCTCAGGCCTGGCACTGGGAATGCCCTGTCCCGTGCTCACATCTGAGAACATGAAAGCAGCTTGCTCCTATGGGCACTCCCCATTCCCCAAATGCCTTTGGGGAAGCTCGTCAGTAGCTGGATGAGGCTAAGAAAGTCCTTCCCCAGGTGTCCTTTTCAGAGGACACTCAGTCCTCAGTCCAACAGATGGTCCCAACCACCTAACCTCCCCTTGGACAAGACCCTGTGCCATTGCTCCAACCGGGGCACCTGGCTGGCATGCCAGATGTCTACAGACAACCATGACTAAAGGTCTCAAAAGGCATAGGCCTAGGAAACAACTTCATCCACCAAGGTCCCGTGGCTTTGGGGTGGTGACCCTGGCAATGAGGCTCCAGCCTATAATACCCTGACATTATAGAGTAGGAGGCCCAGAGTAGGAGGAACACCCCAAGCTCAAAGCCCACCCCACTCTGCTGCCTTGGACCTCAGAGACACAAAGCCTCTACCATCTTTGGGAAAAATACCCCCTCAGCCTCTCCCTCCGTTAATGGGTCAGATGCCCCACACCCTCCCTGCAGGCCAGGCTGGGGGACCCCAGGGGAAGCCTGGTTACTTTCAGAGCTGGGGACGGGGCCAGAGGTCTGTGTCCCTATTGGGCCCCTGGAGTCTCCACTGCACGGCCCTCTCGCCAGCCAACCAGAGTGAATCTCACCCTGTCAACGATGGAGGATGGTCACAGGTGATATGGGGGAGAAACCACCCAGGCTGCAGGAGGGAGCTGCTAGCCCCTTATCCTGTGCCCAGGGAGACTTTAGCCCTGGCCTCCCTAAGTGGGGTCACTGAATCCTGGGACCACTGACTTCAGGCCACAGGCCCTAAAGAGGCGTAGGGGTATCCCTACTACAGTTCTCACTCAAGAGCAGTGATGGGCTGAAAGAAAACCACTTCCCACCAGGTGTTCTAACAGATGTAGACAGGTAGAAAAAAGGGAGGAAAGAGAAAAGACTAGAACAAAGTAGTAAGAAAAGGCTGGGGCTCGCAACTGGAGGCCACTGCAGCCCAGAAAAGAGACATTGAGCCCCTCCTTCCCAGGCTGCTGTCCCCGTCACACCAGCGCCAATCTCACTTGGGGGCCAGCCGGTAAAGTGGGGGCCACTGCAAGAGCCCAAAACAGAAAGAAGACATCATGATCAAACAGGCCAGCTGCCGCTTGCCAAGCAGATCGCTACACTGGTGCCAGCGCTGGGCTTTGCAGGCAGAGATGGGGGCTGTATAGTTGTGTGTCCCCCCTTCCCGACCCAGTAGGCCAGGGGGCTCCAGCTGGCTCCCAGCCCCTCCCTGCACTGCCAGCCATTCCTGCAGCCTGCCACCCCGCAATATCAAGGCCCAGGCCACACCCACCTCTGTCCCATCCTCCAATGGCTTTTATCATCAGCTCCCTGTCTTACACCAGGCAGGGCTTGGGATAGTTTTATCCTAGGCGACCTCTAAATTTCAGGAGTCTGGCGGGGGAGTCCGGGATCCCCTCTCTGCCAGTCCTGCCTGGTGCGAGGCTGGTCTGGGACATGGCCTTAGCCCTTGTTGGCATCGCACAGAAGGGAATGCTCTTGGTGCCCCTAAAATCCTCCCATGTCCAAGAAGGGTGCTGGGGCAGAAAGTGGCAGCCACTCACAGCATGAGGCCCCTTGCTCCCCACTGATCCTGGGGAGCTAGAGGCGGCAGCGAACCCACTCAGAGCTCCGAGTACACTCATCAACTATCCCCACTAGTCAGAACTGCAGGGTGACAGCACCACCAATAATACCCTGCTCCTCCCTGCAGCAGGGGAACAGGTGCTCTGGGCGTGGGGACACCGGTGTTCACCAGCCCACCTGCATGCCAGCCACGTGGAGCAGCACACCCTTGCCTCCCTTGGAAGGTGCGTATGTGTTCAGTGGGGCCCCTTCTGAGCAAAACCATGAGCTTTGTGAAGGCAGCACAGCAGAGGCTCCCATCTGTCACCCACGGCAGACAGTGCCCTAGGTGCCTGAACCCACTGCCAACTCATGAGGGCCGGGCTGCTTTCCTTCACACCCCTCCACCTCTGAGGATCCAGACCCTAAATCATGCTGTGGGCTGACAGCTTGACTTCCCTCCTCATGTTTGCCCAGGACCAAGTTTAATTGCCCACCTAGAAATTCAACCCAGGCCCCAACATGACTTACAGTTGTTCCCAGTTGTGTCTAAAGTAACCATTGAGAGAAGGAGAAAGTAATTGGGCTTCTGAGCCACAGAATTAAAAACCCATTTTCAAGAAGAAAGAAAAAGAATATCCCTAATATGGTCTGAAGGGCTACCACCCCACCCCCTTCCTGGGCGGGCTCCAAGGAGCAAGGGGAGAGAGAGACACACGTGACACATGGTAAATCAAGGTGACATATCTCTCGCCTGACCTTGACTGCGCAGAGCTGCTGCCTGGATTCATCCCTACAAAAGCGGACAGGTTGGCCCATCCTCCGCATTCCCTCACATCCAGACCCAGGAACAGGGAGTTTGGCCAGTAATTCAGGTAGGAGGCGTCCGCCCCACCCACTTCAACGTGGGAAGCTCCCTGGACCACCTGAGTGCTCCACGGTGCCAGGGAGGGTGCCCACAGTCAGGCAGGAGGCGTTTGGGTGGTCCAGATATGATCCCCCCCAAGGGCCAAGAGCTTCCTCTGAAGGGCTGGCAATAACCATGGACTCACCTCAGACCTCAAAAGTGTGGTAAAGGCAGGGGGAGCACCAGCGCCTTCCCACCTCCCAGCCACTGCTCCTGCAATGCCAACCTCCACACCTGCCCTTCCACTCCCACCTCTCCTTGACTTCTCCCCGAGTCTGGTCCCAATACTGCTCCCGTCTCGTGGAACCAGCCCCAATCCCAGCTGGAGGCAGACCCATTCCCTGAGCCCCCAGGCTAGCCCATCACCCTCACATCATGCTCGCAGGCTTTTCCTAGCCTCTTTCCCCACAGCCTACTCACTCCCACCTCACCTTCCACCTCACAGCACAACATCACCTCCACCTGCATGGACATATTCCACCTGCTCCAGGACCTCTGCATATACCATTCCTCTGTCTATGACACTCTTGCTCTATGTCCAATCCACCCACGCCCATGTCTCCCCCAACACAGGTTCCTGTGCCCATTGAGCTGATGGACTCTCTCCCTGGGCCCCCAATGGCCTCCATCTAGCCCATCCTACCCTCCCAAGTACCCCCATGGAGATCGTTCCAGCCTCACTCTACTGCAGAACGGCCAACAGTTGGACATGCTGGGCACACAGGAGCTTGCAGAGTCCTGCTGCGTGCCTGTAGGGTAACCCACGGTGAGCCCAGCATAGAGGACAGCACAAAGCTCAGGCTGGTAAAGGTTTGCTGAGTGAGGCCCCCTTTTACAGAGTGTTCAAAGAAGCCTGTCCTGTTCTGCACCACTCCTCTAAGTCTCCCCCTCCCCCCACACAAAGCCTCCTCAGAGTTCAGCTGGGCAGCAGATGTGGGGGCAGGGGCTACACTTGGCCTCACTGCACCACACGCGCAGGGCACTTAATCAGAGCTTCCTGGTCTCCGCTGACTAATCAGACCGCCAGTAAGTTCTAGGGGCACCAACTGCTTGCCTGGCTCTGGGCCCTGTGGGTGCCTGGGTGGGGGAGTGGGCAAGGCCAGAAGTTGAGGCCACTGTGGAGAGAGTTGGGGCTCAGCCAGGATTCTTCCTGGGCAGTTTCAAGGCACTAAAAGTGACAGACAGGGAAGTCAGGTCCCTTTCAGGCAGACAAAACCTTGCCCATACTCATACTTGCTCATACTAATTCCCCCTTCCACACCCTGCCCACCCCAAGGGCCAACGCAGGCACAGATCTGAGCCTGTGACCAGTGCAAGGTCCCCAACAATCGCGCCTTTTTGCCTTCTTGTCAGAAACAAATCCTTTAGAACCACCGAAGAACCTTCCCGTTCCTTCTCTACCACCAGCTCCTATCCAAGTACGTGGTCCAACCCAGCCTCACCTCCTCCAGAAACCCCCCTGAACAGCCCTATTACATTCCACGGAACCCGGAGGATGCCCATCACACAGCCCTGCTCTCACTCAGGGGTCAATGGGAGCTCAGGCTTCTGTCCAGAGGCCCCTCCACCAGTCCCTCCAGGAGTGGCCACCCAGGAACGGGGCTCTGCTTACCCCACCACCTGCAGGTGCCCAGAGATCTCCCCACCATCCCCTCCCCAGCTCTCAGGAGAAATGCCTCCTCCCCACAAAGCCCCCCACCAAGACACTCCTCTCTTAGCCGAGATGTCTTTACTTCCACACCCTGCCCCTGCCAAGCCCTGGAGGCCAGGAACATGCCCTTCCCCTCCGCGCACACAATCAGTGCTCAGCGTGAACACAGGAGCCCTCAGAGAATGAGGTAACAGTGGTGGCTTCAGAAGCAGAGACACACATGCTGTAATGTCTTCAGAGGGAGTCACGGTAGTGCCATGAGCATCGGCCACAGAGCCCAGACCCTCCTAGTCCCCTCCCGCCCCTCTGCTCCCACATTCCACAATTCTATGGGGGCCTGATGGCCTTCCTATCTGCCCAGGCCACCCAGTGCCTGCCTGTGAGCACCCCAAAGGTCAGCCTCTGAGTTCAAGGGCCTGGAGCCTCTGAGTTCAAGGAAACAGACACCTTGGTGCCAGGATAAAAGGACCAGGAACGAGGTGCTGGGGCTCAGAACATGCGAGGAAAGCCCTGTGCCTACGGCAGAAGTGCTCAGAAGTCAAGGGTCATTAGATCAGAAAGGTGAGTACGTGGGACCTACCCACTCACATCAGGTCTGTGAAGGCAGAGAGAGCTGAGGGCACAGGGAGGCAGGTGAGGACAGCCTAGGGCCTGTCCTTTTCCAGATCACTGCCCCACGTGTCCTCACCGGGACAGCCACGCCTGCCATGATCCCTGGGCACTGGCAGCAACCACAAAAGGTATGATGGTTCAGAGAATCAGTTTTTACAAGATGCTTTTAAAGACTTGGATTCGTCCAACCTCACCTCCCTGGCTGGCAGGGCCCTGCTAAGCACGTGGACTTGAGAGTCAGGCTGGATTCACCCAGATCTGCCCTCTGCAGCCACATGACCTTGGCTTGTCTTTTGCCTTCTCCATGAGAGAGAAGGTGGGAGACACCTCCTGGAGGTGCCCATCATCCCTGAGTCCCCAAGTGCCCTCTTGGCCACCTCTTAGTCCCTAAAAACCCTGGCCAAGCCAAAGCCAGTCTCCCTCACTCATAAGAGAACCTCAGCGGGGCCCCCTTCCCAGCTGCCAGCATCCCTGGGGGACTCCGCCCAGCCTAGGTGCTGGGATGCAGCAGCTGCGACACAGTCAAGTGCCTAGTCAGGAACCCCAGGGGAGCCCGGCCATAACGTAACCCAGCTGTACAGCTACAACACAGATCCCACCCACCTTCTGCTATAAATAAACCTGTGTAGGAGAAACAGCACTCGCCCCAAAACTTCCACCACAATTACAGTTTCAAACAGCAAAGTAAATCAATAAAGGTAGAGGCCATCCTCGGAGACTCCTTCACCTTGGATCAGTCTCCCAAAGGCAAAAACAGAACATCTGTGTTCACGTGTGCGGGAAGGCCCTCCACTCAGGGATTCCAGAAAAGTGCAAGGCTTAAGGCAGGCCCGTTCCTTCATTCAAAATGCCAATGGCATCCCAGCTCGGGGACATAGGCTGGGATTCTGCCATCATTTGGGGAGCAAGGTGCTGCTTCACACAGTGTAGGTTCCCAGAGTAAACACCATTATCCTATTTTGGGCTCCAAGTTTACCCTCTGCAGCCGGGGAGGTTCCAGGAAGGACGGTGAGTGTCCTGACATGAACAGCTACCTGCAGGGAGGGATAACTGAGATTTCAGATGCACCATGCAGCCACAGGACACGCCACAATCCCTGGAAAACCCAGCTACACGGACCTCCATCCCCCGGTGTTCCCTGCCAAGGCCACCCCGACTCCCAGGAATCTGAAGCCCCTGCTGAGGCCCCATGGGCTTCCCCAAGGGAGCTGATCCCCACCTGTCCAAGCACGCCAGCTTATTTTAGGTTCTCCCTGTGGCTGACACACACCCCCAGCCAGGGCCTGGCATCTGCTGGAGATCAGCAGCCATCCCCACATGGGCGGGGGCCCTGACAAGCCCACCCTAATGGACAGATATGGTGTTTCGAGAGACTCTGGAGTAAAACTATCCTAGAATCTAAGCTCCTCAACCCCTTGCCTGTCAGAGGGGACGGTTCTCATCCCTAGTTGACAGCCATCAGCACCTTCCTGCTCCTTGGGCCACAGGGCATCTTTCTTCTCCAGTCATGAGTATGTCCAGGGACAGAGACATCAGGAAGTGGTCCAACCAGCCCCATCCCCTGCCCCCTCTGGGCCTCACCCAACCTGCATAAGGAGCACCCCCACCACCTCCCCTCCACTGAGTAACACAAACAACCCTGTTAGACATGACATCCTCAGGAACGTAGCTCCGCCTTGAACACCCAGAACATCAGGACAGGCTTAAAGATTCCCTCAGCCTTGAGGGGACAAAGGAGCCAGGCCCAGGGGCTGTCAGGAGAGAGAAAGTGCAGGCCTCAATAGGCTCCTTCCCGATCTAGTATCTGTGCTGGAAATGACTGACACGCGAGGAGGGCTGGCCTCCTATTCTGTCTGTCCCCGGGCCTTCAGGAGCTGCCCACCACCACACCCAGCCATGCCACCTTCCTGCCAAAACAAAATGGCCCAGCCATCTCCAGGCTGGGTTCTGGAGGAAAAAAACACACCTACAGTCACCCTGAAAACTCAGGCTGGCTGCTGCTCAGAGACCCAAGCCCCAATACCCCAGGATGCCCACCTACTGGCTGCAAGGACTAAGGCAGGCACTGAAGCCTGCTGCTATGCCTTGGGCAGGCCCTACAGCCACCACCCACCATCCTGGACCCAGCATCCTGGACCACCACTACCTCCTTCACAACCAGAAAGCGATTCTGACTCAGCCCATGTTTGGACTTGAGAAAAGAAACATGAGTTTTATTACTTTTTTAGTACAGGTTCCTCTTTTGTATTCAATATTTATACAATTAAACATACAAGGTAAGAAAAATATATACACACATTGCTCATTTCACCTCTGTCTCCCCAACTCTGACAAGAAAAGTTTATGTACAAGCTTCCACTTCTGGCAACCTCCTCTACTCAGCAGTCCGTCCAGGACCTTAACTCCCTCCAGGTCCACGTGCAGGAAGGCTCAGCATCCACAGCGGGGCCACCTGACAACCAGCTCTATCAGCAGACCAGTGTGGAGAACTAGCCAGGAGTCAGGATGAACCAAAGCTGACACTCCCCAAAGGCCACCTGCTGGGGGGCAGCAGACCTGATGCCTGTATCCCAGAAATGCCTCCTGCACAGATCCAGCTCTGCTCTGGAATCTTCAAAGTCTGTGCTGCTCTGACCAGGAACACAAAAAGTGGTCCTTTCCTCTTTCAAGCCAGAAAAAACACCCAGAGAAAGTACCTGAAAAAGGGGCTCCAGGGTGCCAGCTGCCTCCCTGCCCCCCACCCCCAGCTGCGCATGACTTAAATCGGCCCCAGCACTGAGTTCAGCCCAAAAAAGCGAGTTCACAACCAACGTCACTGCCTCTCTCCGTGGAACGTGTAAAAGGCCGGCGAACGAGCACAGCTTCCCGGCTCCCACGGGTCTCCTGAAGCAGCGCTGAGACGCGCAAGACACAGGCTGAAAACTTTGCCTCCTTTACACTAGCTCCTTCCGGCCTATCCCTCCCCAGCGAGGGTCCTGCCTCAGGGCATAAGTTCTCTAAGCCTAGCGAAAACTCTCCTGATTGCAGCCCACGAACGCTCCGGGAGTTCCAATCTCCCCTGACGACTCCTCTCCCCTCCAATCCCGCGGTGGCCTCGCTGTTACTCTTCCATCCCCTCCCGTAATGAGCTGGCTCTGGACCGGGGACACCCATTTGAGGGGGGAGATGCCTGGCTGTCCCCCAAAGCGTGGACCGGGCCAACTCTCTTGGAGAAGCGCTGCCACTGCGTCCCTACCCTGCGCCCCCACGCGCCCGGCCCGAGCCGGGTCCAAGGAGCCTGGGCGCACGGGAATGCACGCTGAATGAGTGTCACGCACGGAATACCCGCACCCTGGCGGCTCGGGAAGGATATGGGTTACAGACCAGCCGGAGACACCAGCTGCGCGGCCGCGTGGTCTGCCCAAGGCAGAAGAAGACAGTGGCCGCCAACGCCGGGTACGGGACGGGCTGCTCCTCGTCGGCGCCCAGCTCCGCGCTGCGCTCTGCTGCCGGGCTCTCGGGGGGCGATGCACGGAGCCCGGACCCACGCTCCGTCTCTTGCCCCGGCGCCCCAGGACTCGCCGGGGACGCCCCCGCCGCCACCGCAAGGCCCGGGGCAGGCGCGCCCAGGGGCACTCGGACCTCGTCCGCCGGCAGCGCGCCCTCGGTCATGGTGGCGGCGGGCAGCACCTGCGGGGGACAGGCGATGACCGGGCCCCAGGAACGACAGTCTCCCCCGCCTCAGGCGGAGCGGAGCTGCGGGAACAGGCGCGGCCGCCGGGATGTCTTTGTCTTTTCTTATTAGAGACAAATGCGCCCCCCGCCCCCTCCCTCCGGCGAGGGCTGGGCTGCCCCTCCCCCACCGCCGGGGCGGGGGCTGGCGCCCAAGGAGCTCCTTGCCGGCTGCGCTTAAGTTGA
>NW_006436812.1:6308518-6325403 GCF_000325575.1 Pteropus alecto
GGCCTGGCCGGCGTGGGCGGTGTGCCACGGCTGTGACTGCGAGCTGCGTCTCCCTCCCCCTCTGCCTGTGTGTCCCGGGTGTAACCGTGCGCGTGTGATGTGCTGCTGTATCTGTGGATGGGATTCTGGGTGCCCCTGCATGTGCATCTCCCCCAACACACACACACACGCACACACACTCACGCACACACACACACACACACTCACTCTCTTTCTCTCTCTCTCACGCGCGTGCGCGCGCACACCAGGTTTTACGAACTTGGTTCCCATTCCCTCCTGGGTCTCTACAGAGACCTATGATACCCTGCAGGAAGGCCAGCCCCTCCCGCAGTCCCCCACTCTCATACTAAGCACAGGAGGGACGGAGCACCAATGCCTCTGTGCTCCGAGGGTCCCTCCATGGAGGAGTCCTTGTGGGGCTCACTCCCTGTGTCTGGCCGGCACCTCAGGGCCTGGACCAGACAGATCGGGAAGGCCCCCACCAAGCCCACAGAAAGACCACCACCTGAGATACCAAGGCTAACAAGGCCTGTCCCAGAGTCAAATCACTGCCCCTTGAGGTGTCAGCACTGGGGCTGGCTCCTGACTTTTCCCCACCCCAGTGTTTGTCCCCCACCCCCACCCCGCTCCTTCCCTGAGGTTCTGACCAGATTTTCACTTCCTCAGGACCACCTATATGCTTTCACAGTGGAATTCCACAGGGGTGCATGGCTTTGCCACATTCCAGCCAGCCCACCCTCAGGATGGAGAGGAGACCCCCCACCTCCTCTAGACAAAGGCTGATCATTACACGCTGGCTTCAGTGGCCTGCAGGCCTCACCAGCTGCTGTATTGGATAGGAGATAAGGGCCCATCTGGAGGGTCCCAGACCTGAAAGCTGGTAATTGCCAGCCTGGGCTTCCCCACCTGCAAGGTGGCACTGGGGAGAATGTAACCTGACACGATGGACCTGTGCAGGGAGCAGGGAAGATCCCAGGGGGCATCTGTGCCCTGCTCCTTGCACACCAGGCCCTGGGAAGGGCACACTAGCCCCTGGGGTAAGGAATGTACTAGAGCTGCAAGACTATGGCAGCTCCGGCGCAGGTCCCAGGTGGTGCCCTGCACAGGACACTCACTGTTCAGCCCCACCTCCACTTGTATATGAGAACTTTTCGAGAAAAAGAAAACATTTACTTTAATGCTACTGCTTAGTGGTGGAGGATCACAGCTGGTAATTAAGGTCCTCAAAGAGCAATTAAGGCCCAGGGGGAGCCCAGGGCCTGGGATGAAGACCTGCAGGGAAGGGCGGGGCAGACACAAAAACTGCAGCAGGATCCTGGGTTGGGGTCACCTGAGCCCCCTGATCCTTTTCACTCTACCTACCTCATTAAAAGTTAAGATGAAGCTCAAGATTGGTTCGTGATTTGCTGGACGAAAATTACTGGGAAGTGAACGGTATGACAGACCATGGGTGGAATTGGGCTGATAAGGAGGTGAGTGATACAGGCCTTTGTTCCCTGCAGCGTCATTCCAGCAAGGAGGAAGCCATGAACAAGTCCTAGGTTAAAGAAAACATTTACAAGCTGGGTTAAGTGTCACAGATAGCCAAGATAGGCAGGGGCAGGGGGCCTACTTGGGGACAAGAAAGCAGCTGGAAGAGGAGTGGGGGTTCTCCTAACAGAGAGAGCAGCCTGTGCAAAGGCTCTGTGGCAGACAGGAGAGAGCTGAGGAGTGGGAAGAACCAGAGAGAGCCTGGGGGCCCATGCGGTGGGCAGGGGTGGAGAAGGTCAGGGTTCTCACAGGGCCCAATGGCACAGGGAGGAAGATGAGTGTCATTCTGTGATTGTCACCCTTTTCTGTCATGCTCTGTCCTCCAGATGTCCTCCAGGGACACGGCCATGGATTTTAAAATAGACATTATTTTTTAAAGATAGTATCTAAAACCTGACAAAGCCTGTAGCCTTCAGGCATCCTGTGGCCCATTTACAGACCACTAGGGCCTCACAGATACTTGGAGGGGCATTTTCCACTTCAAGGTCTTGGAAGGAGGCCTACTCCCACCAGCTTCCGCTCCAGTTGACTGATCTGGGAACTGCCAGAATTGTCCTTGCAGGGCTCCATGTCCCCTGGGCCAATGTTCCAGTGGGGCCAACCTGCATGTAGGGGCTTGGCATGCTGCACTGGGGGACTCCATTGGGCTCACAGTAATGCAGCTGAAGCCTGAGCTCATTCAGCTTAGGGTACTGCCCAGAAGTGGGGGATGGCCTCACCCTTGAGAAGGGAAATGGAAAGCAGATCATAAGTTGATACAAGATGAGAAAATGGCGTAAAAACAATAAAACTGTGATACATATATATCGCTAGAAAGGAATGTTAAATGAAGCATGAGACAATTTGGAAATTGACATTAAAATTGTTTAATTAAACCATGTAGTGTGTTCAGATTTTTTTTTTTTTAATCCTTTAGGCCTCTAGAAAATTTGGTTGTTGCCCCCCCCGCTCCCCGCCCCCCCAGCAGGCTACCTCGGTCAGGGCCTGTGGGCACCAGCCCAAGCTCAGGGGCCTGGAGGGCGCCTCCATCACCTGCCCCTGCCCAGCCACACTGCTCTGTATCCAGAGCACCCCATCTACCCTTCAGCTGGAAAAGTGGGCTCCCAGCTCCATGTCAGTCCCTTGTCCTGCCCTTTATGTGGTCTCTTCCTTCCTTCTCCAACTAGACCCCTCCCATCCACACACTCTCTTCTTTCCTGAAGCCCCCAATGGTTCTGGGCACTGGGTCAAGTGTCCTTGAGCTGGTGGGGACCCACTTCCAGGAACTGTCTCCAGCCTGTCCTCCTCTGCTGTCTCTTTTGAACAATATACCCACCAGCCAAGAGGCCCCTCCAGGCCACCAGCTTTGGCCATGCAGTGCCACTGCTGGAATGCTCCTGCCTGGGCCATATAAGCCAACTCCCTCATGCCAGCAGCGCCTGACCCCACACACCTCCGCCTGGTTCTCTCCCCTGAGGCACTCACCTCACTGTCTGTCTGCTGGCCTGGTCTGTTTTCAGGCCAGAGTGTGGCTCTCCAAGGGCGGCCACAGTGTCACATTTAATGTGCCTGTGATGCTTGGCAAGTGCCTCTCCCAGGTGGGTAGACAAGAAACGCTTAGCGAATGTGCAAGTGGCAAGAGCGGTGACCTGAGCCAAGGCTTCAAAAGATGAGACGCAGGTTACCTAGCACGTGTGCATGTCGGGTTGCAGTCCTGACACTGCAGCCACACAATGCCTGTTGGGCACCCCCAGTGACACTGAGCAGACCTGGGCCCCCATACCCCTTGGAAGCTCATGCCTCAAAGGAGGGGTCCTGGGCCTGCTGAAGCTGGCAGATCTATCTTGGCCTCCCCTGAGCCCCTCCAAGCCCACGTCATACCTCTTGGATGGGCCAGAGTCACCAAGGAGCCGGCCCAGCACCTTGCTGCCTAGAAACTGGGCCCAGAGGTGCTACCTTCAGCGTGCACAGGGGCCGGAGGCCCACCTGAGCCAGGCTCCACAAGGTAGTAGCCTTCAGGGCAGGCAGCAGGGCCATGAACCAACAGAGGCTGGGGTGCCTCCAGTGACCGTCACCTCACTCCCAGTCCCACGCTTATCTAGTGTCACCTCGGCTCAGGGCCACCCAAACTTTCAAGGTGCCCAGCCCAGATGGCCGTGCTGGACAGTGGCATCCCTGGTGATGTTCTTTCCCCAGCCCCCAGGACAAAGCAACAGCTAAAGGAGGGGGCTTTTCTGAAGTTTTATTTTAAACTCTAAGCGGCCATCAACACTGGTATCTAGAAGTGGCATTTGGTGTAATGCAGTGGTTTCCTTAGATTTTAGTATCTTGGTTCCTCTTTTGCACTGTCCTTGCCCCTCTCCCAGACAAGCCACTCCACAGTACACGCTCTGCCCCACCTTGGCCTTGGCTCCTCTGCCTCCTGGGTCCACAAAGAGTGATGCTGGATGAGGAACAAGAAAAGGATGGTGCCCAGGTCTCAGGTGTCCTTCTAGTCTCTGGCTGCAGGATGGGTTCGATCTACTCTGCTCACAGAGCTTCAGGGTGGGACTGCCAAATTGAGCAGATAAAAATACAGGTAGCCCATTTAACTTTGAATTTCAGACAAACAATGACTAGTTTTTAGTGTAACTGTATAGTGTGTAATATTTGGGACATACTTAAACTAAAAAAAATTTGCTTATACCTGAAATTCAAGTTTAAGGAGGTGCCCTGTATTTTATGTGGCTTGTGAGGGGCGGGGAGGAAGAGAGGGACCAGGCCCCACTCGAGCCAGGTGCCCTCTGCAGGCAACCTCTGGGAGATGCACAGCACAAGCCAATGCCTCCTTTAGGGATGCTGGCTGCAGGGAGTCAGCGTATTTTGAAACAGTAGGCGCCCAGAGGAGGGGATGTTGAACTGGGGTGGGGAAGGCATCTGCAGTGTGTATTCCTGCATGGCCAGCATCCTGCACCTGGCCTTCACTCACCTGCCTTTCCCACTGGAAGCTCAGAGAGTTCAGTCCCAGCCCCAAGACCTCGCTCAGGTCCCTTCAGATCATGTGGGATGTGGCCTCAGCAGTGCCCCTTTGAGCTCCCAGACTTCAAAAGCAGGAGAAAGAATCACAGATCACCCAGAAGCACAAGAGCTTAGAGACCGTCATTCTGCAATTGCACAGACTCCATGGGGCTTTGGACCACAAGACCCTGGAAGGTGGGAGCAGGTAGGTCTTCTTTGCTTGGTGCCTGGTATACAGTAGACACTAAATAAATGTATTGACTGGATGGCTGGAGGGGCTGTGCTTGTACTTGAGAGAATTTGGGGAACCACACACCCCCACGCTGTGCTAGGAAGGGTGACCCCACTACCCTGGAGTCCCAATGACTGGCCAGCTGGTGGGGACCCTAGCACCTCAACTCGCAGAGGGGGGCTTACCCTTTCCCTGGGGACTCAGGTAGCTCATAGCATTTCAGATATTGTCCAGAGTCATAACTCAGCAAACATAATTTTTTGAAGTTTCAACATGAGATGATTAAACCTGTAATAGTAATGAGCATAGAATCATTCACTTTATTGCAGCTGAGTTAAACATACCATCTCCCAGTGGCGTCTAGACATCTCCACCAGCACTTTATGTGGAACCTGCCCTTTCTTGCCCTCTTTCTCACCTTCACTGTCATTTGATAGGCTCAGCTCTAGAGGGTGCAGCCAGGGCAGGGCCGCAGGGCTCCTCTGGCCCCAGACTGCCCAGGACATGCTCTGGAGGGGCACACAGGCCATTACAGGTCTAGGGGACCACATGTCCAAGCCAATCGAGGGATTTGGAACATTTTCCCAGCCCTGACCTTGTACCTAGACCACCTTGTACCTGTGGGTGGAGGGCAAAGAAAGTGCTAGCTCAGGTCACTGGGGAAATGGTTTAATGGGAAAGGGGCTGTGTGGGGAGAGTACTCAGAGTGTTCCTCAATTTCTGCTCTGTGCCTGGCTCTCCTGGAGACTGCCAAGAGGCTGGGATGGAGGCAGAGCCTGGGGTGTGCGGCCCACGTCACCAGAGGACAAGGTGGAAAAGAGGCTCAGAGTCTTTCTTGGGCTCCACTACCTCGTAGGGTGCATTCAGATCCCAGCTCAGCCAATCCTGGCTGTGTGGCCTCAGACAAGTATCTTGACCTCTCTGAGCCTTAAATTTCTTCCTCAGGAAAATAAAACCTGCATCAAATGAAAAGAGATATTGAACTGGTTTTTACTCTCAAATAGTTAAGCATAGAGTTACCATACAATTCCACTCATAGGTATGTGCTCAAGAGAAATGAAAACCTACAGAAACTTGTACATGAAGGTTTGCAGCAGCATTATTCACAATAGCCCAAAGGTGGCAACGACCCAGGTGTTCAACACACAGATAAACTGAATGTGATATGTTTATGCAGTGGAATAGTATGCAGCCATAAAAAGGAGTGGAACACGGACACCCTACAACATAGATGAACCTTGAACCCATGATGCTCAGTGAAAGAAGGTCACATTGCTATGATTCCAGAGATGTCACATGTCCAGAATAGGCAAATCCACAGAAACAGAAAGTGGATAGATTGCCATGAAGTATGGAGAGGGGGAAATGGAGATGAACTATCCTTTTGGGGTGATGCAAATGTTCTAAAATTGAGGAGATGGTTGCACAACTCTGTGAGTATTGTGAAAAACACTTTCACACTCTCAGTGGTGAATTGTGTGGTGTGTGAATGAGATCTCAACAAAGCTGTGATATGGTAGCAAAGATGGCACTAGTGAAGGTGACAAAGGTGGGCCTGAGACCCCTGTGGGGGCTGGAGCTGGGCGGGCCTCGAGGAAGTTGCTTCTTGCAATGGGGTGGGCCCAGGGGGAGCACAGCCTGCATCCTTCAGGGTGCTTGCCCTCCCTTGGGGGGCCTCAGGGACTCTAGGGTCCTGGGGTCCACCTTATAGCAACATCGCGCCAACTAGGCAGGGGGAAACCATGTGGGAAGGGCAGCCTCCTGGATGGTTTTGGTGAGGCCTCTTTTTAAGGGGGAGCTGTGTCTCAGCTTTAAGTCTGGGGTGCAGCCCTTCCTGCCTGAGCCACTGAGAGCCCCCCAACGAAAACACTCCCTGAGAGGGAAGATGATGTGGGTTGATCTGGGTGAGGAGATGGAGCATGTGAGCCCCAGCTGGGCGCTTCCAGAGACTTCAAAGGGGCCATGGGAAGGGGGGTGACCGGAAGGGGGGGTGACCGGAAGACAAGATGTCATGCTTGTCTTCTCTCCCCACTGACTCACTCACACATCCTTTATCAGAGAGAAGCCCCAGAAGGTCAGCACTGCTACCCCACAGATCCCAGCCTCCTCCCCACCCTGGCAGTTCGGTGATGCCCCTGAGAGGGTGTGGCTCTCCTTGGAGCCCAGCAAAGGTGGCTCGTACCCAAGGGCAGTGAGGACCCCAAATACAGTCTGCATGCCAGCCTCCTCCTCAGATCTTCACACATGCAGTGTGAAGGGGAGTGGTGGGAGCATGATCCAGGGCCGCTAGAGGATGTGCCACTGGCTGCCTGGTTGTTAGAGTCAAGAACCTGGTCACCTGTCCAGTGACATGGTGACTTCTGGTAACGTATGAAGAATAAGCAATCAGCCCAGGCGAGGCTGAGTGCTGCAGGGAACAGCTTGTGCAAAGGCTCTGCGGGAGTCAGGATGCTCCCCACTTTACATCTGTTCTCTGTTGGAGAGAACCAAGGGAGAGACACCAATTGAGGTAGCAGGGTGGGGGTGGGGGGGTCGAGTGCCTATGGTAGGCAGGCAGTCAGCAGGACGAAGCTCTGCATAGACTGTGGGGACTCAACTGGGGAGCCGAGGGCACCTGATTCCTGTCTCCTTTTATACATTCACTTCCCAAGGTATGTTTTGTATCTTTACAGTTGAGTTAAGTCTTCAACTGCCACATATCCTAACAGCCTCTCCTGAGGGAGGCTTTCCCCAGCTGTGACGAAGGTCGGGAACCTCCCATAGGGGACTGGGGTGGCAGATGTGACACCAGGACTCAGGCTGAGCAGAGGCTAAGGCTCTGATGGCATTTCCATAATTTATTGTAAATCGTTCCTGCTTTGTTTAATGTTCTGTTGATTCCACTTAGTACTAGCTTCTCCAGTGCCCACTGGCCGAGATGTTGCAGGCAGTTCACGGTTTTAGAGAGAGAAAGCTGCATTCAACAAGGGGGACTCTACCTCAAGCCTCAATGCCAGGCTGGGGATGGGGAAGGGGTCCTGGAGAAGCTGGCTTATTTGAGGTCACGGAATGTGAAGGGGCTGTCAACTGTGAGGTAGGCCCAAGATTAAAGGCTAAACAAGCATGTCCTCTATCTAAATGTGCTCAGATCATTTGGTGAGGGACCGAGGGGAGTGAGATTAGAATGTCTGCAGGTATCTGGCTGGGGTGGGTGAGGAGACTGAATGGCTGGAGCAGAAGAGGTATGTTGAGTGGATGAGGCAGCCTCACAGGTTCAAAAGACCTGACAATCAATCATGTAAATTGATAGGTTCCACCTTAGGCTGGCTTCACCCAGAAGGTGACTCTGAGAGAGAGGTTTGCTCTTGGGTAGCTGGAATTCCCATGGCAGTGGGGATTCAGTCCTGCTGGGGACCCCACAGGATTATGTGGATCACACCACAGTGTCATCCCACTGAGGGGCGAGGGAGGGCGGCATTGCCCACCTGCTCCTGTCGTTGCTGGGTGGGTCTGCAGGGGCTCCTAACCCCCTCTCTAAAGACCTAGGTTCTGCCTTTGTTCAGCCAAAGCCTTCCTGGGTTCATCTATCCTTTTCTTGAGCATCTGTTGTGCTTTAGGTGTGACCCTGGCTTTGCACTGGGTGCAGCTGAATTCAGATGTGACCACCTCAACATTGTTAAACTGCATTTCACCCCCTCAATGCCTCTGGCTTCGGGGGCCAGGTGTCGGACCTCTGCCTTCCTTGCCAGCTCACAGTACGTCCTCAGCTGGGAGCTTCATGGACCTAGGGCAAGGGAGGGATGGAAGTGCTATTGCAGATATCTGGTCTCCTTCCTGCCTTATTGTTGGCCTTTGATGAAGAACAACGTATCCGAGCGATGTCTCTGAGCTGGCCCTGTCAATCACAGTGTAACTGCCCCTTCTCTCAGGTCTCTAGCAAGGAGAGACCTGAGGTTTTTTTCTTCTCATTTTTATTAGTAGCTCATCTTCTGTTGGCAGATAAGATGAAGGTAAAAGAAAACGGCGCCTCTTTGTCGCTATTACAAGTGTGTTTCTGACAGCAGCTGTGATAAGGCACGTCTGTCCTGGAGGTGCCACAGTCCCCCACCGCTGCTGGGGGTACATGCGCCCCTCGTTTATCTCATCCACTTCCTTGCCTGCAGGTCCATGGGTGGTCCTTGTTTAGTCAGTCAAACTCGACCACCACAGGGGCACCAGCCTGCAGCCCCTAGAAGACTGATGAGTGCTTCACCCCCACTTTTAGGGTAGGACCCATGACATGGGTACAGAGTGTCAGAAAGCCTCTCCTACCCACGAGGGGCCTTTCCCTGAAGCCCCACCTTTGAGTTAAGTGTTGCTGTCCTTGGGCTCTTCTTTTTAAAGGCCACATCCTTTCCAGGAGGGGCTGTGTATTGAGCTATAGCAACAATTGACATTTTAGTATAAATTTCTTTCTCAAGTCCTTTCTGCTTTGCCAACAGGAGAGAGCAGAAGGTTTAGGTGACAATGGTGGGAAAGAACAGCAAGGGCTGCTGGGAAAAGCAGAAAGGATGGGATGCTCTGGCTTGAGTCTGCAGATTTCAGCTACCCCAGCCCCAGGAAAGATCCCCCTTAGCTTAAAGGCAGGGTCAGTTTCAGGGGCATAGAGCCAGGTGGGAACAGGCCTCCTAGGGATGCTTTTAGGGGATGAGGACTTGGAGGGCAGCAGAGATGGGCTGGGCCATGCAGAGGGTCCAGCTGGAGCCAGGAGCAAAGTGCTTCTAGGAGAGGAAACTCCAAGGAGACCTTACAAAGTAAAGGGGAGCTTCGCCTCAGCTAAGAGCAGCTGGCTGCCTGGGCCTCGGGGAGCAGAGGGGCACCTGCATACATGGGCTTATAATGGATAGAGCTAGGGGGTGGCGGATGAGTCCGGGACTGAGCTTTGGACTTGTCCTGGGAGCTTAGCCCCTCGGGGTCTCTCTTTGGTCCTCAAAGCCCCATACAAGGGGCTTCTCCTCCACATGCTGGGCCCTCGGGGACCAGGCAATGCCTTCAGGGCCCCTGGACATGGGCGTCTGGGAGGGTCATTGTGGGGGCTAGGGAGGCAATGACAGCATGACCTCTCCCAGCATCCTCGCCTGATTAATAGGAACTTTGTCAGCTCCTGTCACCTCACCTGGCAAGAAAGCAGCTGTAGGAAGCAGACGGATTTCTGTCCAGCAGATGCCAATGCTTTAATTTCCCTGGATTTATGGCCTTTTCTGTGGCCTTATTACTGAGATAAGGACAGAGCTCATCACTGTCAGGCTGCGCTCGGGATGTGCAACCAGCCCTACGGGTAAACACAGATGCCATTTATTCCTGCACAGGGTGGCAGGAGAGTACCACGGCACCCCTAGGCCTCAGGTCAGCATCCAGGGCTGCTGGTCACCCCAATAGGCAGTCTCCTGCTGTGTGGCTAGATACTCCACCAGGGACACAGTAGCAGTAACTTCCTCGACCTGATCCAGGCATCTGTAAAAATCTCACAGCAATGACGATCATGCTCAATGGCAAAGGACTGGAAGCTTTTCCCCCTAAGATCAGGAATGAGCTGAGGATACTGCTCTTTCCACTGCTATTCAGAATTAGAATGGCTTGTCTTGGAGGTGTAGCCATTTTAATTAGGCAAGAATAAAAGGCCGGAAGTTTGGGGGAAAAAAGAGCAAAACTGTTTTTATATTCAGACATCAGGACTGTGTAGGAAATCTTATGGAATCTACCAAAAATCAACTAGAACTAATACACACTTTATTAAGAGCATAGGACAACATACGGAAGTATATGCCAGCAATAAACAATTGTAAATAAAATTTGGAAAACTTCCATTTAAAATACATTCAAAAAACATAAAATATGTAAAAATCAGTTTAACAAGAGATATGTCTTCTGTAATGAACTGGATAAAAAAAAGTTGAGAAAAGTTCAAGATTTCAATAAGCAGAGACATAGATATGCTCACAGATTGGAAGACTCAATGTCATTAAGCTATCAGTTATCCCCAAACTGCTGTGTGAGATCCAGGGCAATCCCAGACAAAACCCCAAAAGTCTTTTTTTTTTTTTTAGTAGAAATTAACCAACTGAATCCAAGATATATATTGAAATACCAACAGCACAGAATAACTAGATAAACTTGAAAAAGAAGAACCTAACGCTGTGGGAAGACTCACAGTGTTTACTATGCAGCTTTAGTAACCAAGTGTGGTATGGCTGTCCAATAGGTCAGTGGTGTCAAACTGAGTGCAGATGTAACCCTAAACAATTGATTGATTTTTGACAAAAGTGTCGAGTTAATTCAGTGGGAGAAAGAAAAGTCTCTTCCACAAGTGGTCCTGGGAAATCTGGCAAATCCTTGGGGGAAAATGACCTTCAACCTCTACCTCACACCACACACAAAATAATTTGAAATGAATCATAGACTTCACGTAAAAACTAAAACCATGAAGTTTCCATAGAAATTATGGAATAATTTGGATATCTTTGCCACTTTAATACAGACAAATATTTCTTTAAAACAAAAAGCAAAACAAAAATATTAACATGAAAGAAAAAATGATACATCAGTTTTCATTGATTAAAACCTTCTGCTCATCAGAAGACACCATTAAGAAGCTCCAAAGGACAACTCAGATGGGGAGCAAGAATTCACAGTTTTTTTTCTATGGCAAAGGGCTTGTGTCCAGGATGTGTAAAGAACCAAAATTCATATTACAATGACCCAATTTGAAAATGGTCAAAAGATTGGAATAGATATGTCAACAAAGAAGACATACAGATGGCAAATAAGTACATAAAGAGATGCTTGGGATCCCTAGTCACTAGGGAAGTGCAAACCAAAACCACAAGGACCAATGCCTTGCACCTGTTAGAACGCCCACAGGACAAAAGACCAATGATGCCATATATTGGCCAATGTAGAACCAGAGCTCTTGACGCTGGTGGGACTGGAAGGTGGTGCGCCACTTTGGAAAAGAATTTGGCAGTTTCTTAAAAGATAAACGGACATGCATCACGCAACCTGGTCTTTCTACAGCGGGTATTTATCCTCGAGAAACAGAAGCATGTATCTTACAAAGACTTGTATGAAGATTCATGGCAGCTTTCCTTGGAATAGCCCTGTCTTAGTATGTCTGGGCTACTATAACAAAACACCGTGAACTGGGGATTTACAAACAACAGACATTTCTCACACTCCGAAGGGTGGCAGGCCCTCCAAGAGTGAAAGCTCCACTTCCTGGTTCATAGCCAGTGTCTTCCCACTGTGTTCTCTAGTGCTGGAAGAAGTTAGGGAGCCCTATGGAGGTCCCTTTTATAAGGACACTAATCCCACTCACAAAAACTCCACCATCATGACCTAAGCACCTCTCAAAGGCTCCATCTCCTAATACCATTATATTGGGGTTAGGTTTCAACATGAGAATTGGAGGGGGGGGTACATTCATACCACAGCGAGCCCCAACCTGGAAACTACCCCCAATGCCTTTCACCAGTGAATAGACAACCCATGGACACTCACACCACGGAGCACGAGGTGGAGTCCAAAGGAGCAAATGAACTTGAGGCAGAAACTCAGATGGAACTTCAGAGCTTATGTTGTGTGAAAGAAGCTGACATAAAGAGTGTGCACTCTGTAATTCCACTCATATATAATTCTATTAATGCAAATCAACTACCTGTAGTGACAGAGGGCAGATTAGTGGTTACCTGGAGGTGAGGAGAGACAGTGGGGAGGGAGAAATGACACCTTTTGGAGCAATCTTAATCATGGTGATGGCTTCATAGGCATGTACACAGGTTGAATTTTTAATGTGGGCAGTTTATTGCATGTTGGTCATTCCTCACTAAAGCTGTTTGAGAATGTAGACGCTCAGAAATAATTACCCCTCAAAATTCAATGATCGTACACTTTATATCTGTACATCTCTCTATATGTCAAATTGTCCTCAGTAATAGAGCCGGAGCCAGGAAGAGAGATTTGCGTGTGCAGCGACCTGGAGAAAGGAAAGCCTGACCCCATCGCCGTTTGAAGTGGCATCTCCTGGACACTCCTCCCCTGGTCCATCCAGCTCTGTTAGGGCTCTGAGGTCCTGAGCACAGAGGCTGCAGTGACCCTGGCCTGATGTGCTTGAGGTTCCAGACCAGCACAGCGCGTTCCAGCAATGTTTTCCTTTCAGACCACACGCATCCTCCCTCTTCACACTCTCCTGTCTTCTCCTTTCCGGTTCTATCCTCCGCTTGCAGGCAGAGGAGACGGCAAAGGGCCAGAAACGTGGCTGTGTCCAGAGCAGGGGCTCCAGGCTCCTCTGGACCGAGGCCACTGCCGTCCCCAGAATGTGCTCTCTCGACAAGTTTGGGATATTTTTGGCTCCCCCCCTCCAAGCTATCAGTGAGTCCCCACCCCCACACACACCCTCCCAGCCTCGTGCTTCCATGGCTGGGGGAGGGGTGGGTGCAGCCCTCCCAGAGGCCCCCCGATCCTCAGAGGAAGTGGGTGGTGGACAAGGGTCCCAGGTGGTGACCATGCTGCGCCGAGGGCCCACCCTCTGAGGCCAGTGGGTTTCCTCCTCCTCCAACAGTGGGGGAAGTATCAGTGGGGCTGCCATGAGCAGCGGGGAGGGAGCCCCAGCCCTCTGGCCACCCCGGTGCCCTGGTGTCTGTCTTAGCAGACTGACCTTACTCCAGGGGCTGGACAACCCCCTCAACCTAGAGACTGATGAACAAGCCTCCACTCCTAGTGCTACTACTGGACTGCCCAGGACTCTGTGTGGGAACTTAGACTGACTCCGTTTCCTGGAGCCTTGTGAATAGGGGCAAAGTGCTAGCCTCTGGGAGCCTGGGTTTCCCCTCTGCCAAATGGGAATACTAGTCACTGCCCCCTGTGGGGTCACTGCAACATTGCAGGATCTTAGTATGAAGCGCAAGGTGCGTGGTGAGCACCCTAAACTGCGTTAGGTCTGAGAGCTCACCAAGGTGGCCTTTGTATGAATAGCGTCCTGCATGAGTGTCAGGAGTCCTCCAGAAAAGGCGTCACAAATCGGGAACTTAAAACAACCCACATCTATTCTCATGGTTCTGGAGCCTGGGAATCTGAAATCAAGGTGTCACAGGGCCACGGCTCCCTCAGCATCTTCAGGAGAGGACCCTTCCTGCCTCTTGTAGCTTCTGGTGCTGCTGGCCATCCTTGGTGTCCCTGGGCTTGTGGCCACATTACTCTAGTCTCCACCTCTTCCCTATATGTCTGTGTCTTCTCCCCTTCTTTTCTCTTATGAGAACACTGTCATCGGATTTGGGGCCCACCTAGATAATCCAGGATGATCTCATCTCAAATTCCTTAACTTAATGACATTTCCAAAGACTTTCTTCCAAATAAGGTCTCATTCACAGGTTACGGAGATTAGGATGTGGACATGTCTTTTGGGGGGGGCCACCATTCAACCCCACAATGCGGCCCAGGCTGGGAGCAGTTTATTGGGCCCTTTCTGAGGCCCTTCCCATGAGGCAGTGCATTGCCTGATCATTGAAAGCTGTTTGAAAATAGCGTCCAGCCACCAATTGCCCCTCCTCATTCAGCCCTTCTTTGCCAATCCATCAGAGACAGCTGGCCCCATTCCCGCAGAGCCTCATGTGTCCTCGGGCAAGGCCCGGGGCTGATTCAGGCTTCCCAGGGAAATGCCTTCCACTGATGTATGGATCTCCTTTGTTGTAACTTCCTTGCAGCTCTATCGAGCGGAGCTGCAGCCGCCTGGCAAGTGACCTCCTTGCACTGCCAGGACTGATGTCTACTCTCTCTCTCTTTTATTTCTCCTCACCTGGAAGGCAGACAACGCTTTTGTTAGTGTTTAACACCTCCATGGGGACAAGGACAAAGCTTGCTCTGAGTCCTCCAAATCCATACTGGCATCAGGGTGCCCAGCGACGTTTGAGGCTGTGGATTCCTCGTCCCTGTGGGTATCCAACGGGAAACCAGAGCTCTACGGGGACATGCAGGATGGATATGGGGGGTCCTGGGGAGCAACAGTGAGGAGGAAATGCCAACCAATAACACCTAGAAATGCTGGATAAACTGCGACACATGTCATTGTAAGTGTTTAACTGCGTCACCAGAAAGGAGAGGAAATCATTGACAAAGAGGCTGTCTTAGCCCATTCGAGCAGCTGTGACAGAACACCACAGACTGAGAGGCTCATATACAACACACATTTATTTCTCACAGTTTTGGAGGCTAGAAGTCTGAGATCAGAGGGGCCAGCATAGTGGTGAGGACACTTATCCAGTCCTGCCTCACTTGGGCTTAAGGCCTTGGGGTTAAGGTCTCTCCATATCAATCAACACCCCAAAACCCTGGTTAAGAGACAAGGCTCCCAGTGCTCCAACCCCTAAGACGCCATGGATGCAGAGACCAGTTTCATCTCCTCGTTCTGTGTGTTCCCCAAATCCATATGTTGAGACCTACCATGGCCCCAAGATGATAGTGTTGGGAGAGTGGGGCCTTTGGGGGAGTGATGAGGTCATGAGGTCATGAGGGTGGAGACCTCATGAATTGGATTCGTGTCCTATTAAAAGACACCCACAGAGCTTCCTTGCTCCTTCTACCACGTGAGGACACAACAAATCTCAAACATAAATATGAGTGAATTTGATGAATAAGAGCAAATTGCCACTTAGGCTAGGCTAGGTGAAGATGCAGGACCCCAGGCGAGGAGAGATCTTAGAACTGGATAGAGAGGAGAGTCTGATGGCTTCAGCAAATGGCAAATAGACGTATAACAGATGTCTGGGCGACGAGAGGCCAGGAGATGACAGAATCGTGTCCCTAAAGTATGGAGGGAGGAGACCAAGAGTTCTCTGCTTCTCTGCTGACACCACCAGCGCTGAGGGAGACAGGAAGACGCTGCAGCCCAATCCAGACTGAAGGGTTTTCCACTCTCTGACTCCTGCCGAAATAACTATTCAGCAAGAAGGAACTGGACCAGGAAGGAGGACGTGCGTGACGATTACAAGGAAAATAATTTTAAAAAGTTTTTCAAAGATATACAAGATCTAAATAAATGGAGAACTATATCTGTGGATGGGAAGACTCAATATGGCAGAGATGGCAATTTTCCAAAAATTAATCTATAAATTCAACACAATTTCCATCAAAAGCCCAACCACTCTTTCTTGAATCTTGACGATGTGACCCTAAAATGTGTCTGGATGAGTAAAAGGCCAAGAGTTGCAAAGCCAATTTCAAGAAAGAATAAGGGAGAGAGTTCTTCAACCAGATATCAGGATTTACCATCAACCTAAAGTCATTAGAACGTCAGAGGATAGACAGCAGAAGAGGGGGCAGAATGGACAGCTGGAAAGAAGTCCCCATAGACCGGGCCCAACAGCTTGCATGGGGACCCATGGGGTGACCACCAGGAAAGTGGAATGGTAGGACCAGCAGGTGTCTTCATGGCCGGGACTGACTTGGATCCGCTGGCATAGACCAATGGTCAAGAATACGGCGAGCAGCTTGTTAAACACAGCCACCAGGAAAAGTTAAATTATGTTGACTTTCAGTTAGTGCTGAAGTGAGAGTAGCTTCAGTTTAATGAATGTAATTTGTACCAGCATGAGAAATAGATGAACAGAGGGTCCCATGCCAGATTTCATGACAACACACTGGGTGGACTGGGGGGCCCCTCTGCCACCTCCAGTTGGCTCCAGCACAAGAGCAAAAGTCAGTGAAGGAGTTCCATGAGAATCAGCTGGTCATGTGGGATTTACAACAGAGAATGTCACATATTTTATCACTATTTGTAAACCATGTGCTATACGTCCTTATCTCCATGAAATTTATAACAAGCTGCTGCTGTACATATATAAACACAGACACTTTATATACAACCTGGTGACTCTCACACAGAGTGAAATGGCAACTTGCAAAGTATGCGTAAAAGAGGCCACAGTTGTATGAATGTAAAAACATTTAAGGGCATATGACGCGTGCATGCATTTAATCTCCGAGGAGGGTCTACCATTAGCCCTGTTCTTTTCTGTACTCTTCAGCATACTTTGAAAACTGGTTTTAAACGGACCTAGGTCTTGGCTCCCAGGGTCGCCCCTCCTAATGAGATGCCCACACTCCCCACCTTGAGGGAATGTTTTCTTCCACTTCCTC
>NW_006436812.1:6325415-6331400 GCF_000325575.1 Pteropus alecto
AGGAATGGTGTGGATTCAGGTGATTTCGCCTGCTGGAGTTCAGGACAAACTCTTGCTTTGGGCTATAGAAAAACCTTCTCTTGTGTTTCCAGCCATGCCCAGGGAGGGGAACGGGCTTTTGGTTCTGCCTGGCCTGCTGTGTGCTGGGCCTACCTGCCCTGCCTCCAGGCCCCCTCCCGCTCCTCCCAAGGCGATCAGAGCTTTAGAAAGGCAGAGTTCCAGGTTGGCAGCACAGCCACAGCCAAGAATCGATCCGATTGTAATTGGGACTTGGAAGAAGTTTAATATTTAACTGGATTAAATATTTAAACAGGACAAGTTGACAGGGAGCTTGGTGGCATAGGGAGATTGGGGGACAGGTCTTGAAAATGGGAGACAAGCCCCACTCACCTGGGAGGAAGAGCCTCAGATACCCAGGACTGCCTTCCAGGTATACAGCAGATGTTCAAGAAGTTCTCTTTAGAGGGGATGATTTGGTCCCAATTATCAGGGATGACCAGAGGAGTTTGCTGTTGTCTGTTGGCTGGGCATGCAGAAGACCTCTCCAGCCTCCTCCATGGGACCATTTCTTGAGCACCGACTATGCGCCAAGCAGGGCTGATGGGAAGGGAATGCCTTATAAGTGCTCCTGTGAGCCTTTGAGGTGTTGCCTCCTCCAGGAAGCCTGGCTGGACTGGGCCAGCTCCCCATTACACACATTACCCTCCTGAATGTCCCCTGCACCTATGTCATTTGTAAGGATCTTTGAGAGACTTTCTTAATGTAGCTAGCACCCTGCATGCCAGTGGGTACTCCAGGACTGTCCTTTACTGAGAGGCTCCTTGCCTTGCCTGGGGCTCCCAGTAGACAGCAGGGGGTGGCCTGGCCTAGGGATATGAGGAAAGCCCAGTCCCCAAAGCCTCCCAGTCCCCGGCTTTCTGTGAGCAGGGCCAGAGTTAGGGCTGCTGGGTTCAAGCCCCTATGACCTGCAGGTATCTGAGACTCTGGGGTGAGGGACCCAGACTTGTTCAGTGCTGTTCCAGCCAGAAAGGCTGCCTAGGGGCAGGCGGCTGAAAGGACAGTCACAGGGAGCTGGGTGAGGACAGGGCTGTGTATGTGAGTCTCCTGGGGCTTCTGGATGGCCTGAAACCATGGGAATTCATTCTCTCATGTACGGAGGCTGGAGGTCTGAGATCAAGGTGTCATAGGACCGCCAGCTTCTGGAGGCTCCAGGGGCAGATCCTTCCTGCCTCACCCAGCTTCTGGTGTCGCAATCGTTGGGATGTGGCCACATCATCCCAGTCTCTGCCGTCATCGTCACATGGTCTCTTCCTGTATGTCTGCTTCTCTAAAAACTCCTCTCACAAGGACACCAGCCATTGGATCAGGGCCACCCCAATGACCTCATCTTAACTTGATTATCTTAATTTTGCAAATTAAGGTCCCTTTCACAGGTACTAGGGGTTAGGATACGGATTTATCTTTTGGGGGGACACAATACAATTCACTAGCCAAGTGGGGAGTGTGAAGAGTGGGCTCAGGGAGGTGATGAGCAAGACTCAGGGGCTCACCACTATTCTGCAGCTGATGCCTGTGTCCCCAGGTAGCCCCAAGCCCCTCAAGAGTCTGAGGCTGGTCTCTTGATACAGATGGGCAGGCGGAGCTGAGCCTGTGGTTCCCAACTTTGAGTCCACAGATGGAGCTGAGCCTGTAGGAGTGGGGGCAGGGAGTGGGCTTCAAACTAGAAAGAGCCAAAACTCTCCTCAGATGATCAGACATTGATTTGAGACCTCCTGCCCCTGCAAAGTCCAAGAATTAATGATCTCCTCATTTCCCTCTCCCCCCACCATTCTTCCTTCCAAGCTTTGGAAAGGTTTGATTTTTGCTTCCCACCCCACAAGAGCACTGGTAGAGTCGGGGGTGCTATTCTAGAATTTCCAGAGGGAGGGTGCCGTCCTCCCTCTCTCACCCCTCAACTCTCCCAAACGATGTCCCTAAGCAGAGCTCTGGGAGGATTGAACGGTGGGTGGGGCTGTTCAGTCACAGAGCCCAGGGTTCTCACGGGGCCCTCAGCAAAGCCCCTCGCCTCGCAGGGCCTCCATCAGCTCTGCATGGGACAGCAAGACCTCATGGCCTGAGCGTCCTTGAATCTCAAGCATCCTCTACATTGTGGGTCTGCTGGCAGCTGCAGGTGTTCCAGCCAGTGGGCAGTGGGCAGCCAGGCAGCCTCCCTGTGCTAGGGGATGAGGAGGGAGAGGCCCTTGGTGTTCTGAGTTCCTGTCCCCCAACTGCCCAGTGCAGGGCCCCGTGACTGTGGGGGCTGTTTTCCACATACAGCACACACGTGGCTGAACCAAGCCAGGTCTGCAGAATGTCAGCTCGGCGCAGGAGGAAGTGAGCAGCGTGGCCAGCCCCTCTGATGTCTTGCAGACCCAGGGAACCGAGAGAGACAGCTCGCACTCAGGCCAGGCTGCCTTCCTGAGTTTGGTCAGGTCTGGGGCTGGACGCAAGGATGTGACCAGGGCTGAAGGAGAAACAGAACAGGGAGGAAGAGGCTGAGATGGAGCCTGACTCCCATGGAGGACACTCTGGAGAGGGTGGTCCCACCCGCCCAAGACACAGGCAAACTAGGTTCAGCCCTTCTCTGGCCACTTAGGAGCTGATGTGGGCTCTGGGGTCAGAAGATTAGCAAAGACCTGGCTGTGTGACTTACTCCTCTGAGCTTCGATTTTCTCACCTGTAGAATGGGTTTGGGACTTGTGCTTGCGTAGGGGTGGTTGTGGTCAGGGGACGGACTAGGGTGTACCCTGCCATGGGCCTCTGTTTAAGAGCTGTTTTGCATGTGTGTGGGTAGAGAGTTGCCATGAGGTGCCAGGATGGGCCAGGGAAAGGCCACGGGCACCATCCCGCCCATGGGTGTGTGTGTGTGCATGTGTGCATCTCTCTTTATCCTCTGGGGTGAGTGTATGAAGGTGACAAGGGCCCCTGATTCAGCCCTCATTCACCTCCTTCCCCAAACAGGCAGGGGTGTCTGCTCAGGTCTGCTGGTCTGCTCGTCATGGCTCCAGGCCTGATCCCAAAGTAAAATATTTGGTTTCCAGGGCTGATGGCCTTGAAATGCAAATATTGCTTCTCTGTTTCCAACAAACAGCTGCATTTGGGCCTCTTGGAGGTCTTAGTTTCTGGCTGAGATAACCAGCATCCACCGCCCCTGAGGGAGCCAGTCAGGGTAGTGCCTTCTGGCCCCGCGATGAGTGGGTGCGGGACCCCCACCACTGGTTTTATGGGTGAGGAAACAGAGGCTGGTTGTGGGTGGTGCCAGCCTGGGTACCCTGAGGTCCACCTGAAGATTCCCAGGCTCTCAGGAGGGGCCCCCATACTGGCCTGAAAGGGCACAGCTGTTCAGCTGGAAGGGTGGCTGGACCCCAGCTTCCTCTGCTCGCCTGGCTGGTCAGTCAGAGGTCCCTTCCCACCAGCTACATCAGGAGGGACATTTGATAAAATACCTATTCACAAGTGGAAAGGGTATGGGAACTCATAGATGATAGCACAATGCCAGCCTGGACTTCAGGGCCTGGACACTAAGGGCCAAGAGAGGCCACAGGGACATGGAGAGACTGCCTAGGGGAGGGTAGTGCAGCACAGTCCACGTGACTGGGCAGGTAGGAGCCAGGAATGAGCCCCCACACACCCCTCCCTCCTCCAGAGACCCAGAGGCTGGCCCATTGCCGAATCGAAGTCTGCAAGCCTGAAGTCTGCACCGGGAAACAGGGTGGAAAGGGGGCACAGAGGCCCAAAGCCTGCGAAGTCTTTCCATCTCCCCATCTCATCAGGTCTTGTTCTCTGCCTAGCATGTCACTCTGATGTCAGTACTGACATGCGGTATATTGTGTTCTCTGTTCCCTTCGCCACCCGAACAGTGCAGTACAGGGAGGAGCTGCGCGTGGATGAATCCTCAGATGCTCAGGCACATGGGCTCTGCTGGAGAGGATGCAGGGTGACACAGAGCTTTCCAGGCAAAACCCACAGGATTTCCTCTAAAGTAGACCAGGGGATTCTTAGGCAAGCGTAAGTGTGAACATCTGCCAGACAGGTGGGTGCCCTCCATTGGGGGGAGGTTCCTGCCACCTGAAGCAGAGATTCTGTGATGACCAAACTGCCCAGGCTGCTCCAGCCACAGCTGGTGCACATGGAGACAGAGTGGGGCAGGGGAGAGGCACAGACCCCACCTGACCCCCTCTTCTCCAGGTTGTGAGGAGAGAGGGGCTCCCGAAAATTCCAGATTCCCCTCAGGGCAGCTGTGTGAGCCCTGCTTCTGCCTGAAACACCATTCTCAGTTTGGCCTCAGAACAGGCCCTTGCAGAGAGAGACATAAGGTCCCACAGGCTGGCCTCCCTTTGGGCCAAGGCATGGCCTCTCCCGGCTGCATGGAAGCTTCCCTGGGCATACTCAGGGGTTCTCCACACCCCCAGCCACAGCCGAGGCAGCACCCAGGGCTAAGCCTAGGTAGCCCCTTGATTGCCATCAACAGAGCTTGGACATTAGAAGGAGTGATAAGCAGGGCCTCCTGCCCCTCAGCCTGAGGACACTCGGGCACATGCTCCCAACACGGGGCGGCAGGGGCTCATGGCAGAGGAGGGGCCCAGGCCTGGCCTACTTGGCCCACCCTCCCACAGAACAGCCAGTGTGGTCCCCAGAAAAGAGGGCCAGGCTGGTGCCTCCTTGCTCAGAGGAACACGGGGCCACAGGATGCTGGGAAGGTCCATTTACCAGCTTTGGGACATGGAGGGAAAAGCTGGTGTCTGTGGCTGGCCTGCTTCCAGGTAGGACCACAGCAAAAAGCCCAGCCCCACCCCCCCCGACCCCCCAGTCAGAAGTGCAAGGAGGGGGAGCTGCAGGTCCTGGGGTGGAGGGGGCCCTAGAGGGCTACCCAGTCTCTCTGAGTTGGCAGGTACCCACCCCCTACATCCAGGGCTGGGAGACCGCTGCTGAGATAAAACACTGCAAAGGCAGCTCTTGAGGCCAGGTGAGTTCTGGGGTGGGAAAGGGGCTCGGGTTCCAGTTCCAGCTATGGCTCAGCAGCGTGACTTCAGGTAATGCAGAGCACAAGCCTCTGTTTCCAAGTGTGAAAGTAGATGTGGGGTTCTCACCCAGCTGATGACAGCACTGACCTCTAATTGGGAGATCACACCCGACCAGTGAGCCTCAAGTCACACTTCATAGTGGGGGCACTTTACCCATGGCCTAAAATTGGGTTTCTACTTCCCCAAAAAGCTGATTCAGCCTCTGATGAGGCCAGCACAACCCTCTGCCTGGTCTCCTGGTCTGAGGACCTCTACAGGCCTGAGTGCCAAGGACCAATCAGAGGCTTGAGAGGGGCCAGGACACTCTTGGGGTTGGGGCTCATTCTCTCTTCCACTTTCTGGAGTCGGGCACCCCCAGACACCAGATATTGAGCATGGAGGGTCGACTAGCAGATGCCCCCTACCAGCCCAGGACCTTTCCCCCTGGGGCCCACAGCCCAGAATCCAGTCTAGTGGAAGTGCAGGGGTTGGGGTGGGGGTGGGAGGAGACAGAGGAGAGGCTGCTCAAAGTCCTCCACCTGCAGTCCCCCCTCAGGCCAGAGGAGCTGGAGGTGCTGAGCAGAGGCAGGACCAGACTGCGTGGGCACGGGGGCTCGGGTGGTGCAGGCAGGGGGTTGCCAAGCAACCACCACATGCATCTGGCTGAGTCTGCTCCCTGGGGTGGAGGAGCCACCGGTTCCAATATTTACACTTTGCCATTTGCTAAGGAGCTTTTGCTCTGGATGTCAAGAAGGGGCAGTATCCTTCGTGGAGCATTGGGGGCCCCTTGTTCTGGGGTGGCAGGGGCTGTAGCTGCCGATCCCTGGAGGGAGAGAACACTGGGCCCCACGTCCGCCAGATTTGCTCTCAGGATAGGGGCTGGCCAAGTTCTCCCAGTGGCTTAGAGCTGGAGGCAGAGAGACTGTGATGATGAAATTTCAGC
>NW_006436812.1:6331431-6345190 GCF_000325575.1 Pteropus alecto
TGAACCCAAAGACACCAGGAATTGCCTGTCCCTTCTGCCTGGCCAAAGCGAGGGAAGGACCCAGCCTGGGGTCCAACGTCTCCCAGCTGTCCTCAGTGGCAAGCATCACACAATCAAAGTCTTCCCTGTACGGTCTTTTGAGTCACCTCTGCAGCCTGTGAGGGAACAGGGAAATCTAGGCCTTGGATTTCCTATAAGGGCATTGGGTATTTTCAGTGTCTGATTGCTCCCTAAAATTCTGGGTGATCCATGGTCCTGGGCCCCTTCTGGCCAGAGAACTGGGGATCCCTGTGAGCTCCAGGAGAGAGGATATTGGCCTTGGGGAAGGCATGGCCAGAGACAGCCTTTCCCTGGAGGCTCAGCACTGTCGTGGGGCACTGACCCCTCAACAGGCTTCCTTGGAGTGAGGGCTAAGGACAGTGGGAGTCTCCAGCCAGGCGTGGAGACAGCAGGATGTGGACACTGTCTGGTCTGTCTCTCGTGGGCCAAACCCCAGTACCTGGCCAGGTGAACTGGATGGTCCACCTGGGCTCACTTGGGACCCTGTTGAACTGCCAGACTTTCCAGCACCTTCTGTGGTTCTATTTCCTCCTTCATGAAGTCTCCTGCCAATCCAGGGTGGGGGTGGTTCCAAGCTGGGATGAGTCAGGAGCTATAGCAAAAGGCCACTCGCGAGGGAAGGGCCTTACTGGCTATGACGCTATCTTTTGTGGGTCCCTACCCACCTAGTGGGACACCCTCCCCCAAACTATAGGCAGTATCAAGCCTCAGTCTCCTCACCTGTCCCTTAGGCCTAGCTCCCTCTAACCCTGCACCCCGGGCCCTGGGCTGATTTGGCTGTACACCTGGGCCACCATTCATTTCCCCGTTTTCCCTCCACTTCCACATCCTCATGCAAACCGGGGCGTTCCTGGCCTGAGGGTGTCCCCAGCCAGGCGCTGAGTGCCCAGGAAACTGAGTCATCCATCTCTCCCTCAAAGGATCCTGGAGGCACAGCCCCTCCCCATGGGTCAGGATAGCTGAGTAGCTGAGCATTGGAGCGCCCGGACACCCCAGGCCTCAGCACCCACTAGAGGCTGGTAGCCTCAGGTGAGCCCCATTGAGGGGTCCAGGGATTCCCCAGGCTTGAGAACTCACATCTCCTGGGAGGATAGATGCTGTCCAACCAGTGGAATTGCAGCCCAAACCAGCAGATAGGCACGCTTAGCAGCAATTAGGAGGTGCAGTCATTGCAAATGTGCAAATTTATATACTTGAGTCAAATAGGCTCTGGATTTCTTTTTTATTGAGCGTAAATTGAGTGCATGAGATTTCCAAGTACAAAATGTGCTTTCAGTCTAGTCCCAAGTGCCAGCAGCTGATAGATGCCCATCAGAGCTGAGGGCTTACTGATGGAGAGGAGGCCCCACCCTGCCCCCCAATCCAGCCTGGGGCCTGGACCTGTGGCCTGGACCTGGGTCTCCCCATCACAGCCACCTGTCCTGCAGTCAGGACTCCCCACAGGCCTGGGACAGTGCTACCCTCCCCTGGCCCTCCTACCCACATCTGAGACAGCTCTGCTCTGCTGTGCCTTGTGCTGGGGGGAGCCCTCCTGGATCGAGGATGCTCGCATCCCCCCAGCATGTCCTTCTGTGTAAACCCAGGGCTGCTGTGGGGTTTCATTCATCCACGCAACAAATGTTTAGTGAACACATGATGCAGCTGTCAATGGTCTGGTGCCAAAGACTGTACGGTGAGGAAATCTCGAGGCAGGGGACATGGGACCCCTCCTCTCCTTAGCTCCCACATGGACTCCGGGGTCCTCACCTACCACTGGCTGCCTTTTGTGGGGATTCCAAGGCTTTTCATGCCTCCAGGAGAATCAGAGAGGCCCATGATGTTCAGCCCCTCAGCCCTCATAGGGACCCTGGGGCACAGCCAAGCATCCCTTCCTCCTGACGCCCACAACTCTGTCCTTCCAAAAATTATTTACAGGGCCTATGAGTATTCTGGGCTGAGTTAGAGGAACAGAGAGTAGGGACCAAAATTGGGGCTAGCCTGGCAGTGGCCCCACTAAACCCTGATTCTCCCTATTGATTGAGAACAATTACCTGATGGCAAACCCCCATTAGGTACTTACACATCATTAAAGAGTTTAAAAATAACAATTTATCACTGATGCCGCTGGAGGACCCAAGTTCAGGGCAGGATGCTGCGTGCCTGATTGTATAGAGGTGCCTGCCACCTTTGGCACAGGGGCAGGGTGTTGTAAGTCTGGTCCCCTAAATGAGAAGCACTTTGTCTTCCAGGGTTGTCTGCGAGGGGCAGGGTCTCCACTCGGATGTTTGGGTCCACTTATGGACCTAGGACATTTTGCTTCATGGGCCCAGGGCACCAGGGTGCCCAACAAGTGGGCAAGCCCAGTGTCCGCCTTGCTCAGAGGTGGGGGGCCCAGCTTAGCCCCCTCATCCCCAACCCCCAGGTCTAGTGAACAATTCTCCATCAAGATTAGGAGGACCAATCGTCAGAGAAACAACCACAATTCCAGAGTAAACCACTGCCATCTGGGTCCCTCTCCGGCCAGGGCTGGGAGTGGGTGGGAACAGGTGGCCTCTCCTCCCTGGATCTGTTAATAGGACAAATAGCGTCAGGTCCTTGCTTGAACCCCCCACCTGTGCCAGCTTCCCATCATGCAGAAATCAAATCCTGGGGGCCCCCTGCACTGCTCTGACCCCACCTCCTCTATCCTCCTCAGATGCCACGCTGGCCCCCAGCCCCCAGCTCCCAGCTGGCCAGTGGGCAGGCTGAGCCTGAGCCCATTCCAGCCTCAGGACCCACATTAACCACAAGCCAAGGGACGCCAGGAGCCGCCAGAAGCTGGACGAGGCCAGAAGTATCATCCCCTGGAGCGTTAGAGCCTTGATTTAGAACTTCTAGTCTCCAGACTGTCAGAGGATGCCTTTCTGTGTTAAGACGCCCAGTTTGCGATCCTTTGTTACAACATCTCTTGGAAACTGATATGCTACTTTAAATAATGGCTATCACAGCAATCTTTAATATGGACAGTTAATGTCTTAAGTAAAATTGTTTAAATGCATCTTTAAATCTTTTGCTGCTTTTCTTTATTTGCAATATACAAAGGAAATACTACTGAAAACAGCTCCCCCGCCTTTTCCAACCAGATAACTCCTTCTAGCTGTCCATGTTCCTCCGGGACCTCCAGGCCAGCCCTCGGGGCAGCAGTGATGAACAGGTGCCCCGACATGCCAGACGCCCACTAGTCCACTCCAGGGCAGACCTGCCAGCAGTGGCCTCTTCTGGCAGTCGTCATGATTCACCTGGAGGAGGGACACTTCCTCAGCACAGTGGAGACCACATCTCTTAGTCCCACAAGTCATGCAGGTTCCTCTGCTTTGTCAGGCCCTTGCACTCAAGGGGCCACTCTCCACGGGAGGCAGAGGTGTGGTGTGGAGGGATGCATAGTTGAAAGGCACAGCAGGAGAGCTTCCTGGAGGAAGATGTCAGGCGGGGTCTTGAGGATGAAGAGAAATGGGCGGAAGAGGTGACTCTGGGAGGAAGTGGCCTAAGGGAAGCCCCTGCAGGCAGAATGACCCAGGCTCTCAGGACCTCTGAGGTCAGCCTGACGGAGAAAGTGCCCCGTGTGTCCATGGTAGGTGGAACAGGGTTCCAGGGGGGCTGGCAGGGGCTGTAGGGAGCACACAGAGCCCCCTAGGAATAAACTTCCTATAAATCTGAGCGAAGTATGAGGAGCCAGCTCCCTTACAGAATCAAGTCCCCAGAGCACCCTTCTCTCTCTTCTCAAGAAAAGCAAGATTTACAATAATGCAAAGTGCATTAGCTTGCAGTGGGGAGGGCAGTCTGAGCCCATCCTGCAGGCCAATCATATGCTCAGTTGACTGACAGCTATTTAGAGCTCTCCAGGGGCCATGAAAGAGGGGCAGTGCTGATGGGGTGCTGGATGTGGGGCAGAGGCTGCTTCCCCCACCCCAGGTCCCCATGGCTGAGCTCATCCCTCCCGGGACAGGTCTTGCATAGATCACGGGGATACCTGCTCCCTGGGAGATGCCACAACGGCATCTTACCTCTTCCTACAAAGAAGAACCTAATTTTAGGAATTTCTCTGCCATTCTAGGGGTCCTGTAGAGTGGACGTTGGCCAGGTCCATGGTCAAGAGCACTAGGAGGTGAGGCACACTGGTGGGCAGAAAGCAGGTCTCCAGTGGGCTAGTGAGATCAGGGCTGGTCCAATCCCCCATTAACTACTGTACCCGGCTGAGGACCTGGCACTCACTGGACACTCTGTATAGTTTAGATAACTGTCCTGAATCACTATCATTGGTATCTGTGGCAGGTGAAGGGTCAGGGCTGGTCCAATCCTCTGTACCCAGCGGAGGACCTGGTGCACACTGGACACTCTGTATAGTTTAGATAACTGTCTTGAATCACTATCATTGGTATCTGTGGCAGGTGAAGGTCACCAAGGGCAGGGAGAGCCACCCACCATGATTTCATCCTCACAACCCCTGCAGAGGGCAGGACACAGGCCAGGCAGAGGATGGGGCTCCCTGCTGCCCGGCAATGCCTCCCTGCCATGCCGCTCCTGCCCCATCTTGGTGACTGTCAGCTCTCGGAAGTGCCAGGCTGTGCAGGCTCCTCTCTGGGGCGAGACCCAGGAGCTGAGGTCCCTGGTTTGGGCCCGCCCCACCTCAGTGTCTCCCCTTGCCCTCCAGTGGGCTCAGAACCTGGGATTGGGGCCTCCCTGTGCCCCCACGGCCACTGCTCTGTGGCCTCCTGATGTTGCACCCCAGCTCTGGGTGCTCCTAGAGTTCAGAGGCAGCAACTCAGCCCCTGCCTCCTGGGTCCCTATCCCTCTCAGTCCCCCGCTTTCAGCTGCGCTGGCCTCTGGAGTGGGGGTGGAAGGGGTTTGTCAATTGACTCCAAGAGCCAGCAACCCAAGTATCCCAGCCTCACCTAGGGAGAGACACGAAAAACCAGGAGCTAAATTTACATCTGAGGCTACTCTCCAAGCCAACCTGAAATCAGGGAACTGAAACATGGAAGTGCAAATTACCTGGGGCTGTGCTCCCGCCTCTGACCTCTGAGCTTAGAAATCCAGGCTGGGTGGTGTGGAGGGTGCAGGGGCTGAGGGGGCTGAGGCCAGGCCTGGCTTCTGCAAAGGATGGGGTGGATGACTGGGGGGAGGGTCGGCGGATAGAGGCAGGTGGGTAGGAAGGGACCCTGAAGCTGCCCAGGGCCCTCCAGGCGACCTTGCACTTCTCCTTTAAGCACTTAACTGGCTGTTTGCTCCCTCTTGGTGGAGACTGAGTGGACCTGGTTCCACCAGCTAAGTGGCTCCATATAACGTCCGCTGCTCCTGAAAGGATCGTCTGGGGCGTGGCGTAACATCTAGCCTCTGTGTCTATTTTCAGGGCCTCTTTGGGCTAAGTGCTGGGCAGATTCCAGCCCTTCTGCCTCGGGCCCTCTAAGGGTTGGCATTCTCTGGCTGAAGGGCACCTGGGGGCTGGTCTGGATGTCCCGCAGACACTCTTGAGCCAGCGATTCTAGGGAAGACTGTCTCCTCTTTCTTGCTGCTAGTGTTGTCTTAGAGAGACTGTCTGAACACAGAACGTCCTCCCAAGATCTCCAGAAAAGAGCTGAGGCACCCCTCCTGGGACAGGTATCTGAGCCTTGGCACAGCTGACATTCAGGCCATCTGAACACTATAGGGTGCTGAGTAGCATCCCACACTTCCACCCACCAGATGCCAAGAACACCTTTCCCCTGCAATTGTGACACCCCAAAATGCTTCGAGATGTTGCCAAAGTCACTCCCAGGGAGAAGAATGAGGTACGTGGCGGTCCTATGAGGCTTAGAGTGACAACAGCGATGTGATGTGAGGGGCCCCTGTGTGTGGGTGGGTGTTTGGAGACTGGGGACCCCCCAGTCACACTGCATGTGGTACCCCAACTCCTCTTGTCTGGCAGGGGATCGTAGATGCAGCCTAGCCCCAGGAGGCATCAGGCCCCCACTCCCCCCACCAGGAGGAAGGCCCCACATCCCAGGTCCTTGCAGTCTCCAACCCCACTTCTGGCCTGTTGGGTTATGGGGTGGGGAGCATTAGACTTCTCCATCCATCTCCCTAATGGGCTCCAGGAGTCCCTGGAACTGAGAGACCAGCAGTGCAAAGACTAAAGCCGCCCAGGCTCACCATGGCCCTGCAGCCCAATTGGTTGAGGGCTGGATATTCCATAGCCAGAATACTCCATGGCTCCCATTTTGTAGACAAGAACACAGAGAGATTAGGGGTTTGCCAGAAGTCACACAGTATGCAAGTAGGATGAGAGGCTTACGTGGGTGGCCTGACTCTAGGGCAGCTCGGTGCCCTTGCCTAGCACCTCCAGGGGGGCAGGATGAGAGCGAAGGGGCAGGCAGGCAGCAAGGAGTGGATGAGAGAACATGTTCTTCACCATTCTCTGTGCCTGCCCTTTAAATGACCCTCCAGGCTCTTATCTGCAGCCTACATCCCCCTAATCTGCAGACAGAAGCATTTACGGATGATGTGGGTGGGGTCTCTTAACATCAGAGCGGCTGTTCGCACCCTGACACTTTTGCTAGGACGGCCCAAGGTCACTGTGGCCGTGATTCAACAGGGGAGCCAGAAAACCAGAGGTGGGGGGCAGTGGGGCCATCCTGGAGGGGCCAGGGGGCCAGGGGCAGGCTGGCTGAGGTTGGGGGGCAAAGGACCCCCTGCTATAGATCTAGGTTTCCCCTCTACAGTGAAGGTGAGGAGCCCCTTCTAGGCCCTGTTCCCTGGATCTCACAGTCTGTAGCTTAGGGCAGGCCTGGGTTACTGCTCGGGGGCTGGGACAGCTGTCTCCCACCCCAGGCTGCCCAGGACCCCTCTTATCTTTGGGCCAGACTACTCCAAGCTCTTCTTCCTGGGGCTGCACAGGCAGTGGGGGTCCAGAAGGGACATGAGATGGAGTGATGAGCACCCCTGAGAATTGCCATACTGGATCCAGCATCAGGGCATCCAGGATAATCAGTGCCAAGGCCTGAGACAAAGGGTGGAGTCGGGGTTCGGGCTGCAACACCAATAGGGTCCAGATGGTCCCTCTGTTCTACAGATGGGGCCTGACCTTCCACCAGTCACTGAGGCTAAAAATAACTTTGGCCAAGCCAGAGCTGCCCAGGACCCTCCTCAGGCCAGCCCCACATGCCGTTGACTCATCCCCACCCGGCTCCCAAGAAAGGGCCCACATACCTTGTTATTCCCATTACAGGTGGGATGGGCACCGAGGCAGCAAGAAACTTATCTGGGGCTGAGGGGACTCTACACCCCTTGCTTTCTGCCCAGCAACCTTATTGCCTTCACCCTTACCCCCTGAGACAGGCCACCTGAGACCAGGGCTTCCAGATATGGATGTGGCCATTGGCTGGAGTTGGCCCTTCAGTCCAGTCATTCCCACTGAGATCTGCTGGACCCAGCTTGGCTGAGAGGGGAATGTACGGTGAAGGCACCAGAGCCTCATGGGCCCTTCTGAGACCAGCAGAGCCCACTCAGTGACAGGATACCAGCCTAGGGGAAGAGGTACGTGGACACAGGCAGGCAGTTACAAGTAGTGGGTGGCCAGGCCGAGCAGGTGGAGGAGGAGGAGTGGGAGGTGCTGGGCCCTCAGGAACCATGCCTAAGACCACCTTCACTTCTGACACCAACTTCAGGCTAAGGGGGCCTGCAGAGCCTCTCTGAGCCCCGTATCGCTGGGAGTCCTGGAGGGGCCTTCTGGATGGAGGCCACCGGGGGCTGGGTATCTGTGTCCTGTGGCTCTTGGTACCAACCCTGCCTCCTCTGGGCACTGGGCAAGAGAGGCTCTGATGGCCCCGAGTGCCCTCTGGGCCTTCTGCTCCGAATGGCACTTCTTTTCTCTGTGCCATCCATGACCCTCGCTGCTGGAAGTCTCCTAAGGGTTTTCAAAGGCTCTGTGGCTTCTCCTATCTAGAGCTGGAGCCGTCCTCAGAGCGAGGGGACCACCCTGGCCTCAGAGCCTCATGGAATGGGTCGTTAAAGCAAACTCTTTAACCCCCAGAACCTAGAGATGATGCTGATGGGACCCTGTGCCTTCTGTCCCAGGCTGGGCCTCTGCTCACTTTGGGGTCCACCATCCTGAGTTATTCTCTCTTGTCCTCAGGGCTGGGTCCCCCAGGGTAGTGTTGCATATGAGGACACATCCCAGTCCCTAGTTGCCTGCCTGGGTTGAGGGTCAGGAAACGGCATGAGTTTTTTTCATCTGTGAAAAGGCTGTTTGGGAGGTAGGTGAGATCCTACCCTGTCCACAGCAGAACCATGCGTGTCTACCCCACGGGGCCAGGGCCTAGATGACAGGGCCTCTGTGGGGTTCTGAAAGGAACCAGTAATGACAGGACACAGTAATGACAAAGTAGAGGTGGAGAAGGGGAACATGGTTCAGGGGCTTGGTGACTCCCACACAGGGCCCCATAGGTGGGTTGTCCTTGCTCCTGGCTGCTGAGCTCCAGGCCAGGAGGGGGCTGGGCTGGGTATCTTCTGTCCATCCGCCCACCCATGGCTCAGGCGTCAGCGGCCTTGTCATGTCAGCCTGTTCCTGGCCCTGCTCAGGCGGACGCAAAATCTCTCCTAAATCCTGTATTTAATTTTGTTCTCTGGGAAATTGTGGGAGGTTTTGGAGATAAAGCTGAGCTGATAAGTCGGGGATTTGGCTGTTCTTGCCGAAACTCCTGGACAGGGAGGCAGGCAGCAGGCCTAGGATATCATCGGCCGGGCCTGGCTTAGCGCTCCCCCCACTTAATGCACCCCAATCTACAGTATGCCAGGTCATCGGGTTCCCCAGGGTGATGGGCATGAAGGACACCAAGATGAGCATGACACACATGGGAGTCAGACCCCAAGGAACCCCAAGGCACTATTAGGAGATGAGTCCATGCACTGTAAGAACTTGGGGGCACTGAATTGCATGGGGAGCATTATTGATGCTCAGCTGCCCCCTGCACCCTCTTCCTGAGGCTGTGCCTTCCTCTGAGGGTGTGGTGTCAGTCCCTGCCCTCAATGGCAGCTCTGCCCCACTTAGCCAACACCCCCACTATCTGGAACATTCTATTCTCCCTCCTCATCCTTGGTTTGATGCGGGTGTGGTGGTGGCAGGCAGTCCTTCAGATTTTACTATTTTTAAGACCTTAGGAAGGTGGAACTTGAAAGTCCCTCACTGCATTGCCTTGTTTTCAAAGTCATGGTCTTCAAGGCTTTTCAAATCGTGTCTGAGTAATAGAAATAATAACATACCCCAAAGAATTGAAATCAGTGTTCAAACAGAAACACGTATACCATGTTCATAACAGCTCCATTCACAGTAGCCCAAAGCTGGAAACAACCCAAGTGTCCATCAACGGATGAGTGGATGAACACAATGTAGTCCATCCAAACAGTGGAATAGTACGCAGCCATGAAAAAGAATGAAGCCCTGATATCCTACAACATAAATTGCTCTAGAAAATATTATTGTAAGTAAAATAATCCAGATACACAAGGCCATGTATTGTATTGTGTGACTCCATTTACATGAAGTGTCCAGAACAGGCAAATACACAGAGACACAGAGCAGATTGGTGGATGCCAGGGGCTGGGCGTGGGAGGAATGGAGAGTGACTGCTAATGGAGTCACGGCTTCCATTTAGGATGATGAAAAAGTTCTGGAACTAAATAGAGACGGTAGTTTCACAACCTTTGCGAATGCACTAAACACCATCAAATTGTACACTGTAACATGACAAAAACAAAATTTGTTATGTATGTTATACCATAATAAAAGAGTAGTGACAATAATAAACACGTCTACAGGGCTTGCTACATGCTAGTCACTGTCCTAGGTGCTGTTTCTATCTTGCCTCTGAAGGTGGCCTCACCCTTGCCATTCATATAATGGGCAACGGACACTAGGGGCGCTCTCCCAGGTCACGGGCGTGAAGAGCTGATAATCTTGCTTCCCTGGCAGCCAGGCTCCCCGCTCTGAGCCTCCCTCCTTCACACCCATCTCTGTCCTGCTCCATGTTGTTGGGCAGAATTTTCTTTGTAGAGCCACCTTTATACCTACACGCTCATCCAATTCTGTGCCCAGTGATTCCTCCTGTTCTGTCAATTGTCTGACCTTTATCTGCCTCCCGAAGTTGGGATCTTCATGTTACTTCCTTTAATTCTGGAATTTGATAGCTTCCTCTAAAAACGGTTTAGCTTGGCCATATCTGGAGTTAGTTGTGAAGGGCGAGGGTTCTGAGGGGTGGTGAAGGTCAAAGCCCCTCCTTGCTGATCCTCTCTGGGTGGGTACCCAGGACAAGGAGTCTGGCAGATGCTCCTCACCCACTTGTTTCTGGACCTTCCAAGCTTTTCTCCCACCTGCACTTGGCCTCTCTGCCTGGTGGGCCGTGGACATTGCCCAGTAAGGACATCATGCTGGGGCTGACACTGACCAGGATGTCCTCCGGTGGGAATGAGGCCAGGGGTTGAGGAGCTGGCCATGCCAGGAGTTGCACACATACCTTCTCACCTCATCCTCAAACACCTACAAGGAAGGGACTACTCTATCCCTCTTCATAGATGGAGACACAGAGGGCTCCATGCCACGCAGCCAGTGCTGTGGTCTAGATCTGCTGCCCACGCCATGGGCCTCCAGAGCCATAGCGTGGGACATCCTGGGTGAGCAGACCAAGTTGTTGGCAGCCTCCAGGGGCTGAGCAGAGCCCCCCTCCCTTCCCCAAGTCCTGGAGGTGGACACAGCTGCCAGGAAGTCACACACAGTGCCCACCTCCTGGCAGATGAACTGAGACGAACTGGGGACACAGGCTGGGGAGCTGAACAGAGCAAGTCCTCAGTCTCCCACAGCCTCCATCCTGCTTCAGCTGGGGGCCAGGCCTCTGGCTACATCCTCACTCCCTGCTTGGCCTACCTGCCCTCAATCATGTTCTCTGCTTCCTTGTCCAGTTCTGCTAAGCCTGATGCCTCCCCAGAGAAGTGGGTTTCTACAGCTGCCTTGGGGACAGCTGGGGATGGACCACCCTTTTCCCCTCCCCACAGCTTTGGAGGTGTCCCACTCCCATCCAAACTGTGTGCCCTTCAAGCTTTGGTGGAGGGGACTCTTCCTCCAGGAAGCCTTCTTGGAACTCCCTCCCCTGAGTCAGCCTCTCTGGCCTCTTGTCCATGCTCTGGGCTGATGCACCTGGAGGAAGGGGTGCTCACCCTCCCTTCCTGCTTGTGGGGTGTAGCAGCACCAGCCCTTCCCTGTTTCCTGGCTTCTCCAGCGTCTACTGTGACCATGGCCAGCTCAGGGCTGTCTGAGCCACATAAAATCCTCCTGTTATTAAAATGTTCTGCTGGCGCTGGAGGAGACAGCCAGGGACGTGCCTCAGGCCCTACCCTAGCAGGTGAGTCTGCTCAGAGGCCAGAGAGCTCGCTGAGTTGTCATTCCAGGTGGGACAGCAGGGAGACTGCAGCTGGGGTCTGAGGGGGCCAGATGGCCGAGTCTCTGCTCAGACGTCTGAGGGCACCTTGGGGCCCCTCTGGGCTCCTCCAGGTCCCTCCGTACTCCAGTCTGTGACCTTGGGCCCGTCATGGCCACCTGGGGAGTGCTGAAGGCTGTGAAGCTGAGCAGAAATGACAGGATCCTGTTTACCCATCTGGCAGCTACTGGGCCAGGGACAAAACGAGGGGAAGGCCTGAGGGGGCTGGGCTGAACCCAGCAGGAAGGTCCTTTGCATCAGGCTTACTCATGAATGATGCTACAGGGGCCCCCAGAGATGGTGCCATGGCATGGGTAACTACTATTTCAGAGTGACCCCACTATGTGGCAGCCCTGGGTGGGAACAGAGCCCCAGGCCTGGCTGGGTCATTGGTCATCCTGAAATGCTATGAGGCATAGGGTGTGCCTTTCCTGGGCCAGGATCAGTGGTTCTGCAGCTGCTTCCTAGCTGGCCTGAGGCCAGATATCCACAAGATGCCCCCTGGGAGCCCAGGATGAGGGCCTGAGCAGTCTCTGGCCAGTCCTTCAGGCCCTGGGCAGGTGCGCTCCCTACTAACCACAGAGATGCCCGTCACGAAGCTATGCTTCTAACCCCTACCACTCCTGGGAAGCCCCAATGGCATCCCAAGTGACCTTGGCTCTGCCCTCTCAGTGTCTGGGTCCTGACTGGGGGGCTGGTAGGTAGAGTGCCCTTCATGACCACCAGCTGCCTAGAAACCAACCACCCAGCTGCTAGGGGCCCAGCTGATCTGTCTGACCCCAAGTCCATAAAAGAAATGCTAGGGTCAGAAGGTCCAGCCACAAGGCACAGAGGGCCCAAATTGGGGACCCAAGCTTATCCCCTCCCTTCAAGGGACTTCGCAGAAATGGCAGGACCCACATCCTCTCTGCTACTCCCTGCTGGGGTCTGGGGCTGAGGCTGAGCTGAGGCCTGCATGCAAATCCTGCCTGCTGCCTCCCAGTTGTATGGTCTGTCTGTGACTCGGACAGTAAGTGTCCCTCTGTGCAAAGGGAGAGTAACCACCTAGGGCCACATGAAAGTCGGTGCAGGAAGCCTGAGGGCACTGGTACAGGGCCAACATGCAAGCTCTCGGGTCAGGTATCATTACTCCCCCAACAGCCCCAATTCATCTGCCTCTTCCTACCTCAGTTAAAATATCAGGGTGCTGGCTGGAGGCCCAGGCCCAGGCAGGCCCCCCGTATGCCTGGGCTCATGAGATGGGCTGACGACTCCAGAGGGAGGGACGACCAGTGGGCATCCCTCCAGAGCTGCCCTGGAAGGAAAGAGCACTCCGTCCCTGGGAGTATGCAAACAGAGTCTGGAGCGGAGTGGTGGGGGCCTCAGGGCCTTCCTGACCCCACTGCCAGCTCCAAGCCACTGTCTGAATGCTGCTGAGGAGAAGGGTGTCAGGCAAGGACCTTGGCCCTGGGAACCTCTATGTGTCCCAAGACTCAATTTTCCTGTCACAAATGCAATTTGGAAACAAATAAATCCAATAAACAACAAACAAATAAATCCAATAATCTAAACAAATAAATCCAATGTGCCCACTGCCCTTTATTCAGCCACTGTTCTGGCTGCACTGACGCCAACACAGGGCAGTATCTACCCCAACACATGGCCATAGACATGCTGCCCAAGAAGCCGAACTCACTGAGGCCTCTGCCATTGGCCTGACTGGGGATTCATGCCCAGAGACCCTAGGAGGTCTGGGGGGCTATGTAGGACAAGAAGGAGCCAAGGAGGCACTGGGCATCAGGCCAGCTGTGGCCACCGCGGCCCCACATAGTGGCTGGCATAACCCTGCTCCCCAGATAGGGAAACTGAGGCTTAGAAACTGCCACATAGCAGACAAGGGTAGGGCCAGATCCCAACCCAGGAGACTTCCTGGGTGTCTTCACCCCTTGAGTGCCTCCACCTTTGGACTGAGGGTGGACGAGGGGTCTGCCATTAGTGGATGGGTACCCAGCCCCCTGACAGGTCAAGACCTGCTGGTCCAGCCTCAGTATGAGCCAGTTTGTCTTGGAGCCCCCACCTTGGGGACCATGCCACAGGGTGAGTTAGAGTGGGAACCCCACACAGGCAGGACACCCCTTGCCAGCCCAAGGTCATCCAAGGTCACCAAGCTCTGCTCCAGCTTGTGTGTTCCCAAGGGTTCCTGAGTTGGCTGGTCCCCAGGGGATGGACCCCAGGCAGCTTGGCTCTGCTCTGGCCCC
>NW_006436812.1:6345968-6374258 GCF_000325575.1 Pteropus alecto
GAGTTTGTGTAAAAAGCAGGTTCTAAATAAGACGTGGATAGTGGTCCCACCCTGAGTGGGCCCTGTATATCTATTGCCCTCTGGGGAAACCAAGGCACAGAGAGATTCTAGGACATCCCTCAGGCCACATCAGCCCTGGGGATCACCTGACCGCCTGCCCTCAAGGGCAGGCTCTGGCTCAGTCTGGGTTGGGGAAGATTCAGGCTGCTATCCCCAAGCCTACACTTATGAAGCACCTATTCTATACCAGGAGATATAAATGCCATCATTGCAGTGAGAGGTGCCAGTGCCGAGGGAAGAGGGCACTGTGGGGCCAAGGGCGTCAAGAGCTCAGGCTGGTGTGTCTGAATGGGTCCTGGGGCTCCCGTGGCTCTAGTGGAAGTGGGGCAGGGGCAGGATGATAGAGGGGCAAGGCGCTGGGAGCGATGGGTATCCTGCTAAGTGTGTGTGGGGGAGGGGGTGGGTGAAGGGGGGAGATGTTCCTGTGGGAGGAGCTGGGGCTGGGGCCCATCCAGGCCAGAGTTTTAGCTGGCTGAGATGGGAGAACCGAGAAGCTGCTGCCCCAGCACCGCCACATTTCTTGGCCAGCTGCGCCCTCTGCTGCCCATGTGGGGCATCACTCTCTTGCTGGGGCTCCCTATCCAAGATGAGGAATGAGTAGAAAATGTGCCCCAGACCAGACAGTCATATTTCTTGCCCATCTCCCCTTCCCCCTGGGGGGCTCATTCATGAGCCCTGGGTGGCCTTGGGGACACCATTCCCAGGACAGGACCTGCCTCCTCCCATGTGGGGCAGATGTGGACATCTGACTCCAGACACCCATGGGAGGCTGAATTCAACTTCCCATCAAAGACACATCCACCCCAGCGTGCCCAGGGGGAAATCTCACTGGGGCAAATAAGACAAGCAGGAGACGATAGGGCCTGACCTCGGGCTTCCGGTCCCAGGTGCAATGCCTCCTCTAGCCAGACACAGCCCATGATGGGTAGGGTTGAGGCCTGCCTGGCCCTTTAAGAAAGCCACTGAGGGAGGGGTTCCTGTTGCCCAGCAACAAGAGGGTTTGGCCTATACCTGTCACTAGGAGACCAGGAGACGTTCTGCTCTGGGGACAGAGTGGCCAGAGCTGCCCTGCTGACTGTGGCAAGTGCCCCACCCACCAACCTGTACCTGGGCTGGTGGCACCATGGCACAGACAGACGTGCTCCTGACCAAGCAGCCTGCCCCACAGACAATACCCGCATGCGAGCTGCCCCCCAAGCTGTACGATGTGGCCCGCAACACGGGTGCCTACACGTCCTCAGGCCTGGCCACCAGCGGTTTCCGCACGGCCAAGTACCTGGTGGATGAATGGTTCCAGAACTGCTATGCTCGCTACCACCAGGCCTTTGCCGACCGTGATCACTCGGAGCGGCAGCGCCATGAGAGCCGGCAGCTGGCCGCTGAGACAGAGGCACTGGCACAGAGAACCCAAGCGGACTCGACCCGGAAGGTGGGCGAGCGCCTGCAGGACATGCACTGCTGGAAGTCAGAGCTGCAGCATGAGGTGGGCGAGCTGGGTGCTGAGACTGACCTGCTGCTGGCCCAGAAGCAGCGAATAGAACGTGCCCTGGATGCCACAGCCGTGCCCTTCTCCATCGCCAGTGACAACCTTCAGTGCCGAGAGCGCCGCCAGCACCCTGACCTCGTGCGTGACTACGTGGAGATGGAGCTGCTGAAGGTGTGGGCCCATTTGGCTCCCAGGGGCTGGCAGACCTGGGCCACCCTTAAGTTTCTGCAGGGAGCATGACCTACACAGGGGCCCAAGGGTAGACACAGTGTGACCCCATGACATGGGTTGGCAGAGGCTTTTGTGCCCATGCCCCTCTGCACACACAGGCAGAGAAGCTGGCTGTTTGTAGATCAAGGGCCAGAACTGAATCTTGGGTCCTAGATGCTGAGGCAGCCTCAGGCTGGTGGCAGGGTCACTCAATGGGGAGGCGCTGTCGCTGTACAGCATGCTGGGTTAAGGGCACCATAGCCTGGGGGCAGCATGTGGGCTCAAGCACATATGGGGGCTGGACCTAAACCTTGGGGCTTGTCCACTGGTTCCAACTGCATGTCTAGGGCCCCTGCACTGTCCCCCCACCCCACATTATGGTTCACATTGGGGGTGAAGCAGGGCACAGGCCATGACAGGATTTACAATTGGGATGTGTGTTGGAGATGTTTGCCTGAGGATGAGACAGTAAGAGGCCACTGAGGCAGGGAAAGGCCCAGCCAGTACACCCCACAAGCCCTAACACCCCTCCACGCACACCCCGGGCATGGGGAGGAACCTGAGCTGAATCCCAGGGGCAGCGCTTGAGGTCTGGGGGTATGTGCAGGGCCAGGAAGCCCTTCTTGGTTAGGTCCTGGTGGCACCTGCACTCACTGGGTGGTCCCTTGGTCACTTCAAGTTCTAGTACTCTCTGGGTAGCCCCTCAGGTCACCTGATCATGCAAATTAAGCCTGACCCTGAGCTCCCAGAGGCTGAGCCCACCATAGCAACTCCGCTGGAAACCTGTGGTGAAAATCCAGGCACAGGCCAGTAGTACGGTGTGGATAGGATGAGAATGGGGTGGAGGCCACATTCATCCCACAAGGAGCCTCCAATCCAAACCTGGAAGGACCTGTCCTGGGGTAGTCCCATAAAGATCAGGGGGGCTACTCAGTCTAGGCCCCTGATACTGGTAGTGCAGAGTTCCCAAACCTCTCAGAGCTTGGGAACCTCACCTATGAACAGGCTGCAAGCCATAGGCATGCATGAGAGATTTGGGGAAACAGGCAGCCCAGCCAGGGGCTCAAGGCATCCCCTGCACCCGTCTCCAAGATCAGGCCAGAAGCTTGAGTCCCTCACCTCTCCCTCCTGCCCACCCTTGGGGTATAGCCCCTCTGCCCTGAGCCAAGACCCCTTGCCCAGAAGTGCATGAACTACTATTGTGCTGCACAGATGGAGACACAGACCAAGAGACAGACCTGGACACATGTATGTTTAGTGCCTGATTGGGGGTGAAAATTCAAATCAGGGGAAACGGTTATTTGTACACAGAAAACGAAGCTGTCGAGGTAGCACAAAGAAAGGTGGGGAACCCCCTGCATTCTCTGTGGAAAAGGCCTCTCTGTGCCCACGGCCCCAAGGGGCAACCCCATTCAGAAGGCTGTTGGCCTGGCTGTCCACGGGCCAGTGGGCAGGCTGGAGCCCTCAGTGCCCTGGACAGGCTACGGGGACAGCCTCCAGAAATCAGGGGGTGCTGGGTGCCAGACAAGTGAGAGCTGCCGCTGGATGACCCTCCTCTCAGAAGTCCAGTAAAAGCCCTCAGAGGAAAAGACCCCATGCACCGCACTGAACAGAATGTTCAAAAGCCCAGAATAAACCTGACAAGGAGAAGCAGGGCTCATGCCCCATTTTCCAGGAAAGAGACCAAGGTAACAAGGCCCATCGCCCCCTAGGTAGGGGTCAAGTGCCAGCTGAGCCTCCAACATCTCCGGGTGTCTCCCCAAATCTCAGTTCCTTCTGGGTGTTTAAGGGGCTGACTGCGGGCCCACAGGAGCCCCACCATCAGAGTCTCACCAAGGATGGGGTCTTCTCCCCCAGGAGGCCGAGCTCATCCGGAACATTCAGGAGCTGCTGAAAAGGACTATCATGCAGGCCGTGTCCCAGATTCGGTGGGTTTCCAGGCCATGGGATAACCCGTGTGCGCACCACTCAACCTGGCTTTTGGCAGAAAGTCAGGGTGACCAGGCCCTGAGGCTCAGGGTTAGGGGGCTTGCCCTAGGTCATAGCAAGGAACATAAGCCAGAGTACCAGGTGGTAGTGGGAGGTAGCAGATTCCTGCATGGCCTGGGGGACCTGGGTGTCCACCGCATCAGGGTGGGGGGAGGGAAAGCTGCTCCTGGACAATGCTGGCTTGGTGGGCCTGGACATCCGGGGCACCCGATGCTGGGCAGATGAAATATGCCTGCTGCTGGGGTTTGATCTGCCCAACACCCTGGCGGGCCCAGCTCCCCACCACCCTCTGTGCGAATGCAGGCCCTGTCTGCTGCCCCCAGGATGAACCGAGAGCACAAGGAGAGGTGTGAGATGGACTGGTCTGACAAGGTGGAGGCCTACAACATCGATGAGACCTGCGCCCGCTACCACAACCAGAGCACCGAGGTGCAGTTCCACCCGCACTCCACCAAGTTCGAGGAGAGGTGGGCCCCCCCAGCCTCACCAAGGGATCCTGCCCGCAAACACACTGTCCCAGCACTCCCCCGTTCCCAGCCCTTGCCCTCACAGCTCCCTCTCCCCAGGTCCTGCTGGGGCTGCTGGTCTCTCTGCTGAGGGTCCTCTACAGCCCCACTGGCCTCTGAGGCCCTCACCACCGATGGCCCGCCCTCCTGCAGCTCTCTGCTCCTAGTGATGGGCAGCGATTAGGACCCCTGTCCAAGTGTCAGCCCCACACAGTTCACCAGAGCGGCGGGGGGCTGCACAGGGCGACAGGACCCAGGGATGGGGGATCCCCGCAAGCAGAGGGCAAGGGCACCAGACGCGGACTGACCTGCAGTTCCACACGCGGCCGATAGGGGCGCTAGGCCCTCGCCCATCGTAGCGCAGCCCTGGGCGGCGCAGGAGACACAGTGAAGCTCCAGGCGGCGCTGAAGGGCGCGGTGCAGAGCTGGGGTAATGGTCGCAGGAGATACGGGGGACGTAAGGGGTGCGGGGTCGCGAGGCGGCTCTGGAGCCTATAGGGGTGGTTGTTTGTGCTGGGGCGCCGAGGACACGAGGGTGCGGGGGCGCGGGGAAGGCCTGGTGGGAACAGGAGCCGTTGGCAGGTGCCCCCACCGACCGCGGTGCTGGCCCGCTGCCCACCCGCAGCGCCTCCACGCCCGAGTCGTGGGCCAAGTTCACACAGGAGAACCTGCACCGCGCAGAGCGGGAGCGCCTGGCCTCGGTCAACCTGAGGGGGCTCATTGACTGCATCCTGCGAGACACTGCCGAGGACCTGCGGCTGCAGTGTGACGCCGTGAACCTGGCCTTCGGGCGCCGCTGTGAGGAGCTGGAGGATGCACGTCACAAACTGGGGCATCACCTGCAGAAGGTGGGTTCGGGCTCGCAGAAGCTTCGCCCAGGACACATCCAAGCACTCCCAGTCCGATCTTGGGGTCTCGGAACCCATAACTAAAGAGAGACCAGGCCCCTGTGACCCCTCACTCCCCCTCCTGTCGCCACTATGCCCTGGTCACTACCTGGCCTTGCTCCTCCCCCTTTTCTTCCTCTCTCATCCTGAAGGACCCCAAAGGCAGGGCCCCCACTTCTCCCTGGACCCTCGTTTAACCCGTGAAAATCCAGGTGACATTGGAAGTGGTCTACTGGCATTGCCACCCTGGTCTATTGGCACTGATCTGGGGGGCTGTCAGGTGTGAGCAAGAGGGAAGGTGGGAGGAGGTAGTTCAGGCCTGGCAGGGCTCTGACTCCCAGCTCTCAGGGTGGCCTTTGCTGCCTCCAAGTCTCGCCCGTTCTTGGCCAGGGTTGGGGGCTAGTGACCACCAGGACTGGAGGGCTTTCAGACCAGAGCTGCAGGACAACCGGCGTGCTGTTTCACCCCAGCCGCCTGGGTGCCTTTGGAAGGGCCAAGGTAGCCGCGCACGTCCTCCTTGCCTCCATGCTTCCTCCAGAGCCAGCAGACAGACTGCTCGCTGGACATAGGCCCAGGGCTCAGGGAGGAGGCCAGGCCCATCCTGGCGGCCTGCGTTTCCCGGGGCCCATGGGGACTGTCCTGTGTGCAGACGCTTCGTGAGATCACGGACCAGGAGCATAATGTGGCAGCGTTGAAGCAGGCCATCAAGGACAAGGAGGTGCCTCTGAAGGTAGCTCAGACTCGCCTGTATCAGCGCTCACACCGGCCCAACGTGGAGCTGTGCCGAGATACCGCCCAGTTCAGGTACGAACCTGGGGTAGGCCAGGTGACTGCCCCCGCCAGGTGCTGGCCCTCCCCCCCACCCAGGTGCTGTCCACCTGCCTCCAGGCCTCCTTCAGCCTCTGGGACCCCCATGAACAACCCCCACTATACACAGCACCCTGAAAATGTGTTGAGAAGACACCAGGACCTCATGCTGGTGCTTCTAGAAGGATAAGCTTCTAGAAGCAGCTCACACAAGCAGGCATTTGCACTTCCCCATTCCCATCCAATGGGACAGGCTTTGGGGAGCACTGAGTGTCAGGGCTTCAAGTGCCAAGGACAGTAGGGCACTTCCCACTTCAACTCATGCTGTACAGCCTTCCCCGTGAGGAATTTGGGGGTCTGAGTCCACCGGCATCATGAAGCTGTCTATACCTCTAATGTCATGGTGGACTCATGTCCTGGGCTGAAGCCACTGGTGGGATCATGGTTTTTGTTTTTCTAACTTACCGAGTGCTCAGCTGCCGTTGTGAGCAGAACTAAGCCCACCTTGGCATTCCTCCTTCCCTGTCCCTTGATTCATTTGGGAAAATTGGGGCCTCACTCTATCCTGCTTTCAAATGCCAAGAGTAGATAGAACTGGGGAGCCCTTGGGCCTTGAGTGGAGCCCTGGCCCCAGCCCACTCCAGCTCTGTTGGTGGGCTTCCCTTTGGGAACTTTGGGGTCCATTTATGGCTGAGCATCTTGGCTGGGACCCCTCACCAGGGTTCTCATCCTTTGAATCTCCAGCCTCACCCCTCCCAACCCAAAAGCTCAGTCAGTGTTCTCATGACAACTCAGCTTACACCTCCCTCCTCCAAATCCCCCAGGCTGGTGAATGAGGTGGAAGAGCTGAACATGTCCCTTGCTGCACTGAAGGATAAGCTTCTAGAAGCAGAGCAGTCACTGCGCAACCTGGAAGACACACGCATGAGCCTGGAGAAGGACATCGCCGTCAAAACCAATAGCCTCTTCATCGACCGCCAGAAGTGCATGACCCACCGTGCCCGATACCCCACCATCCTCCAGCTGGCTGGCTACCAGTGACCCGGGCTAGCACCACAACGGGGCAGGCCTGCTGGCCTTGGCCAGACTCAGGCAGGGTCCCGTCCTCCAACCCTCAAGTAAAGAGCCTGTTAGTTTTACACTCGTGGCATTGTGCTCAGGATGGAGTCTAGATGCCACTGCCTGGGTAATTGGGCTTTGCCTATGGACCCTATTGTTTTAGCCCCTGGGAGGCGAGGGCTCAGAGCATTTGCAAGGGCAGTTCTTCCTGCTCAGTGTGCTCCCAGTTACCACCAGGGGAGAGGGGTCAGTCAAGGATGGTAGAAGCCCCACCTCATGGCTCAAGCAGACCATTGGAGTTCCAGCCCCTCCCCGGCTCCAAGCCCCTCTCCCACACCCAAGGCACAGACGGGTTTCTCTGTCCACCTGGGTCACCTGCAGAATACTTTAGAAGAAGTATCACCTCCCATCCTACAGAAGCCACACCAGTCATCATAGCCTCCGATCACCACAGTGATAACGTGCTTTTTTTCTTCCATGTGCCCTGGACACTGCCAAGGCGAGGCTGGCTGGCTGGCTCTCCTCTCATTAGTGGGAAGTGAACCTGGGGCAGAGGTGTCAGAACACACTGCTGGCCCGGCTGGCTCTCCCCTAAGGGACTTGGCCCTGGGGGCTGCGGGCATCCATGCAGCACCTCAATGCCCCTTCAGGGCACCAGCCCATGCCTGGGGGTAGTGACCACCTGGGAAACCCATGGGACCTCTCTCTGCCACTCCCACTTGGCACAGGGTGGGCACCTTGGAGGGCAGGCCCTGAACTGGGGTGGAGGAGTCCAGGTTAGGGAGGGCCTCCACACCCAGACACCTTGGCCACCTTCACAGGGGCAGTCTTCTCGTTAGCCCCCTCCTTAGCCAGTGAGTGAGTCAAATGTGTGGGTTGGTGGAGACCACAGAGCCCCTGCTGCCCACCTGATGCCATACCACTCTGCACCCTGCGCCCACATCTCGGGCAGAAATGCAGTCCCCAGGGAGGACCAGGCACTTTTGTGGAGGGGCAGGTGGCAGTGAGGCCCCTCTCGCTATGCCCCCGTACCCCGCCACAGATGAACTCCTGGCTGCTGTTCCTTCCCCAGCAGCAGCTCATCTACAGGACTCCCAGGGACATGTCCATTAGGACTGGGAGATAATAACTCCTGCTGTGAGCACTCCTGCCACTCAGACCTCTATCATTGCCCCACAGCAGAGGCAGTGTTCCCATTGGTGCTAAGGGTCTCCTCATCCAGGCCCCCTAGAGAGCGGAAGCTGATAGGAGCTAAGTGAGAGGGGCTGTGCAAAGCTTATTATCTCTAAAGCTTGGTAATGGTACTAAGCAGGGAGGGCGGTGGGCATGGTCCTAGGGGACCGCCTGGCTGGGCTTCATTGTCTATAGTTCTCTGATGGCCACAATTGTAGAGACCAATGACCAGACTCTGGAGCTGAGCGGTGAGTCCAGGCCACACATCAAATACCCCGAGGCTCAAAGGAGCATTAGCTTCTCTGGCAGGCCCAGGATGGCCAGTTGCCATCAGCAGGGATTTGGTCCCTGCAAGGGTGGGTGGCTGACCCTGTGGGGCCACGAGGCTCAGCCATGCTCCCGTCGTCACGGAGATACCAGGCGGCATGTCCAAGCGATGGCTATTTCTGTCCAGGAGCCTCGTTCTCCTGCCACCTGCTGAGTCACCCTTGGTGTTTGCTGACCACCTCTGCTCAGAGCCCTGCCTTCCGGCCCACGCCAGCATCGTACCCCAGCTCAGTTCCCAGAGGCAACTTAAATGCAAGGCACATTTAACATACTGTTCCCTCCCCCAAGGGGATGCTCAGTGAATGCCCATCTCTTTTGGAGGGCTGCTCTGCCTGCTGGCAATAGGGAGTGGACAGCAGGAGGCACGGGGAGGGACACCAGGCCTGCAGCATGGTGAAGCCTGCAGCGTGCCCCCCTGGCTGTGCTTCACCCATGTCCATCTAGCAGAGGGGATACTCCCACCATTCTGAGCCCATCGGTGCCCATTTACAGGTGGGAAATCAAGGCTCAGATACAGAGAGTAGCAGAGCTCGGGTGTCTGTCTGCCTTTTTCTGGGAGCCCCAGAAGCAATAATGGGGTGGCAGAGAGGAGCCCCTGGCCTTCCCTGGGTCCACCAGCTCAGCTAGGATGTGGTGGTGAGAGGCAGGGGCCTAGGCTGCTCACCACCCTGAATGTCGCCTGCCAAGCTGCCCACTGTCTCAGAGCCAAATCACAAGGCATGGGGGCTGCAGGGGCTGCAGGACAGTGAGTCAGGGCTCAGGATCTCAGGTCTTTTCACATCCCCTCTGTCTGTGCCACTCGCCAACCAGGGGCGAAGACAGCTATCCCCTAAGGGTGCCGCTGGGCCTGCTGGAGTGTGAGCTGTCATCTCTGGGAGATGGGGCCAGTCTGGGAACTGGCTCCAGCTGGCATAGCCCCTGCCCACAGTTTCTACCAGCTCCACTCACCCTTAGCCTGGCACAAGAAGCCCCCCGCCACAGGCAGGGCCACCTCAGTCTTCTCTCCTTATCCTATCCTATCCCTCTCTGGTTATCAGTGAGGAGAGCTGGTGTGGGGGAGCTAGGAAGAGAACCAGACCTGTGGCTGGGCCTGGAATAGCAGAAATGGGTGAGCCAGCACCAGCTGCCCACAGCCTGCCTGTTCCCCAGGCCATGGCTGATGCCTCCCCCACAAGTGGCCTGGCTTGGTGTGTGTGGGTATGTTTCCCAGAAATTGCATGTTCCCAGGTCCAGAGGCAAAGGCGCCAGGTTCTTCCCCTAGGCCCAGTGCCCAGCTTTCCAGACCCAGAACAGGGATGAAGACAGACCCTGATGTGGGCTCAGCTTTAGGCTCACAGTGGGCAAAGCCCCTGCCTGCTACTGCCTGGGAGGGGGGCCCTATGAGTCATTCCCGCTGGTGGGCATAATGGGGACACAACCCTTATCCACTGGAAGCCTGAGATGATGTCAAGAGGTACCCCCAACAGGGTATTACAGCAAGCTTCTTGCTCTGCTGGGCACCATGACCTGAGAGGTCACAGGGGATGAGGGAGCAGACACCACGGGCCTGGCCAGACGCTGCTCTCCTGGGTTTCGTCCACCAGCCCCAGTCCTCACTTCCCAGTCAGAAACAGGAGGTGTCACAGTTACCAGGTGGGCCGGTCACAGGCACGGTGGCCATGGTCTGCCCCCCTCCCCCCGCCACTTTGGCCTCCAGCCCCTGACCAGTCTCCTCCCAGCCTCCCCAATTCCCCACCCAAGTCACTGTACCCCAGATGGAGGAGGCCCATGGCACCATCCCACAACTCACCAGTCCCAGAAGTTCCAGGTCCCCAGGGTCATACCACGGCATAGGTCTGGCAGAAGAACTGTGGAGCCTACACGGCAAGGTTATGCAGACCCTTTGGCAGGTGGTGAGTGAAGGGCAGGCCGGCAGTGGAGGGCAGGCTGGAAGCGGACAGCAGGGCCCTGTGATCCTCCTGCCGGGAGCTCTGAAGCTGGCCTGAGGCCTGTTGGTCTTGGATGGCCCAGAGGAAGCCGTGGGCGCCTGGGGCAGGCATGAAAGGGCTCTTTCACAGGCTGCTGGGGCAGTGATGCTGGAGACGTCCAGACAGGCAGCAGCGCTCGACTGTGAAATGGTAACAGGGATCGGGGTGCGGTGGGGTGGTCTTCATAGCCCCCCTGAGCAGGCTGGGCTTGCAGGGGTCTGTGCTATCCTTAGACCCCAGCAGGAGGGAGGCTTCAGCCCAGACTGTCTTCTGGGCAGGCCAGGTAGCCAGGATGCCTAGGACCCCAGACCTCCAGTGGGATGGGGTGGGGACTCCAGCTGCACCGGCCTGCCTAGTGAATGGGATCCCTGGGAGACTCCCACTCCTGTCAGATCCCTCCATGGGAGGAGGCCAGGAAGGTCTTGCAAGGTCCAGTGAGGCTGGGGGCAGGGGGACTCAGGGTCTGCTGGACTTTGGGGGTGGGGTAGAGAGAAGGGTTCCCATCTGCCAGGGAAGCTCAGCCTAGGAGTGGGTCTCAGACCCACCATGCAAGAGGAAGAACCTTGCCCTGGACTGCAGTCCCAGAGGGCTCCCTGGAGAAGGGGGCCTGGGTCTTTGTTCAGCAAAGTTGGGCTACAGGGCAGAGTAAGAACCCCAACTTCACATGCTTGCCCTTACAGGAGACCAGCCCTGGCTGAGCCTCCTGGATGCAGCTCTGGGGAGACCACTCGCCAGGGGAAACTGACGCCCACGTGCATGCAGGGCTCACCCAGGAGCCCCCAGCAGCTTCTGGTTGAACCAAGAAGTGGTGCCTCGACCTAGAATAGATGGGCCAAGTATCATGCAGGGAGGGGGTGTGGACGCAGGAGGCCTAGGACTAGCGAGGGTTGAAGATCATCCTTTCCGCATCGGGGTGGGAGGGGTTCACATGGGTAGCCTCTTAAGTTGCTCTCCCTCCCTCTCCCGGGATCTCAGGTCTCCTGGTGTCCGCCCTCTGCCCAGCTAAGCAGCAGGCAGAAACTGTCTCACAAAGGCCCCACCCAACCTGGGATCCAGGCCCAGCCTTATGGGGCGCGGCACTACTCTTCAAAGCTGCCCCTCCCCAAGGGTTCTGCCTGGCCACAGGAGGGTGGGGGACTTAGAGGGTTGATTCAGAGTCCCCTTGGCCATGGCAGCTACCCCTGCATCTGCCAGGTGTGGGGTCCCCAGCCATGAGGGCTTTAGGGTCCAGGACTCCCTGACTCTAGGCAGTTAGGGTGCCTGCTACAGCCCAGAGCTAAAACCCCAGGAGGGGTAGGAGCCCACAGAGGGAACAGCCCCCGAAAAGAAGCCTAGATGGAGCGGGGCTGCCTCAGCCACTCTTGCTGGAGGCTCTGGGAGGGCAGGTGTGAATTGTCTCCTGTGCGGGCCCCTTGGATTAGTGGTCGAGGAGGATTCTGAGGGCACATCCAGGTTCAGGGATGGGGATCCTTAGTCAGGGGCAGGGGCTGAATATCACAGAGGGGTGTGTCAGGCACTCTGTCTGGTTCCGGATGAGGCTCTGGCCCTGCCCACTACAGCACCTCAAAGGACCCCAGCTGTGTATTCTATACGGTCCCATGGTCCCATCTTCCGTCTCCCCAGACAAAGGGGCAGAGCTGCCTGCTGTGAAGTCTGGAGCTCAGAAGGGCATCTCCTGCTCAGATGTCCTCCCCTCCTCTTCCCATCTTCTAGGCTCTGGCCCAGATGGCAGCCTCTGCCCTCCTGCTTCTCTTGGTGCTGCCTGCAGGAACCTGGCCCAGCCTGGGGCTGCCGCGGCGACAGTGCGTGCACTGCTGCCACCCAGCCTGGCCCCCGGCTGCCCCTGGTTCATATGCCCCTGAAAATGATGGGGAGGAGTGGGTGCAGCTGCCCCGCATTCGGCCCACCATCGACATCTCAATCCTCAAAGGTGAGTGTCATGGAGAGGTGTGGTCCCAACTTGTCCCCTGAATAGGGAGAAGGGAACAGGAGAGCAGGTCAAAGCCCCGAGGCCTTGATTTAGTCAGAATAGCTCTGGGAAGGTACATGGGGCCTGGATGGGACACTCAGAGTTGTGACTCTTTGCCCCTGACAGCTTTGTCAAGGCCATCTGCCCCCCAGCCACCCTCTCAAGCAGGAAGCAAAGTGGCCTGGAGACGGGGCAGTGAAGAGAGCAGGACTTGAGCCTCCCTTTAATCCTGCTCACCTGCTCTGCAGTGACCCTCCCAGGCCCAGCTCCCACAGAAAGTAGGGAAGGGAAGCCTGGGTACCCCTTGTGAGAAGACAAGAGAGGATGAGTTCAAGAAGGCCTCACCCTGGGGGACTAGAAAGCAGCCTCATGAAGGTTGGATTTGGGTACCAACTTCCCGGTCCCCTCGTCCTTCAAAGCCCAGTTCGGACCTTTCCTTTGGCAACTGCCTGGACCCCAGTCATTCCCACTGTCCTGCTGGTCCCGACATGACAATCTGCACAGGCCCCAGAACAACCACAACTTTGGGTTGTGGTTCATTGCCCTGTGTGAGGGGCGGGTTAGCACCTGCCTTACAGACAAAGAAACTGAGGTTTGGGGAGGTGAGGTCACTGGCAAGGCCACATGGCCAGCAAGTGGATCCCAAGCCTTGACCAGAGGCATCTGCTTGCTCCCCTGCAGGTGAGAAGGGAGAGGCAGGGGTCAGAGGTCGCTCTGGTAGGAGCGGAAAAGAGGGCCCACCAGGCTTCCGGGGCCTCCAGGGCCGCAAGGGCCAGAAGGGACAGGTGGGGCCACCAGGTGCTCCATGCCAGCGTGCCTACGCTGCATTCTCTGTGGGCAGGCGTGAGGGGCTGCACAGCGCTGATGCCTTTCAGGCCATGCCCTTCGACACGGAGTTGGTGAACCTGGATAGCGCCTTCGACCTGGCCTCTGGCCACTTCTTCTGTGCTGTGCCCGGTGTGTACTTCCTGAGCCTCACGGTGCATACCTGGAATTACAAGGAGACCTACCTGCACATCATGTGCAACAAGCAGGCCACAGCCGTGCTGTATGCACAGCCCAGTGAGCGCAGCGTCATGCAGACCCAGAGCCTGCTACTGCCGCTGGCTGCTGGTGACACTGTCTGGGTGCGCATGTTTCAGCGTGACCGCGATAATGCCATTTATGGAGAACATGGGGACCTCTACATCACCTTCAGTGGCCACCTGGTCAAGCCAACCACCGAGCTCTAACTGCTGCAGAGAAGCCCCCACGTCACGCCCAACCCTTCATTGGCACTCACTCCCCAGACACCCCCAGCCCAAACTTACCCTCACAGCTGAGGATGGATGCCAGCAGTGCTTGAGTACTGACAATATGTAGTGATTGAGCACCGACTTGTGTGCAGATGCTGAGCTGAGTGCCAGAGGTGTGGCAGGAACGAGACGGACTTGGAGCCTGCCCTGATGGGGACTGGCACAGACCGAATGTTCACACAAGAAATTTGGGATGAAGACCATAGGCATGGGCATGCTGGCAGGGGCAGCGGGGGGAGGCGGAGCACCTCTGCGCGTGATGGAGTTTTCCTCCTGGTTGAGCGATTATTCTGCTAATAAAGGGCTGTAGAGTTATTTGCAAAGTACCTACTGGGTGTTGGGCTGGATACAGGGGAGGCCAGGGGTCAAATGCATTTGCTGGCCCTCTCAGAGCTGATTCTAGCAGAAAATTTGCTAAATTCCAGGGGTACAAATGGGGTAGGGATGAGAGTCATGTCCTGGGATGGACACGCAGTCCAGTTCTGATGGGCTGATTTTCCGGGGTTCCCAGTGTCCTCTCATCTGTCTGGAATGGGCTGGGTGGTGGAGGAATACTATATCTTACTGTGCATCAGAGCCCAGGGGAGCCCCACACCCCCATTGTGTCACCTCACACTTAGATGTGGCTGAAATTGGGGCCTGGCAGTGACGGAGAAGTCAGTGGGCCATACCCAGTCCCTGCAGGCAAGGGCGTAAGTGGAGCTTGGCCACGCTCACTCCACAAGAGGCCTCAGTCCGCCCCATGGGTTGGAGCCATCAGGCTGCCCTACCCTAAAGTCCACTCTGAGTCTCTTCCCTTCTTGCCGCATGTCTTCCAGCCACTCCAGAAGCTTCTGCCTAGTCTCTCTGGCCCCATCACTGCCACCTCTTCCCTGGGGCCTCCCCTAGCATCTGCTTCCATGGCTGCTCTCTCCTGAGCAAGGATTCTGGGGCAATGAGGCATTCGGGCCCTGGCAGGAGCAGAGTCTGGAATCACTAGAGCCTGGCAAGCTGGCTGAGGTCCTGAGCCATGTGAAGCTGCAGGCTGGCCAGCTGAGCAAAAGATGTAGGAGGCCTCATAGAGGGAGAGGCCATAGGCCACCAACTTGGGCTCGGGAGGTGGTAGTTAGTGGCTGCTGGCAGCCCCAGGCCCCTCTCTCCTGAGGAGCAGACTGCCCACCAGGGGCCTCATGGGTGCTAGACAGGCATAAGCCTCCTTCAGTCCTCATCCACCTTTGGGGCCCAGGGCCCAAAGAGCACTCAGACCTGGCTGGTCCTCCTCTCCTTCTGCCCCTCCCACCAGGACCCCAGCCCATTGTGAGATGAGCTCCACATTTGCCTGACTCTGGGGCTGAGGATCCTTCCTCAGATAGTCAGCTGATGGGGGCGGTGGAAAGGGGATGGAAACCTCTTCATCCATTTCACCCCCTCATCCTTGTGCTGGGGGAGGGGACGAATCAGGAACACGATGGCCCTCCCCACCACCATGGAGCTCAGGAAACCCTGAGCTGAGGTTGACCGAGTAGTTCCACATTCATTCTAAGGCTGAGGGCCGAGGGAGGGAACCTGGTCACAAAGGCCTGGACAGATGAAGAAACTGAGGCCTGCAGGGGTCTACAGAACTCCCAAGCGTGTGTGGTGCTGGGAGCTGGCATCCCCATAGACTGGACTATCCCATCTAAGTGTGGCCTGGACAGAGGAGGAGTGAGAAGAGGGGGCCCCTTTTGTTGTCCATGCAGGGCCTATCTGCAGGAGATGGGCTCCCTGCCAGCTGCCCAGGCCTGCAGCCTCCTGAGCAGAGGGCACATTGATGGGCACACTATGGACCCTGCCCCATGCGTGTCCACCCACAGCTTCCCACCCATGGCCTGGCCCACGAGGGCTGTGAGGGTCTGCCCTTCTGGGCTGCCATCTCAGGCCAGCACTGGGAGAGGAGGGCAGGGGCTCCTGGGGTCCTACGTATAAGACCCTCATGCCCTATGTGCAGGATCTACAGGAAGCTGAAACCCAGGGACTATGGGTCCCTGTGCTCAGATCTTGGCCAGGCCTTGACTCCAAACCCCAGCACCAGCCCTGGACCCCCATACTATGTCCTGAGTTCAGATGAAACAGAACCCTGGCCTGAAAAAGCTACAGACAAGAAGGTCAGGACAGGCATGGGTCTGTGCCCTGAGACTTAACTCCTCAGGAGACCTAAAACGGATACCTGCCCCCCAAGAATGCGAAGGCTGGACAAGCCCCCACTATGGTACATGGCAGGCAGCAGCAGGACTCTGGCGGGGAGGAGGGGGGAGCGTTGTTATGGCCAAGGACTCGGGATAGGGTGTCCTGGGCTGGAAAAGCCACATACAGGATACACCAGATACAGGAGTGGGGCTGGGAGGGGCCCCAGGACACTGAGTTGGGTGGAGCCTCAAGCTGAACTTTGGCCCTTTGGCCTGTGTCTTTTTATAGCTGGGAGAGCCAGACATGCCCCGGGTGCTTGGCAACCTGCAGATGCATCAAGAACAAGTGCTGAAAGGGGCCGAAGTGGTAGAGAGGGTTCTGCAGTAGATGACTGAACAGAAATGGGGGTCAGTGGGGGGATTGGAAGGATCCCAGCCACCCTCTGTCTCCCCAGGTCCTGGACTCCCTTTCTACCCCTAGGCTCCCTGTGTGCTTCTGGCCAGCCTGGCCAGGAGGGGGGAGGAGGGAAACCTCTGTCTGCCAGCTTCAAACCAAGCCTGCATTCTTTCCAGCCTGCTGTGTGCTAAGGGCCTCTGTCAGGGCCCCCAGAGCAGCAGTGATGAGGCCTAGAATGCAGGTGGGGAGTGGCAGCCGCCCTAAGCAGGGATAGTCTGCAGATCTGGCACCCACTCCACCTCTTTTAACCTCAAGGCATGAATCCGGCCATCCACTTGGCTTGGACAGGGAGATACGAAGGCAACCAGGCCAAGCCTCGAGGGAAAGGCCCTGCCCCAGCTGCTGACCCAGGAGGGCAGAGCAGGTCAGGCCAAGAAGGGTGTCTGACAACCTCCAGTACAAAGGCCACTACGTCCTCAGAGAACCAGGGGCCGATGGGACATGCTCTGAGTGTGGCTAAGACCCCCACTGAGAGCCTCAGTGCAAGCTGGGGGACATGCCAGGGGACACTGCTGGTAGGTCCAGGACAAGAAGGCATTCTCCCACACACCCTTCAGGCTTATTTATTTTTAAAAATGACTAAGAACTGGGGGGTGGAGGCAGGGTGGGGAACAGGATGAGGCAGTCACCCTCTCTGCAAAGCGATAAAGGTCACCCTCGGTAAGAGGCTGAAGACACAAAAATTAATGAGGCCCACTGCCGCCCTGCCCACTTAGAAGAAGGGAATTGATCCCAATCAGAGTAGCGAAGGGGAAGCCCCCGCTGTGTGACTCGGCTGTAATCAGGGACGAACATGCGTGGGTCATGAGAAGAAAGCTGGAAAATCACTGAATACAAGGACCTTCGCCTGAGAGATGGGATCCGGTCAGGGAGTCAGTTTATCCATATTAGTTGATCTGTTTAGTGGAATCCCAATAAAACATCCATTTTTAAAACTTAGGTGAGATTCATATAACATAAAATTTATCATTTTAAAGAGAACAGTTCAGTGACATTTAGCACTTTCACAATGTTGTGCAACCATCGCCTTTTCTAGAACAGTCTCATCATCCCCAAAGAAACCCTGACCCCACTAACAATCACTCCATACCGCTCCCCTAGCCCTTGCCTGTGTGTGCAAACATCAGGGAAGAGATCCTCAGAGACAGGGCCTCATTGCCCTTTCCTGAAGCAGGGGCCAGGGGAGGGAGGTTTGCTCAGGCAGAGCACCTGACCCCCGCCCAGTGGCTCAACACTGGGACATACCCAGGTGCCCAGACCAGATGGTGCCCCCGTACCCCACCCCATTGGCACAAATCTGGCAAATGCATAGCTGCAATGCCATCTTCAGGACAGAGAAGGTGGGCCTCGCACAGGGAGGAGCAAGGGGCCTGGAGGGGGCTGAGAGCCCCAGGACAGGGATGAGCAGGGAGGACGATGTCCCTCAGGCCCCTCAGGTGCCTTAGGACCTTCAAGGTAAGGCCCCACCTGGGCAGAGCCCCAGCTGGGCAGTCACCTTCAAGGTAAGGCCCCACCTGGGCAGAGCCCCCATCCCTCAATGACGCTCAGTTATTTATTCAACACCCTTCTGGGTTGTGGTAGCCGGACCAGCCCTCAGGAGCCAGGATGGCATCAGCTAATCTATACAGGACAGGTCAGTGACCTTGGCCTCAACAGAGGGGAAGCAGCAGAGTGAGGCTTGGGGACCCCAGCCAGCCACAGTGGAAGAGGGATCATGAATGAGATGAGGGTCTCTCCAGGCCCTCATCTCCACCCAGCCCTAAGATTCAGCGTTCTGCAGAGTTCTGGAAGGTTCTGCAGGGGCTGATAAGTCATCAGCAAAGATCCTAGTCTTCCTATCATTCAGTCTCCCTGTCGCCCCCAAAGGACATCTCTGTTCAGGCCTCAGGTTCCTGTGGGAAGTCCTTCCTTGTGTCTACCAGGTGTCCATCCATCTAGCCCCAGGATAGCTGATGCGGTGGGGTGGGGGAGCGGCGAGCCTTCCTGACCCCTCCTCAGGACGCCACCCAGGGCATCCCAGCTTATCTCCTGCTGATGGGGGTTGGGCTGGGAGCATAGCCTTGCTCAGCCCCAGGGCGGGCCGGCCTCAGTTTCCTTCATGCTGGGGATGCAGCAACTGCTCTGCCTGTGGGGGCTGCACTACAGTCACACCACAGGCCTCCTGCCCTGCCAGACAAACAGACCCCTTCTGTCTATGTGCCCCATCCCAGAGGCAGCTTCATCTTGTCCCCAGGGGCCGGATTTCCTGAGCAAGGTCACTGTGGAAGCCACTGGAGCCTGCCAGCCAATAAAACCCATCGATGTGGAGAGAGAGCTCATAAAACAGGTCACCACCCCTAGAGTGTATGAGTTCTGTGCTATCCCTTCCCCACTCGGGGCTGGGACCAGGACCTGCAAGCAGTGCAGTGGCTCTGTGGTCCCCACAGCTGTCCCTACCCTGTGTTGGGTGCAGGAGAGCAGCGGCTTGGCCGGGCTATGTCCCTTGGCCTACCTTGCCAGGTCCACTGGCTCCTAGGACGCATGGTCCTCCTGGGTCACTCCTGCTCTACCCCTAGGCCCTGAGGGTGGGTCATTGTTCCCTCCTGCTCGGTGGCCAACACTCTCCTGGAGTGTCAGGGATTGTTCACACTAGCCAAGCTTCTCCCCAGCTCCAGGCCAGCCTGTGGTAGGGCTGGTCAGAGTCCCCTGGAAGATTCCATAGGCTCCTCTACCTACTGGATCCATCAGACCCCAGGTGCCCTACACACACATACTCACACACACTTACACATGCATATGCACACACGCACACCCCTCTCTGTCAGGAACAGATTAGGGTGCCGCTGGTGTCTGTACTCCCCACAATATACTCTCTCAGCTGGCACCACTATTAAATCAATTGGGAGAAATTGATCCAGGCAGAGATTTCTGAGCCATCTGCTTGCTCCCAAAGCCATTCTGAGAGGACATACTTTGCATTCAGATCCAGGGGAGTCCTGACTATGGGGTGGGGGCAACAAGTTGGATGGGCCTGAATTTCTCCTGGGGCACCCTCTCCAGAAGCTAGTCCCTAGGGCAGGGTGGTGGTGGGTTTGGCCAGCAGCTCCAGTGCCAGGCTCTGTGCGCCCCACATGGAGGAGCCACCTCCACCCCGTGGAACTGAGACCAGGAGTGGCAGAGAGTCAGTCTGGGGCCCTGGAGGCAGCCGGGTTTCCACATACCCAGGGACAGCCCCAAATCAGCCTCCCACTGTCCGCACCCACTAGCCATTGAAGGAGCTGACCCCTGTATCCTTGAGGCCAAATCCTGATCCCAACCCTCCCAGAAGTGAGCCCGGGCCACCCCCACCCAGCCCCAAGGCAAATGCCCATCAATTCTTTTAATTCCGATTGTTTGCACCTTGCACTGAGTTATCATCTAAGTGCCTGCTGACCACTTCCAGCTGGGTGTTTGCCCACCCACATCCCGCTGCCTCCTATCCACTCTGATTTGCACCGACTTCGATCGGCTCCAGAGACAATATTTGCTTTGGGAAAGCGGCAAACATTTATTCTCTAATTTATTCAGGAGAGCTGTTGTCAAACACTAGCGCCCTCATTATGTCTTTGGGTTTCCAGGGCTTGGCCTCTGTCCGGGGTTGGTGCCAAGGCCCAGGCAGCGCTGAGCATCCTTTCCGCTGCCCAGCATGGCTCCCCCTGCTCCCTGTGCCCTTCTGAGGGCTGGGGTCCCGCTCTGGGCTGACAGAGGAAGGAAGCTCCAACAAGGTGGCACTGGTCAGGGCTGTCCCAGACAGGGTGCCTGCAGGTCCAGTGAGTCCCTGCACTCTGGTCCTTCTCCTTCCAGCCTCGAATAGAGGCCCATGGCACCCAGAACCCCAGCAAGGCTTGAGTAGGCATCTTCTCTGGGACCCCATTGTGGGTCTGGGGCTGCAGAAGTTGCCGACATTTCTAGGGGGTGGATGGAACCACTCTAGTCTGGGGGACGAAGAATTCCTCACGGGCCTGGCATTTGCTGGCATTTACATCCACCCACACAGCCTTTCCAAGCGGCTGCTATTTGTACTGAGAGGCCACTCCCCCAACGGCTGTCTGACTATTTCTCCTCTTCTGCTTCTGAACCCCTCCCTCTCCAGGCCAGAGCCCCTGCTGAAAGCAGAAGAGATGGCTGTAGGTTCCCATGTACTCACCTGCCCCCTCCCCAAGACAACCACTCCCGGTGCCCCAGGCCCCCTGCACTGGGCCCCTTTGGACACCTGTGGCCCTCTACCTACTCAGAAGCCTGGGGGCCGACTCTCCACCCCAAACCTCAGCCTCTCGCTCTCTCTCTGTGCTTGTTGTGTTCCGCACCCACTCCCACTGTGAAATCATTGGTCTCCATTCCTTGTTCCCCCCACCAGGGGACAGGGGCCAACAGGAAGGGAGATGCAACAGCAGAGGGTGGGCAGGCAGCTGGAGTCTCCTCTGCCCTGGGGGCATTTGCAGCTTTGTCCCTCACACCTGCCACCTCCAAAGTCAACAACTCCTAGATCCCAAAAGGTAGAGGGAGTGTGGAGACCCAGGCCAGAGTGTAGCACATTGTCTTTAATTTCACAAAGTAGCACTTGGCGCTGACCAGGTGAATCGATGCTGACCGGGTGACACGGGGCTGACCTGAGGAGGAGCACAGGTGATGAGAGGGTGGAGGCTGGGCTGGTGGTGGTCACCAGCTCACACTAGCTCCCCTGGCCTGGGAGGCTGGCACAAGCTGTCCTCACACCATGGAAAGCATCCAGGCTGCTGGGGGGCACTTCAGTAGGCCCCCATGTCTTGGGGGAGGGCTTGGGCCGGCAGGAAATTTAGACCAGGCAGGGGCAGGGCCCACCAGGTGCTGCCCACCTGTGACTCTCACAACCTGCTGGTCTGCATGAGCCCGTTGACCTCAGAGCTGCGTGCAGCCAGTGTGGCCTGCTGCGGTCGGCTGCTCTTGTCGAGCCGTGGCTCCGTGGCATCCACATCCTCGGTGCCATAGCCCTTGCGGAAGCACAGAACCTTCCGGAAGCTCTGGCGGAAGTTGTCAGAGAGGAAGCCGTAGAGCACAGGGTTGGCACAGCTGTTGGCATAGGACAGGATGACCACGAAGAAGTAGGCACCGGCGGCGGCAGGCTCCTCTGGCAGGACGACGGCCAGGTTGACGATGTTGATGATGAAGAAGGGCAGCCAGCAGCCCACGAACACCAGCACCACCACGACCACCATGCGCGTCACCTTGCGCTCCGAGCGCCGCCGCGTGGAGCCCACGCGCACACCTGACGCCTTCACCTTCACCACAATGAGCAGGTAGCACAGACAGATGACCAGCAGCGGCCCAAAGAAGCCTAGCACAGACGTGTAGATGATGAAGATGGCGCCCCATAGGCCCACGGGCTCTGGCCAGCTGAGGTTGCAGGTGTCCCAGCCCTCCTGGATGTCTGCGAAGACCACCAGTGGCAGAGACATGAGCAGCGAGAAGGCCCAGACCGCAGCACTGGCCAGCTTGGCCACCCGTGGGCGACGCCACCGCGAGGAGCGGATGGGGTGGACAACAGCCAGGTAGCGGTCCACGCTCATGACCGTCAGGCAGAAGATGCTTGTGAACTGGTTGATGCCGTCCAATGTCATAACCAGGCGACACAGCACAGGGCCAAAGGGCCAGTAGGAGACAGCGTTCTGTGTGGCCAGGAAGGGCAGCCCCAGCATGAGGAGCACGTCGGCCACGGCCAGGTTGAGGATGTAGATGTTGGTGACCGTCTTCATCTTGGCGTGGCGCAGCACCACGTAGATGACCAGCGTGTTGCCGCCCAGCCCCACCGAGCACACCAGCAGGTAGAGCACTGGCACCACGACGGCTCGGGCCCCTGGGGAGGGCACCGGCCCTGCCATCGTCCCGTTCTCGCCGCCTGCACCGGCGGCCACCAAGGAGGTGTTCCAGCCCACTGATGTGGAAGTGGAGAACAGAGTCTCCATCTCAGGGCAGGGCCTGTCCTCTCTGCAAGAGGAGAAGGGAGGATGCGGGCGATTAATCGCATGGCCAGGCACTTCCTCCCTTGGGCCCCGCCTGCCCCAGGAGGCACAGGATTACCCCACGTCGCAGGGTAAACATGATCACTCATGTTCGACTAGGCTAGAAATCACATTAGACAAATTGTTTGGAAAACAAGCCCAGAAAGGAAGGAACAGAGGGACAGCTGCTGTGAGTCGAGACATCGAGACGTCTGTTGATACCACGGTGGCTTCCAGACACCTGACCATCCCTACACCCCCTACTGCCCCAGGATTAAGAAATGCTGTCATTGCTGTGGAGGTGATGGATCCCGCCCCAGAGCCCAGGCCAGTAATGTGTCCCTCAAAGCTGCAATGACAGCACATCATGCAGCTGTTTCCCAGGTCATTTCCTTGGCCCACATGCAGCAGCAGGTGGGCTGGCTGGCAGCTGTGGGGGGCAGGGAAACCAACTCCTCTTGGTCACATGGCCAAGGCTCTGTCAGGGTGACACAGATGCCTCTCACCAGGGGACGGCGTTCCCGGGAGCCAGGTGGACACTGGCAAAACCTCTGCAGCCTGAGATCTGGCTCCTTGGCCACGTGGAAGGCCTGGCACCCTCCTGATGGTTTCGGGAGGTCACCCAGAGTTCGGCTTTGGGGTCGCCCAGGAGAGCAGGGCTCAGTGGGCGTTATTGCATTTCCAGCTGGCATCGGTTGATTGTGAGTGTGAGGGGCGTCCTCGAGTCTGAGGTCAACACCATCTCACTGTGACATCACTACCCTGACCTCACAGGTAAGGGACTGAGGACAGCAGGGGTCACCTCCCCAAGGAACCTCAGGACAGGTGGAAAGGGACAGGGAGAGTGATTAGGAGGCTGAGACTGGGCCCCTCACAACCAGTTGATGCCAGCTGGAAGAGCAGCAATGCCCACCAAGCCCTGCTCTCCTGGGTGACCCCAAAACCAGACTCTGGTTGACCTCCTGGAACCATCAGGAGGGTGCCAGGCCTTCTACGTGGCCGAAGTGCCAGACCTCAGGCTGCAGAGGCATTGCCAGTGTCCACCTGGCTCCCGGGAACACCGTCCCCTGGTAAGAGGCAGGGCGCTGGCCATATGGCCAAGAGGAGTTGGTTTCCCTGCTCCCCGCAGCTGCCAGCCAGCCCACCTGCTGCATGATGTGCTGTAATTGCAGCTTTGAGGAACACCCTTCTGACACGGGCTCTGTGGCGGGGTCCATCACCTCCACAGCAATGACAATATGTCTCGAGTCCCAGGCAGAAGGCACAGTGCAAGAACAGGCAACGAGGAACTCCACACACGTAGTAAATAGGGAACACAAAATGGACTGAATAATCACAGCTAATTATAGCCCGTGCCACAGGCCAGGAGAAAATGCGTGTACACGCGCGTGCACGTGTGTGTGGAGGGAGAGAAAGAGAGAGAAGCAGACATTGGGAGACGGAGTGTGAATCGGGACAATATGGGGAGAGTGCGTGGAAGGAAAGACTTTAGCTTTGTGCATGGGGTTTTGTAGAGAAAGAGCTGAGGCAAAGACAGGAAAACATTAACATTTGTAGTTCAAGGTGATGGGCACATGTGTATTTGTTATAGAGTTTTTGTACTTTTCTATGTTTGAAATAGTTCATAAAAATGGTGATGCTCAAGAGAAAATAAACACCTCCACTGACAAGAGGGAAAGAAGAAAGGGGGTATAGGTGGGGCCCCACTACTCAGGGGATAGGGGTTTAGCGGGAAGCCTAAGTGCCCCTGGAGGCTCCCAGGCAAGGGCCTAAAAGAGGCTGGAAAGGGCCATGATGACCTTGTCAGGGTCACTTAAGCTCAGTGGCCCCCTAGAGCCCTGCTCAGTTGACCCACAGTGCCCCTTAGTCACCTCAGAACAGAGGATGTGCCCAGCAGCTGTCAGTCCTGGGTTGGGGGAGGCAATTGAAATCTGGTAGACAAGTGGTGGTGAGGCAGCCCAGGATAAATGACAATGACAATGACAGAAAGAAACCCTCTGCTCCTGATGGGCGGACACACCAGAATTTCCAAGTTCACTTGGCTAACCCACGCTAGGAAACATGACCTAGAAAATTAACAATGGGAAGGTAGCCCGATGGATTCATTTCAGGTGAAATAAAAATATTATGACTTAACAAGCATGCCCACGATATGTTCGATGTATTTAGGATCCTCAATAAGGCATAGCTAAAAATACCATGAAATAAATTTGGCTTCTGTTTAAGAAGTAAATGAGCAAAGTGTCTATTTTTCGAAAATTACAACTCTTGGTGTGAAAAATCATCCTTTGAAAAAAAAACTCACAAAAGTCAGAATCAACTCCAGTCTGGTATAGCTGAAGAGAGAATCAACAAATTGGAAGAGGGGCTTAAGGAGTCCCTCAGCGCATGATGCAGAGGAGGATGCAGTGGGCTCTGAGCACTGGGAGGAGGGTGCGGACGCATTATTCAGAGAAGATGGCTGGGCACCTGTGGAACTAACTCACCACAATTACTGCGCCTGCTTCTTGGAACATAATTCTGCAAGAGCCATTATTCGGAGGTGGCAATCTTCTTAGTCATCGAAATTACACACTCATGGGAAAATTGTCCGTAGGGCCCTTTCTCTTGTGGGTGGGGGAGTCGATGGTGGAGGGGGACTGTGGAGCCAACTATGAGCTAATGCTGGGGCTTTCTGACTCAGAGCCCCCACCAGGAAGAGTTCACCCACCCACCGCTCAAAAGCGCAAAACTGTCCTGAGCAGAATAAAATAGCAGAATAAACGTAGACATAAAATAGTGTCAGAGTTGACCTACAGAGCATCAAGGACAGAAGAAAATCCTAAAGAATGCCAGTGGGGAGACAAGAGGAAATCCACAAGGAGTGAGGACGGGGACAGGCTCCTTCAGCTATGGGAGCCACAGGAGCCAGTGGGAGAAAATGTCACCTGGATTCCTCACCAGGAGGGGAAAGAGATATTTTCTGTGTTTCCCTGCATTTGGTGCTCCCGAGAGTGAGCCCCCTGCTGTGTGTTGTGACCTGGTGTGAGATATGCAACAAAAACTCTATTTTAAAAAGGCTGAAGTATGATGTTTGGGGACAACTGCATTTCAAGACAAAGCTGGAGCCCCTTAGTCGGAAGGGGTATTCCTGTGTTGAGGAAGCTCACGCTTCCCAGGTATGTCTATCCGGGAGGAAGGTCTCTGGGACTCTCAGAGAAGGGCCACTCGCAGGCCTACTCCTGCAACAGGGGTAGGCCTGCTGGTCTTGCCTCCCCATGCCTGGTGCAGAGGGGCCCTTTCTCACATTTTAAAAGAAATACCTTAGAAAGGGTTTTTGGCTCATTTTGCATGGGACTCAAGGGGCAGGGTGGGGAATAAGGAGCCCCCTGAAGGTATTCTGTTGGCCCATGAGGGGAGAGGTGCTCAGATGAACCCAGAGCCTGGGTTCTGAGCATGGTGTGACTGAATGCACGTTTGATTCTAAATCAGATCTGCATCTTGTCTTCATAAAGCTTTTGGCTGCTCAGGGCTCCTCTGAGACCCCTGCCAGGCACCCAGGCTGCCCAGAACCCAGAGTAGGCAGAGACTGTCAGGGCCCCCCTGCCATCTCCCCCAAACACCCCACCTCCTGAGTTAGACTTCAGAGCAGAGCAGAACAAAATTAGGCCACTATTATTGCGCCTGCCTCTTGGAACATAATTCTGCAAGAGCCATTATTCGGAGGTGGCAATCTTCTTAGTCATAGAAATTACACACTCATGGGAAAATTGTCCCTAGGGCCCTTTCTCTTATGGGTGGGGGATTCGATGGGGGAGGGGGACTGTAGAGCCGACTATGACCTAATGCTGGGGGCTTTCTGACTCAGAGCCTCCACCAGGAAGAGCCCACCCACCCACTGATGTGGCACATAGAAAAGACTCCAGCCCCTCACCCCCTGCCCCAACCTACCCCCACATACTGGCTGAGTGATCTTGGATAAATCATGCCACTTCTCTGAGCCTTGACTTCCTATGACAGGCAACTCCTACAAAATGCAATCTCTCCGAACAGATGAAACAAGCTCAGGTATGCAAGATGCTGCGTACAATGCCTGGCACACAGTGGGTGTTCAATAATTGCTGCTACTCACCTGCCCCAAATGGCCCAGTATCTCCTTCCCAACATCAGGAAAGGTACCTGCCCAGGATTCCTTGGAGAAGGGGGCAGAGCTTTCCCAAGGGCCTGGAGACAGAGACCGACCTCAGTGCTCAAGCTATCCATGCCCCAGCGAGATTCAGCCTGTACCTCGCCATCCCTTTTCAGGCTAGCCTGTCATGCAGTCAATGGGAGGGAGCTGCATCCTCCATTGGGACAGCTGCAGTGTGGCGAGGCTGTGGAAACCACCAGGTTTCATCTCTGGGCCCACTCCTCACCTGGGAGGCAGAAGATCCACAGGTGCTGTCCCCACCTATGTGGGGCAGGACAAATGTCAAATGTGGGGACATCCTGGCTAAGAGGAAAAGCCCCAGCACCATCTGGGGCCCCTGACCTAGGCCTGCCTCCCCCAGGGCAAGCTCTCCAATCTCTGCTTCATCTTGTGTAGAGAGCAGGCTGATGGCAGCCTGCCTCCCCTCTGGAGGGCAGCCAATGGCAACTCCACTCCTGCCCTCCCCAGACATGCTCCATTTGTCCTAAGGCAGCCTGTGGTCAGGGCTGGGATCTCTTCCCCATGGGAGGGACATTAAGGTGGGTGTGGGCTGGCACAGGGTTCATTGACAGGGAGGCCTGCTGGCGGAGCCCCTCCGTGGGGTCTGCATGCCCTGCAGGATGTTTCCAGGACCACATTCTGCCCCCAGCACACTTTATCAGAAATCTAGGTCATTATTTTACCAGGAACCAATGGTAGATCATTGTCATTGGTGCTGTCCACCACCTTCTTCCCCGGAGGCCCCTGTCCTCTTCTCAAATGGCCAAGTGTCCCCAGGAACCTCTTCTCTTCAGAAGAGGCTGAGCTGCAGCCAGAATTGTCTCAAACTTTGGGCAACATAAGCTCCTGGCTCTCTCCCTTGCTAAGGACCCCAGGCCAGCAGGCAGGACAGGAACAATGGGCCAGGCAGGTGGGTAGGTGAGGTCCTTTCTGGTCCCTGGGTGGGGAGATGGCACACAGGTGGACTTCCAGGATGTGTGTTCCCTTTTGGAGAGGAGGCAGGAAGACTCCAGAACACAGATGCCACGAGGAGAGTCGGAAGCTCTGTTTCCAGCCGGCAGGGGCGGCACCCTGTAGCCTCCCTAGTCCAAGCTGAAGCACCCGCTCTGCCTGCAATCTTCCCTCCACTGGCCGCTTCCCCTCCGGCCCAGCGACAGACCCCACTGCGACCGCAGGTGCCCCGCGTACGCCGCGGCTCCTACTCCCTTCGCGTTCTGATCTCCACACCTACAGCCTCGAGTGAACCTTCCCCAGCTGCGCCATCCAGCCCCCGCCAGCCCCTGGCTGCCCCAGGGCTAACCCCGCTGCACCACACACCATGGGGAGGTCGGTCAGGGAGAGGCAAAGTGGGCAGTCTTCTTGGGGCCCTCTGCCCTGTGCCTGGCACACCGGGTCCAAGGCCAGCGGATGGCGACGGCGAGGGAAGCGAGGGAGTGGATGGGGATGCAGCTGCGGGATTGGGGAGGGCAAAGACCCAGGGCGGCGGTAAGCGAACCCTGAGAATGCACAAGGGGCGTATGAGGAGACCGTGCGCATGAGTAGACAGGGCGCGCGGGAGGAGAGGGGCGCGGTACCTGGGGCGCAGCGTAATGAGACCCCCAGAAAGGATAACAGAGATCTGTGCGAGACCCCGGCGTGAGCGGATGGGAGGGTCTCGGGCAGTGATGCGGGAGGGGTAGTGAGGCAGGGGCAGGGGGGCGGCACTCACCCAGCGGCGGCGCCCTCAGGCAGGCGGGAGCCGAGTGACCGCAGCAGTCCTCTCTCGGCTTGGGGCTTGGGGCGCCGGCGGG
>NW_006436812.1:6374307-6377708 GCF_000325575.1 Pteropus alecto
CGGGGCGGGGCGGAGGTGCACGCGGGCACGGGGCTTCCTGCAGCCCCAAGCTCAGTCCTTATGTCCGTCCACCTGTCCATGCTCCCTCCCCAAGCCTTTGCATGTTCGCCTACAGTTCTTGTCCCTTCAGCGGCAGCTAAGATGACAGGGCGCCCCCACCTCATTCTCTTTTTTCAGTTCTGGCTCAGACCAGAGTTGGGCGTTGGGGGGTCATGCCCGCAGTAGTGGCTGGAAGGTATCCTGGTAGCGTTCTTCTGAAAGTCTGTGGAGAGTTGGAGAAGGGTTCTCCCTTAGGGAAAAAGGCTCTGACCAATGGGGTGGGTCTGTGCCAGAGGTGGGGATCAGGACTGCAGAGGGGCAGCAGGTGGCCCCGCTGGCTGGTGGTTTGGGGACTCCCGGGATGCTCTGTGGCATCCCCCCTTAGCAGGCATCAGAGTCACTGGCACATCAAAACAGATGCCTGGTCTCTCACCCAGGGTTGCTGGCTCAGGAGGATGGCAGGCCTGAGAAACTGCATCTCTGACAAGTTACACGTGATGCTTGTGTTGCTGGTCCAGGCCCCCGCTCTGAAACCCATAGATTTTATGCAGCGTTGTTGAGTGCCTGTGCTGTGCTAAGCAGAGCTGGGTGGGAGCCTGAATAACTTCACACCTGGTACAACCCCCAGCTCACGGAGCCCAGTCACTGGCTGAATGAAATGAGGCACCCCAGAACCCCCACAGCACAAGACTCTCACTAGGGGATATGGGCAGCTGTGTGTTGACAGGCAGGGATAGAGTCACAGTGACACCAACCCCACCAGTATATGGAGTCCTGGCCAGTCCCTCAGGGAGGCAGGCAGTGTGCCTGGACTGCCTTCTTTTCTCTTTCATGCTCTTCTGAGATATTATGTTTTCTACAAAGCACACGGATGATGTTTTTAATTGAGAATAAGCTCCTAGAGAACCAAGGAGGCCAGCCTGGAGGTGAATGCCTGTTTTCATGCTGGCTCCACTTGGGGAGGCTGGGCTGCTCCCTGGAGCACACAATAAATCTTCCCCAGCCATTCTAGAACCTCCATGCTCAGGAAGTCACCAAGCTTCCCCCAGCCCCAATCCAGGCCATCCCCTTGGTGTCTCTCAGCTCCCCAACGGACTCCACCCCTATGGACATGAGGCCAGAGCACGGTCAAGAGAAAATGGAGTGAGAGATTGGAAAGCTTCCCCCTTGGGCTGCAGCCCTCCTCTTCAGCCCCCGCCAGCCCCATCTGCAGACCAGGGGCCCCACTGGCTTTTAGAGAGGGAGCTGCCCGCCTGGCCACCACAAGAGGGCTTATGTCTTTTCTGCTATCCTGCAGGGAATAGAGGCCACAGCAGGCTGAGCTGTCCTGGCCACCCAGGACCTCCGCAAGGCTGATGCTGAAGCAAGCACTGTCCATGCTGAGGCCTGATGTCCCTATGGGCTGGTGCAGGAGGCCTTTTGGGCCTGGTGGGCGGCCATGTGGGACGAGGTGGCAAGCTAGGGCCGGGCCGCATGTCCTGCATGGCTTGCTTGCTGGGAAGGAGGTCTGCATGTACACACTCATGTGGTCTGTCACATACCCAGCAGATGCACACAAACCCTCTCAATGTGTTTAGATGGGAGATACAGTTCCTAGAATTCCCAGGTGCCCAGCCTGCACTGGCTGATGCACCTACCACTATGGACAAAAATACACAAGGCCTGCTCTAGGAGCTCTGAGAATGGCAGAGGCAATAAGCCAAAATGAAATTTTAACGAAGGTACTTTTATTTTATTGTTTTAGGCGAGGTAACCCTTGGTCGACCTCACAGATTGCAAGGAACTTGTCAGCTTGCAATCCCTTATTTTTTTATTTTTTTATGCCTATAGCATCTGGTCCTCCTAGGTGGTCTCCCATCCAAGTACTAACCAGGCTCAACCCTGCTTAGCTTCCAAGATCAGACTCCGAGATCAGACGGGATTGGGCTTGTTCAGGGTGGCATGGCTGTAGACAAAGATACTTTTAGATTGTCACAAATATCGTGTGGAAAGAAGAAAGGCGATGAGAAAGAGAAAGGTGTGGGGACAGGAAGGCCAGGGACAGCCACTTAAGGAAGGGCCTGACTCCAGGGAGGATGACCAGGTAAGGAAGACTCAACAGAGGAAACAGCACACGTTGGGCAATGGAGTGGCCTGTGGGAAAGGGGCCAAAACTGTAGGGCCAGGCCAAACAAGGGGTGTGACCTGACCTTGAGAGTGAAGGAGGGAGGGCCTTGGGGATGTGAGCACAGTGGGGACCACAGGACTTGTTCCTGAGAACACGCTCATGGGCCACTCCAACCTGAGTGGTCAGCTCTGTCCTTCACAAGCACGGGGCTCAAAGTGTCTCTGGGTTGGGGTGTGGTGAGCTCGTGGAGGCAGGCACGTATGCCTGGTGGCCCACTTGTGGGCAGTCCTGTGGGCTCTGGCTCCTCGGATTCACGCTGTCTTGCTTCATACACATTTTCCCTGGAGTTCCTTCTCTGGGGAAGCTATGTCCCCATGAGAAGCTGGCCAGGAAATTTAAGAGCCTGATCCCCACAAGGAAACCCTAACCAGTGAGGGCAAGAGCTAGTATGTATGCCCAGCCCCATCTTTTTGGGGGTCCATTCTGGGAGGCAATGTGTCCTGGATTGAGCTGTGCACAAGTTCACACCCTGTCCGGTCTCACACATCCCACTCCCCTCTCCTGTTTCCTAGAGTCCCTCCTAAATCGAGCCCCCCAGACCCAGGCTCTGCTTCTGGGACCACTGGTGAAGCAGGTGAGTGAGCTGGCCACATGGCTGTCCAGCCAGGGGGTGGGGCAGGGAAGCCTGTGTGCACACCTGAGCCAGGGGCCGTGCTTGTCTAGCTTCTGCCCACTGAATCCAGAGGCCTCCGTTAAGTTCTAGGGTTCCCTGAGCAGCCTCTGCAATTCCACTGTCCTGGGGGTGTAGTCCCATGTGGGAGTCAGTGCCTGGTGCACAGCAGGGACACAGCCCTGTGGGTGGGTGCTTGGTTCAGTTATAGCCCAGCATCAGGCTGGGTCCTCCCAACACCCTAACACCTGAGTGGTCTCACCTGGGCCATCCTTGAGAAAGGAGAAAGGGTGCCAGAGAGGTGGCCTGTCCACCATGAGGCTGCCTACTCTTGTTGCCCTGTGTTCCTGGCAGAAGCCCCCTCACCTCTCAGCCCTGGATCTGAGCCATAGGAGGATCAAGGGAGGTGAAGCTTGGGGACACTCTGCAGAGGTCACACCAGCACGGGTGGTGGGGAGGGAAAGGATTAGCAGCAGCTGGTAGCCATGGAAACAGGACAGTGGCCTGATAGACTCCCCAGGAAAGATCCCTGGACCCCTCACATGGATACCCCCACCCTAGCTATGAGCTCTGCCATGGCCTATT
>NW_006436812.1:6377758-6412561 GCF_000325575.1 Pteropus alecto
CCAAAGCCTGCCTCTCCCCAACCCGGCCACTCCGGCTCCCGCCCATACCAGGCTTGGCCACTGGTGCCGAGTCTCCCATGATTATTCAAAAGCAACGGAGGCTGACTCCAGTTCACCTGGAAATACCCAGAGGCCCCCTGTTTGTATCCCCAAGACAGTCCCCAGGCTGGGGCGGGCCCCGGAGGCTATTAGGCAGTCTCTGTCCTATGGCCAACCTAGCCTTCCCTCCACTCCCTCAGATGGGCCATGCTGCCCCCCACCATTGAAACTTTGCTTTGGCTGTACCCCTGCCTAGTGCATCCTGCCTCCCTTTCCCCAGTTAATTCACCTGTCAGCTCAAATGCCCCTTCCTCCAGGAAGTTCCCCTGGCTGCCCCACATGGGATATTTACCCCTCAGTCACCAGCTGCCCCCAGACCACATCCCCTTGGTGATGTCTGCTGTGGCTGCAGAAGGTATGAATGTTGGTGAGTAAGCTTCCGCCACCCACCACCCTGCAGAAGCCGCTGTGGACTCATAGGAGGCATAGGGCCTTCTGCATAGTCTGAACACCTAGGGGCCTGGATATTAATGGGCTGACCCTCCTGGTCATGGTCTCAGGCTTCAGTGGGCACTTCCTTAAAATAAAGGCACATTAAAATGCAGCTTCCCAGGCTACCCAGCCTTCAGAATTGGAGGTGAGGTGCTGTGAGGCTCAACCCACAAGGGCACCGTCCAGGCATGAAGATGGAGTGGGGACCAGAGACCCAGACCCTGGTAAAGGGGCCAAAAGCCTGGCTTGGCCCCAGGAAGGGGAGAAGAAGGAATTTGGGTGGACTGCACCCAAAGAGACTTAGCATCCTGTACCCCCCAGGGCAGGGCTGGGACCTCCACCTGGCCCCCCCTCTCCAAAACTCTCTTCTCTCACTTTCTGGTTGTACTGCCCAGGTGAGGCCTTAGATCCATCCTGAGCACTCTGATTGGCTCAGTTGGAGGGGGCAGAGCCTGTATCCTGGGGGTGCTCTGATTGGCTCAGTTGGGGATTGCCTAGAGAAGGAGGCGGAGCCTGTCAGGTTAGGGCCTCTCAGATGTGCACTACCTAGTGACTTTCTCCTGGGCACTCCAGAGAGTCAAGACAGCCAGAGCCCAGTGGCCAGACCCCCAGGTGCAGGGCATGTGCCATTAGACATGGGGCATGGAAAGGAAGAGAGAGGCCAGACACCAAGTGGGGGTGCACTTACACCAGGCTAGCTCAATTGTCCAGCATACTGAACTCCTCCCCACCCTGCAGCCTAGGGGTAGGAGAGCAGAATTCTGCAGATCCTAGATCTTCATTTCAAGATGGGGAAACTGAGGATCAGAGAGGGCAAAGGGCTGGGTAGAAAGCAAAGGTGGGCTGGATCCAAGTCTCTGGACACCCAGGCCAGTGCCTGCTCAGGACACCTTGCTGTCTCTTGAATGGAGGGGCTCTGCAGGGGTGTGGTGGAAACAGGCATAGGCTGTCCAATCTTGGGTGAGCTGGAGTGTCCTAGGTGTGGCCCTGTGCAGCCTAGCTGGGACCTGCCTCGTCCTTGACAGATTGTTCCTGGGAGGCCAGGCCTGGCCTCTGATCTGGCAGGGCCTAGATCATCCCAAAAGAGGCCTCTAGGGTGACTTTGCAGTCCCCCCATAATAAGGCGGGACTGGTCTTTACCTCCCCACTGGCTGTGCTGGGTGGCCCTCAGGCCACTGCTATAGGCTCAGCCTGGGTAGGGTGGGAAAAGCAGCTGAAGCCTATCCTCACAGGCAACACAACCATTTCCAGGGCCACCCCACCTGTGTGTGAGACACTGGCCCATCAAGCAGGGCCAAATCTGGCACTTGGGCCATGTGGCATCAGGTACCTCATCCCTGACCTAGCAGTGGGGTGTGAAAGTGGAACATTAAAGAGAGAAAGAAGGTGATGAGCTTCCAAAATTAGCCGTGACATGAAATGGGTCTATTACTGCCCCATTTGCAAACAGCATCATTGATCCAGCAAAGACTTGCCAAGTGCCTGCCCTGAGCTCAAGCTTTTCTAGGAACTGGGACTTGGGGAGAAAATGTGCAAGGGCTGCCCTCCTGAACACACAGACAAGAAACATCCAACCCTGGGAGATGGAGGGGGTTGATGGTAACCTGAGGTTTGAAGTCCAGGCGATGAGGAGAGGGCAGTGCTGTGACATAGAAAGGGACAACACAGCCAAGAGATGGCTCCAGTATTTTCGATGTGGCAAGACAGAACTGTGGCTCTTCCACCCAGCACAGGCTATAGGAGTCAGAGTAGGTCCTACAGGCCTTGACTGGGTTGGTGGGTTTGAGTGGTGTCCACCTTCATCATGCTCCCAGGGGACAGGACAGGAAATGTCCAAAAGAGGTGGCCAGAAGGGGAGTTCCAGGTACAGGGAGAAGCTGATTGACAGGGTCTTTTTTCCAGGGGTCTGAAGGTGGCCCATTAGGGATAAGAAACTGAATATACAAACAGTGGCCAGCCACATATGACAAGGGGACCCAACCCACGATGTGCAGCAACCAGCAGGAAGTCAGACCATAGCTTCTGTCCAGAATAATCAGGACTTGGTCAGTGACAGCAGCTACTGTGCATTGCCCCCATTTCCAACCCAGGACCAGTAAGAGAAAGTCTAATGTGCTTCCCAAACACGTCACATAGGGGACAAGCTCCATGAGAACACTCCTGCAGCCAGCTCTTTTTCCATCCAAAACTTCTCCCTCCCCAACCTGGCTTCAAGTCTCTATTAAATGAGATGATGGTGGCTGGCCCCTGGCTACAGCAAGCTCTGAATAAACACCCTTTCCATTCTTGCATGCGTCCGTAGCTGGTTGCTCAGGAGTACAGGGAGCCACGTAGACTGGTGATTGGCATCTGAAGTTGCTTCCTGTATGAGCAGTCTTTGGAAACTGAGTCCTTACCCTGTAGGATCCAATGCTATCTCCAGGGACATACTGTCAGAATTAAGTTGTAGGACTCCCAGCTGGTGCCTGAGGATTGCTTGACGTGTAGCCACATCCGGTGTCAGAAGTGAAGCACGGAGAGTATTCCAAGAGCAGAGTGTTGCAGTAGAGAAATCGCGTTTTCCTATATAGCATGCGACCCGTGTAGTCGCCCAGGGCCCCTCGCTTGGTTGAATGCTTTCATGTGACCATCTCGATATTCTTAATAATATCACCTTTGTGCCAGTGTTTTGTAAGTGACATCTGATGGCACAGTGGCATGTAGGTGTGATACGCATGTCCACTACACCCCATGAGCAAGTAGTATCCATGAGCATACCCCTGAGCACACAGTTCTGATGGACTTGCTACGCACAGAGTTCAGCAAGATCAGTATAAGGTCTAAGGCAGCGGTCCCCAACCTTTTTGCCACTAGGGACCGGTGCTCCTGTGAGAATCTAATGCCTGATGATCTGAGGTGGAGCTGAGGTGGTGATGCTGGTGCTGGGGAGTGGCTGCAAATACAGATGAAGCTTCGCTTGCTCACTCATTGCTCACCTCCTGCTGTGCGGCCCGGTTCCTAACAGCCCACGGACTGCTCCTTTCTGCAGCCCAGGGGTTGGGGACCCCTGGTCTAAGATATCCTAGGGCTGTCATAACAAAGGACCACTAATTGGAGGCTTAACACAGCAGAGGTGTAGTCTCTTGACATCTGGAGGCCAGAAGTCTGAAATCAAGGTGTCCACAGGGCCTCGCTCCCTCCCAAGGCCCTAGGGAAGAATTTGTTTCTTGCCTCTTCCAGCTTATGGTGTTGGGGCAATCCCTAGCTATGGCCATATTATTCCAACCTCTGCCTCCATCTTCACACAGCTGTCTCCTCTGTGTGTCTGTGTGTCACCTCTGTGTGTCTCTTCATCTTCTCTTAAGGACAACAGTCATTGAGTGTAGGGCCCCCTAAAACCCCGGATGATTTTATCTTGAGATCCTTAATTACATCAGCAAAGGCCTTATGTCCAAATAAGGTCACATTCTGAGGTTCTAAGTGGATATGAATTTGGGGGGGACACTTTTCAACCCAGTACACTAGTACACAGGTGAGGGTGTTGTGTCTACGACTAAGTAAGAGAAAGAGGAAGTAGTGAGGGACCATGATCTCTGTCGCAACCAGAACATGCAGGAAGAAAACAGCGTTCTAAGAAACGTTATGGCCAGGGACCCCTTCACATCCTTTCTTACTTGTGTTACTTCCTGTAGGAGCCAGTTACACCAAAATTGACTAAGTAAGAGAGAGAGGAAGGGCAGCTGATAGTGAGGGACCATGATCTCTGTCGGAACCAGACCATGCAGGAAGAAAACAGTGTTCTAAGAAACGTATGGCCAGGGACCCCTTCACATCCTTTCTTACCTGTGTTACTTCCTGTAGGAGCCAGTTACACCAAAATGATGACCCTCCACAGTGCCCTGTTCCCCCAGTCCTTCCTTACTCACCAAGGCCAAGAGCTGTAGGATATGCAAATCAAGAAGTGAAATTAGAACAGCTGTGGTAGAATTGTATCAAGTTTCTACTGATCTGGTAACAACAAAATATATGTGTATTTACTACCCGTGACATACACATTGAGCAACTGGGTGATTTCACTGACCACAGAAATTTCTTAGAGTTGCATTTATAGGTGACATCACACAATGTAGAGATGAATGATAAAATTCATGCTAATAATTTAAATATTTAATTTTCCTTTACTTAGAACATCAAATAACCAAATGAAAACATCACAAATTGGAAGAGATGGCAAAAGAAAGGAAAACATTTCCAGCATTATTACTGTTAATGGCATTTTTTCCTGATTTTTGAGCAAGGGGCCCTGTGTTCTCATCTTGCATGGGCCTCGACAAATTGTGTGGCCAGTTAATCCAGAGAAAGATGAGAGTGAGGAGGAAGAGGATCCCCGATCAGAGAACAGAGAGAAGGTGCAGGTGCATCTCCAGTCTGGGCTCTGCCTGGTACGTGCAGGCTCTTGCCACGCCAAACAGTGCTTTAGCAAGAGCTAGTCTTTCTTGCAAACCAAAACAAGCAAATGGGCAGAGGATTTAGCCCCAAAGCAAGCTGCACACATACTCCTTCAACATGCCAACTGCCCCTGACCAGTTAACAGATTCTATCCAGGGTGGGCCTGGTGCCAGTAGATGTTAGCCACAATATGGCCTTGAGCCTCTGTGAGTACTTTTCCCCCTCCACTGTATCCTCAACACCCCGTGACCAGATAAGTGATATCACCACCTCACCCACAGCCTAGGTTATCTGGGAAGGAGACACTGGGCCAAGAGTGACCATCCCTCCCAGGCAAGATGGTGACCTCAGCTGGACCTCAGCAAAAGGATAAAGCTGTCAGATCAACCAAATGAACTGGCCAGTGTCTGGAGCAGGCAGGACTCACCCTCACTCTACGAGGGGCCTGGGCTGAAGTTAATCTTTGCCTCTACTTGGAGCTCCCTGGGTGGGAATCGAGAGCAGTGCCCTCCTCCACATGATTCTTGGCTCCTCCCCTGCCCTTGAGGATGCCAGGGAGCCTGCTTGGAGGTGCTTCAATCAAGTGCAATTTAATAAGCCAGTGGTGGGCAGGAGTAATGTAATCAACTCTGCTGATTGCCAGAGTGACGTGGGACACTCGGGGGCAGTGACGAGGTGCAAGTTCTGGCTATAAATCAAAGGCGACAACACACAGGCCTCAGGATCCAGAAGAGAGTGAGGTCTGGGGAGTTGAGGTGCCGGGAACAGAGCCCTGGGGGTAGTGGCTCCCACAGACACCTCTGTGGCCAGACTGCAGTGGCCTGGCTGCAGCCTGAAACCCAGAAACTAGCCCCTTGTCTTTTTAAAAAAATTAATAGACTTTATATCATAAGGCAATTTCAGATTTACAGAAAATGAAGCAGCTAGCACAGAGTTCCCATGTACCCCTCTCCCCCTACACACCATTTCCTCTATTATAAACATCTTGCATCCTCATGATACATTTGTTATTACTGATGTTATAATGATACTGGTAATACTGATACACTGTTATTAACTAACTTCCATGGTTTATAATAAGATTCACTCTTGGTGGCGTATACTCTATGGGTTTAGACAAATGTCATGCATCCATCATTATAGTATCATACAGAGTAGTGTCACTGCCCCCAAAATCTTCTGTGCCTCACCTATTTATCTCTCCCCCACTCTTCCAACTGCAGACAACTACTCATGTTTTTACTGTCTCCATGGTTTTGCCTTTCCCAGAATGTCACAGGGTTGGAATCAGCCAGGATGTAGCCTTTCTAGATTGGCTTCTTTCACTTAGTACAGTAGTCTCCCCTTGTCCATGGTTTTGCTTTCCACAGTTTGTTATCCACGGTCAACTGTGGGCCAATAATATTAAATGAAATAAATAATTCCTAAGTTTTAAATTGTGCCCCAAGTCATGCCGGTCTAAGAGCTCAAGGGGGACATGTGTCAGCTCTCTGGGAAGCACAGCCCTGCCACCTTCTCCAGGAAGCCCTCCTCCTGGAGCTCTGTGGCCATCATAAGCTCTCGAGTGCTCAAGGGCCTGACGCATAGCAGGACACTGCATGGTCCTAATGGTGTTCCCCCAAATTCATGTCCACCCAGAACCTCGGAATGTAGCCTTATTTGGAAATGAGGTCTTTGCAGGTATAATTAATTAAAGGATCTCAAGATGAAATCATTTTGGAGTTAGGGTAGGTCCTAAATTCAATGACTGGTGTCCTTATGAGAAAACACACAGAGAAGAAGCCACGTAAAGACAGAGGCAGAGACGGGTGATTTGCCCATAAGCTAAGGAACATTTGGAGCCCCCAAAAGCTAGAAAAGGCAGAAAGGATCCTCCCTTGGACCCTATGGAGAGGGTGAGTCCCTGTGTCATCTTGATTTTGACTTTTGGCTTCCAGACTGTGAGAGGATGAATTTCTGTTGCTGTAAGCTACTAGGTTTGTGATCATTTGTTCTGGTGGCCCCAGGACACTAGCATAGGCTCATTCCTCACAGAAACCCTCCCTTCCTCTCTCCCTGTTTTACCCCCTAGAGCCCTTCATCCTGGGCTAATCCCATGTGCCTTCCCAGAGTTCTGGTCTCCCCTCAAAGACCTTATTGTGGCCAGATGTCCAGATGGCCTGGCTGGGCTCTTCTGTAGCCCCAGGTCCCTGGGTAGAAGAAAGGGCTGCATTTTGAGGGGCAGGGAGAGGCCCACCTGTACTTCCTCACCTCCCTCACTTTCTCCCAAACACAAGAGTACTATTAGAACTTTTAAATTTCACCTTTCCACATTTAGTGCATTTTGATGTTGACTCATTCAAAGCTCATTTAAGTCACTTAATTTCCTACTCGGAGGCAAATCAAAAAGAGCTCATTTCTTTGATTTGTTCACATCAATCAACTTTTACATCAATTAAAAAGTTCATTTGATTCATCAGATGCCAGGGAATGCTATCTTTTCTAATATGTTTGAATTTAGTGATTCACCAATGTATTTCATTCCATTTGACATAACAAAATCAAATAGCATTTGGAGATAGAATTCCTCATTAGGGAAAAAGTCACTAGTAAGTCAGGTGAAAATGCAGAACCAAACGGTGCTCTGCCTTAGTGGCAAAGCATTTAGGAGAGAGTGATGGTAGGGGGTCAGATGCCCCCGGCTCATTATAGTGTCCCAGCCCCCAGTGGAGGCTCTCCAATGCCTCATCTTTAAGGACCAGATGGGGTAATTAGATGAGGGACAAGATCCTCATCGAGGGACAGCACCTCTGAGTCTAGGAAGTGGAGGGCTGGGGCTGAGCTGTCTGCTGTCTACGGTCAAAGCGAGTGACATCCCCCAGCTCTATCCAATGGCTGCTCTTCAAGGATGCAAGCCCAGCATTGTCAGAACTTCTGTTTTTCTAAGCAGAAACAGTTTTACATGCATTGACTGATTCACACGTGTTCTCATCAAACTCAAGTGACATATATCCAGGGCATAGGCCCAGCAGAGCCACCACAGCTGCCCAGTTTGTTTATATCTTGCCTTTGCAGTGGCCCTGACACCAGGAGTGCTGGCCACCCTCCGTCTGAGCCAGCTGGCCTGTGTAGACATTCCAGTCTGAGGGTCTGGTTCAGTAGCTACATCTCCCCAATACCTGACCAAGCAGCCTGGTCTCTTAGGAGTGGCCCAGGTAGGGGTACATGTGGGGGACTCTGGCTCTTCCCTGACCAGCTGTGAACCCCAGACAGTGGCACCCTCTGAGCCTCTGCTTCCTTATCTATAAAGTGGGAATAACAAAAATAATGAAAATTAACAATAATGATACCAATTTGGTTGGTTTTCTGTATCCACTTTGCAAGGCTCTAGTGACTGTTACTCAATCATGTACACATGGAGATGTCCCTGTGAAGGCCTTTGTGGGTGTGGCTGACATCTATAGTTAGGGTGCTTTAAGTAAAGGAGATGACCCTCCATGAGGTAGGTTGGTCTCATCCAAGCCTTGCAGGCCATAAGAGCAAAACTAAGCTTTCTTGGAGAAGAGGGAATTCTGCTTCAAGAAATCACTACAGGTCTGCTGCACATTTATGGCCTGGCCCTGGATCTCCACTGGAGTCTGCAACATTGGCCGCCTCAGCACCCTCTGCTCTTCAATAACATCAAATCTCCACAGTCTCTCCATCTCCTACACTGACTGCAAATATTGGAGAGAGAATAGCTTATTCAAGTATTATCACTTTCAATGAGTTCCGGTCACGATGGCAGAGTAGATAAATGCTGTGCTAGCCTCCTCTCACAATCATATTAAAATTAGAACTAAACTATGGAACAGCCATAATTGGGAGTCGCCTGAAGTCTAGCTGAACAGAAGTCCTACAACTGAGGACACACAGAATAGGCCACCTCGAGACTGGTAGGAGGGGCGGAGATATGGATCGGGCTGGTCCCATGCCCGTGTGTGGCAGTTGAGAATCTGGAGGAATATCTCACCTGCAGAGGTCTCCACTGAGGAGCAAGGGGTCCCAGCCCCACACTGGGTTCCCCAGTGCAGGATTCCAGTGCCAGGAAGAGAAGTCCCCACTACTTCTGGTTGCGAAAACCAGCAGAGATTGAGGCTGAGTGAGACAGAAGGTGGCTGGAGTCACAGACATTCTTTTTAAAGGGCCTGTGCACAGACATACTCACTGACGGACTCACTCTGAGCTCTAGCACTGGGGCAGCAGCTTGAAAGTCACCAGGGACAGGGAGGAACTGAATTGTCTGGCTTCAGGGCAAAGGTTGGAGGGGTAGCTTTCTCCCAGACAGAAGTGCTGGCAGAGAGCATTGTTCTTTTGTTGAGCCCTCCCCAACCCAGCATGCAGACACAGACAGCCGCAATGTCTGAGTCTCCATCAACCTGGCTAACACAGATTGCCCTGCCCTGGTGATTCCCTGAGACCCTGCCCCACTCAATCTGCAAGCTCACCCAAGCTGTTTCCAGTGGCTTTTCTATACAAATGGCCTGTCTTGGCTCATGCTGCAGACTTTCCTAAAATTTCTCAAAGGTTCACAAAACCTAAACAAGCAGCATCTCACCTCGGTGTGCCCCACACCTCTTGCTGAGCAGCCTCAAGCCCAGCACTATCGGCAGCCAGCCTCCAGTTTGCAGCTTGGTCCCTTGAAGCACATCCAAGCCCTGTGTGGGTGGCAGCAATCTGTGCATTGCTTGGTGGCTCACACCAGGTGGCCCCAGGCAGGACGCAGACTGTGGCTGAATTCAGTCTGTGGTGGAGTCCCTCTTAGGAGGTCCCAGCTTGCATGCCTTGTGATCAGCTTCCTTCTGAGCCATAACACACCCCCGGTCCACAGCCAAGGATGACACACCCAAAGGGCAGACTGGGCAAACACCAGAGCCCTGCTAAAGCTCTTTAGGTTCAGCCCCTGCACAATGACTTCTCCACTTTAGTCACCAGTCTGTCCTCACAATCAATCAGCCCATTCATGTGCAAACAGCAACCAAGGCTCAACAGAAGGGCACACATAACCCATAAAAGGGACACATCTGGAGTACCAGCTCAGGTGACCAGAGAGACTATACCACTGAGCCCCACAGAACACCTACTGCATAAAGCCATTCTCCTAAGACCAAGAGACATAGCTGCTCTACCTAATACACAGAAACAAACACAGTGAATCAGCCAAAAATGGGAGACAAACATGTCCAAATGAAAGAACAGAACAAAGCTCCAGAAAAAGAACTGAACAAAATGGAGACAAGCAATCTACCAGATGTAGGTTCAAAACACTGGTTATAAGGACGCTCAATGAACTTAGGGGAAAAGTAGATGAACTCAGTGAAAACTTTAACAAAGAGATAGAAAACATAAAAATGGAGATAGAAAACATAAAAAAAGAACTAGTCAGAAATGAAGAATACAATAACCAAAATGAAGAATACCTTAAGAGGAATCAATAGTAGATCTGATGAAGCAGAGGATTTAAGCAGTGATTTAGAAGGTAAGGTAGCAGAAAATACCCAATCAGAACAGCAACAAGAAAAAAGAATCCAAAAAATGAGGACAACTTAAGGGGCCTCTAGAACAACATCAAGTATACCAACATTTGCATCATAGGGATACCAGAGGAGAAGAAAGAGAGCAAGGATTTGAAAACCTATTTCAAGAAATAATGACTGAAAACTTCCCTAATCTGGTGAAGGAAATAGACATACAAGCTCAGGAAAGTCGGAGCCCCAAACAAGATAAACCCAAGGAACCCACAACAAGACATATCGTAATTAAAATGCTAAAGGTTAAAGACAAAGAGACAATCTTAAAAGCAGCAAGAGAAAAGCAGTTACTTACCTACAATGGAGCTCCCGTAAGACTGTCAGCTGATTTCTCAATAGAAACTTTACAGGCCAGAAAGGCTTGGCACAAAATATTCAAGGTGATGAAAAGCAAGGACTTACAACCAAGATTACTCTACCCAGCAAAGCTGTCATTTAGAATTGAAGGACAGATAAAGAACTTCCCAGACAGGAAAAAACTAAAGGAGTTCATCACCACCTAGCCAGTATTACAGGAAATGTTAAAGGAACTTCTTTAAGAAGAAGAAAAAAGGGGCAAAAAAGGTCAAATATATGGATAATAAAATGGCAATAACTACATATTTATCAACAATTACTTTAGATGTAAAGGGATTAAATGCTCCAGTCAAAGATCAGGTGGCCGAATGGACAGGAAAACAAGACCCTTACATATGCTGCCAACAAGAGACTCACTTCAGATCCAAAGACACACACAGACTAAAAGGGATGGAAAAAGATGTTTCATGAAAATGGAAACAAACAAACGAAAAGCTTGAGTAGCAATACTTATATCAGACAAAATACACTTTAAAACAAAGGCTATAACAAGAGACAAAGAAGGACCCACTTATCCCACTTCTGGGTATTTATCTGAAGAAACCCAAAGCACTACTTTGAAGGGACATGAGAATTCGTATGTTTATTGCAGCATTATTTACAATAGCCAAGATATGGAGGCCGCCTGGGTGTCCTCCGATGGATAAATAAATAAAGAAGAGGTGGTACCTATATACAATGGAATATTACTCAGCCATAAAAATAAAATAAAATCTTGCCATCTGCAACAACATGGATAGACCTAGAGGGTACCGTGCTGAGTGGAGTAAGTCAAACAGAGAAAGACAAATGCCATATAATTTCACTTACATGTAGAATCTAAAGAACAAAATAAGAAACAGAACAGAAACAAACTCATAGATACAGAGAACATTTCAGTGGTTTCCAGATGGGAGGGGGTTAGAGGGGTGGGTGAAAAAAAAAGGAAGGGATTTATAAGTACAAATTGGTAGTTACAGAATAGAAATGGGGATGTAAAGTACAGCATAAGGAAGATAGTCAATAATATTGTAACAGCTATATATGGTGTCAGATGAGTTTTAGATTTATCAGGGTGATCACTCTGTAAGTTATATAAATGTCTAATCACTGTGTTGTACACCTGAAATCAATATATTGTATGCCAACTGTAATTAAAAATATAAAACATTTAAAAAAAATCACTGCAGCATCAAAGGCCACATCATGGGGATGCTGACTTCTGGACTCAGGTTCACATCACAGGGACCCTGAGATCCCACATAGGTCACAAACATGTCCCACCTCCAGATCCCATGTCTGGTAACCTGGGGCCAGGCCCTGGAAGGGATGGGCCGCAGAAGAATGCCTGGCCAATGGGTGCAGCTGCGCTTCGCGGGCAATTCCAGGTGGCAGTGGAATCAGCTCTGTGCCCATCCAGACCTGAGTCACTGACTAGCTCCACATATCAAAGACACAGCCTCTTAAAGGGTGACTAATATTTGGCCGAATTCAATCAGAACTTGAGTGGTGACTGGAGGCCCTAGCAGCAGTGGCTAGTGGGCAGAGGGTCCAGCTGCCTTATGATGCCTCGGTGGCTGGAGTGGGGGTGGGAAGCACCCAAATTGAAACCAGGTTTCCCTACCAGCCAAAGCAAAGACTGAAAGGCGCTGGGCAGGGCTGGCCCTGAGCACCATTCCTGAATCTCAGTCACCCCTGTGTCAAAGAGGCTACATGGGGAAACTGAGGCCCTGGCGGCTACATACCTGTCCACAGTCACTTGTGTTACTATGTTCCCACAGTTGCTGTAGCAAAGGGTCACAAACAGCCTGAAAACAACAGGAATCTATTTTCTCAGTTCTCGAGGATGGAAATCAAAATCAAGGTGTGGGCAGGCTCATGGGGGAGGCTCCTTCCTGCCTCTCTCCTGGTGTCTGGCTTACAGTTGCATGACCCAGCATCATCACATGGCCATCTCCCCTTTCTTACCAGGACATCAAGCATTGGATTGAGACCCACTCTGCCCTAGTGTGATCATGACTTACTTTGATCACATCTGCAAAGACCTTACTTCCAAATAAGGTTATCAGGAAGAGGGCTTAGACACATCTTTTCGAGGGACACAATTCAACCCTCTCCACCAGCTCCTGAATACCAGGGCCTCTGGCTGTGGCGACCACTGGACTGCAGCGCTCATTGGCAAGCTCCTCCCCAGACCTAAGGACTGGTCCCTCCGCCACTCCTTGAAAGGACTGCCTGGAACACCAGGAGGAGGGTGTGACCAGCTGACCCCCAGGGAGACAGAGTAGGGAGTGTGACTGTGCCCACCTACCCCCTTCTGGGCTCCCAGAGAGGCTGCTCTGAGGGTGCCCCTGAGAGGGGGGTGCCCCTGAGACATGCCCTAAATGCTAGGCCAGCTTTCTTGTTCACTCAGTAAGAGCCGGGCCTTGCACTGGTGGTCGCGAGTGACCAGGTATCAGCTCCGGGTCCCAGCAGGGCACTGGGAGGGCTCCTCTGGGTGGCTGGACAGTGTCCCTGGAGACTGATAAATAATTCATTTGCACATCAGCTCTGTGAGCCTCTCAGCAGCTTCCTGGAGGCATGTCTCTAACTTCATTAGGGGGAGCTTGGCCCAGAGGTGGCCTGGGATCAGAGCCCTCCATGCAGTGTGGGGTCAAGGACACAGGTGGCCATGCACTCCCTGCCAGCCCATCCCCATCTGTCTCAGCTTTGGAACCCTTCCCTTTCTCAAATACTCAAGTTGGGGAGGAGGTCCTGGCTTCTGAGAAGTGGCAACCAATGTCACCAGGCCAAGTCATCCCACTACACACACACACACACACACACACACACACACACACACACTCAAGCCCCTCGTAGTGAGACTGGGCAGCTGCCACTGGATGTCATGTGCTGCCCTTTCCTGGACAGGGAGGGCAGAACGGGGCATCCAGAGTCAGCAGCCTCCTCTCTTGGGATTTTGGCCTTGAACCTATCCCCTTCCCACTAGGCAGTCAGAGGAGTGGGTAGGAACACCAAGATATAGGAACCAGGGTAGACTCAGACCTCAGTAGAATATGTCCAGAACCACCAAGAACCTCCTAGGCCCAGCCTGTGCTTCCACGTGGATCTGCAGAGCATCAAGTTGACATTGTGATAATTGGCTGAAAAGACAAATTAAGGCATTAGCCAAGGACAAATTAGAGGCTTTCAACACAGCTGGAAAGAAAGTGGGGTGGGGGAAGGGGCCTGATCTGAGCCCAGTGATGATGAGGAAAGGGGGAAGGGAAGAGAAGGCAGCATAGACACAGGGGGTCGAGGGCTCCTCTATCCTCATCCCCCACCACCTCATCATTGTCCCTTCCTCTGCCACTAATTCCCCCTGGCGGGTCCTCTTCCTGGAATCCCTATGTCCGCTGAGGTGTACCTTTGATCTGTCCTAGACCCCAGGCGTGACCACCCAGCTCTCCTCTTCCTCCCAACACCTTTCTCCCTGCCTGGACCCCTACCTGGGCAGTGAATGGTAGCTTGCGAGGGAGTGGGGAGTGGAAGGGAAGGCAACAAGGACACTCGGGACCCACTTCCCATCCCCTGGGGTTTCTGGGAGAAGTCAGCCCCTCACTCTACCCTCCTCCAAGGGAACGGACCTCCCTGCTAGCACAGTCTGGGGGTGCTGGGGCCAGGAAGTGATCCCTGCACTACGGGGTTCCCAGGTAGGGGCTTTCCACCCCTCCCCCCCAGCTCCCACCTCCTCCATTCTTCCTTCCTCGAAGGGTCAACTCTCCTCCGCCAGGCCCCGACCCCTGGGGGACATGCTGGATAGGGGCAGAAATCAGATGCGGTGCTTCTGGCATCTGCCGGTCCCTGGCGACATCTGCTGGGCACCATGGTCACTGCGGGAAGAAGAAGGGCCGAAGGCGCAGGGGAAGCTGGGGCGGGCTCTGAGGCACCACGACCATCCCCTGCTACAGTCCTTTCCAAACAAGGCAATGGCAGGATTAGGCGAGCCGGCCTCAGGGTCCCCACGGCCTCTCGCAGTCCGTACATGGGCCCAGTCGCCTACAGTTCCTCCGACAAGGGACCCCGCTGACAGTCCCTCCCATGGCCCCACGGCCCCGCCCACAGTCCCTCCCACGCCCCCGCCCACGGCTCCAACCAGGGCCCCGGCAAGGATCCTGTTCCCAGCAGTTCTGCCTGTGTGGCCTCAGCTGGTCACTCAACCTCTCTGAGCCTCAGTGTCCTCCTCTGTAACACGGGATCATAATTTCTGACCTTCCTGTCCCCTCCCCCAGAAGTTTCCTGGAGAGGCCTGCCCTGGGCCTGCCCCTAGGCCCAAGTCCATCCCCTCTCAGACCTCCCGCAGCCTGTGTTGTGGTCCTTGGGGGCCCCTCGGTTGGAAGATGCCTCCCCCGTGCCCCTAATGTGCCTCTCCCTGTCCCACAGTCCTCCATGAGTGAGTCCTTTTCTTGGATATCAAGGGCCCGCAGGGGATGGGTGGTGTAGACAGGAAAGAAGGGGGTGGGGGATTCTTTGAGGATCTCACTCCTCTGCCCACTGCTGGACCACCTGCCCGCAGGTCTATGTCCACTCGTCTGACAGCAACCTGACTCTTACCTGGCAAGGACCAAGCCCTTCCCTCAGGCTATCACCATTCCTGCCTGGGTGCTGGGAACGCCGACCTGACAGGTCGGGGGCTGTTAATACCTGGCATAGCTGACACAAGGCCCGAGGGTGTGTAATACCAGCTCCTGCCCAGGTGCCCCTGGGACCTACTTCTAAGCCCCCCACCCTCCTCAGGCTTCCTGCTGGCACTAGGACACTTGTCCTGAGACCTGATTTGGGGTCCCCATCAGAGACAATTTCTTCCTGGTCCCCTCCTCCACTTCAGCCCCCACGGAGGGAGAGTTCAGAATCTTCTCCGATCCTGTGCTCTCAGTGGCCCACAGTACAGCGTCTCCCTGCCGCTCCCGGTCCCCTAGGCCCCCATCAGCCTCTGTAAATCACTGGGAACAAAGCAGGCACTTGCCACTGGGGGGCGCCGGCAGTTCACAAACTGCTCCAACACGAAAAGGGGCGGGGCGGGGCGCGGGGCGGGGCGGGGCGTGTTCATCTTCGGCTGAGATCGTAGGACAGGGAGGTCTTCACTGTGCCTCCTCCCCGTCTGATGGTTAGAATTTCCCACGTCAAATTGAGAACCTGGGGTTTCAGGCCAAGACTCAGGTCTGGCCAAACGCCCTGGCCTGCCATAGGGCCTGGAGGAGTGGAGTTGCCGGTTCTGTCTCGTTGGGGCGTGAACCACGTGGGGTGTGGGGCCATCCTGCGGCCCCCAGCCCCGTCCACCCTCTTTGGCTTTGCTGCCTGGGCGAGTGGCCAACCCAGCTGTCCCACACCCTCCAGCAGCTGGCTGGCGACCCTCCCGGCGGCGGGTGGACTCCGCTCAGCCAGGCCGGCCACACCTGCCACAGCAGCTGGTTCAAAATCCCCAAATCCTGCAAACCAGCCTTGTTTTGCCAAGCCAGGGAGCCCTTGGCCCTGACGGTTGGCCTGTCCTTCACTGAACTGGCAATCAAGACTGTGGCAAAGCAGGCAGGCGGAGAGCTCCTGGGGATTCCAGGGGGCTTCAGGCAGGCCAGGCTGTGCAGACCCCAGGTGGGGTGGGAGTGTTCCCATTGCTGGAGTGAACCAGAAAAGTCTGCAGACTCACTTTTCAGTGGAAAGGGTAATGGAGACTTTCACACAAGTCTCACCACCCGGCTGCCTTGGCCCAAAAGGAGGGGGAGCCTGGGGCAGTCAAGCAGCCACTGGGGAAGCCCTAATTTGTTGTGATGGGGACCCTCAAGGCCCCTGTGGTGGGAGGGGAAAGGGCACAGCGCTGTGGAAGCACCCTATGGCTGGGCTGTTGCCAGGCCTTCTCCCTACCTGTTCAGAGCACCCACCCAGAGCCTGGGTGGGGGTGGGTGCTGCCCTGACTCCCTGAATCTCGGGCTGCAGGAAGCAAGACAGGCACCCAAGGAGTAACTTTACAATACTATGCTATTACTTCCTGAGCATTTACTATGCTGGTGCATCCAGACACCAACCACACAGGGCGGCCTCCTCCTTGCCTCCATTCCTTCCTGCGATGTCCCTCAATGAGACCACACAGCATCCACCTTGACCCCTGACCTGCCCCACCTCTACTCAGTTCCAGGACTTCAGTCTCGTTGGGGGATGTCAGCCTCAGGAAGGGGGGCAGCTTCTGGGTGTGCGAGGGGGGTTCTTGCACCCAGAGCTGGGGACACCATAGTCACTGAGTCAGACTGATTCAGACCTGACCAAGGGAGGCTGGGCATCGTCAGCCCTAAGGGAACAGTTTCTTGTGAGCAACACGACCCTGGGAGGGTGTGGCAGCCCCAGGAGCGATGTCTATGTGGCCCCACACCCAGGAGAGCACTGGTACCACACTCGGGGATGGGTGCCCCCCCATGCTCTCTCCCACACCCGACCTCCCCTCCCAACCCTCTCCTCTGCCCCTTAACTGTCCCCCAAGCATCTGCAGCCCCTGTAATCGATCCCCAGGCAGAGCTGGCCTAGCCTCTGGGCTCTCCTGGCTTTCCAGCCTCCGGCCCAGCTGTTGCTAGGGAGGCTGTGTCTGTCCTGGAGACCAACAGCTGCAGGCCCGGAAGCTCCCCACCCACCGTGGAGCTCGTGTGTCCCCAGTGGCCCGACCCAGCCTGCCAAGGGCCATTCCTAGGGGCATGGGGGCCCGTTGTCCTCATCTGCTCAGCCTTGGGGGTAGGGGAGAGGTGGGGAGGGATTGGTACTCGGGATCCCTAAGCCTGTGGCAGCAGAAGCCAGGACCCCTGTGGCCAGTCTGTGGGCAAGTTCAACTGAGTGCTCACTACAGCCAGTGCCAAGAAGGGCCCCTGACACCAGCCACACTTGCCTGACTCTGTGAAGCCAGCAGTGAAAAACTGGACAGGGTGCTTTGTCCAAAGTGCCCAGGGCAGGGGGCAGGGAGGTCAGCTTCCCTGAGGAACATGGAAGGTGCTCCCTTTAAGCCACCTGAGTGAGTAGCAGCAAGCAGTCCAGGGAGTCCACCCCTACTCCCCACCCAGAGTTGGCCAAGGCCCTGCCCCATGAGCTCCCCTCCCTCCAGGCCCCAGGACCCAGTGTCTTCCCTGATCCTGAAGCCTGTCTCTGCTGTCCACTCTGATTCCAGGAGAGGGGGCCCCTGAGCTATCAAGACCACCTGTGAACATTTGTCAAGGGGTGACCCCCCCCCACCGCCTTGGGGTGACTCCAACAGGTGTCTGGCCCTGCTCCACGCAGTCTGGTTGCTCATTTCCTGAGCCATCCATGGCCACAGCAAGAGGAGCCTGAGGCTTCCAACCAGGGAGCACTCTGGGACCCCTTCCCTCCACCCTGCGCCAGCTCTGAACACCGACTCTTCTGGGGCCTCTGCACCTGCTTTCCCAACTTGAGGTGCCCTCCCTGCCCCCACAACACGCTGCCTGTGGCCATGCTTTCTCTCTGGCCTTTGGATCCCCTCCCCTATCTGTGCCAGGTCCACCACCAGCACAGACTCCAAGGACAGAGAGCAGCTCCCAATTAGGACACAGGGCACAAGAGGGCCAGCTGGGGTACCTCCGAGAGCAACTGACCTATTTACAGAGGAGAGGCTGAGGATTTCAGAAGGGGCTCACCCCACAGGTGGGTGTGAGCTAGACTGGCTGCCCCTTGGTGCCTATACTGGGTTGGATAGTGTCCCCCCAAAATTCATGTCGACCTGGACCCTTAGCACATAACGCTATTAGTAAGTGAGATTAAGTTGAGATCAGACTGGATTAGCGTGGGTACTAAGTACAGAGACTGATATCCTTAGAAGAGAGAGGAGATGACATGGGGAGAAGCTGGGTGACAATGGCGCTAGAGGCTAGAGTGATGCGGCCACAAGCCAAGGGACACCTGGAGCCCCCAGGAGCTGGATGAAGCAGGAAGGATCCTCTCCTGGAGCCTCCAGAGCTCAGTTCTGCAACTCTTTGATTTAACTTTTGGCCTCTAGAAGTTTGAGAGAATATATTCCTGTTGTTTTAAGCCCTCTGCCTTTAGTGAACATTTGTTATTTTTACTCTGGGACACTAGCATAGGCCTGGATGTGGTGTGGGGCGTAGGGAACTTTCCGAGCAGCTTCTTGGCAGTGGCCCTGCTGTGCCCTCGGTGTCCAGTGCCCAGGGGATGCCTGGCAGACCCACTTCTGGACACTCCACCAGCCCTCCTAGTCCCCTGGCATTGGCATGTGGTAGCCTCAGCCCTGTCCTCCCTCCAATGCACACAAGGCCCCCTGACAGGGCTGACCTCTGGGCACAGAATAGGAGCTCTCGGGAAGAGATCACACAGTGGGCTCAGGGACATAGGCCTTCCAGGAGTGAGGAGGAGGTGGCATCAGCCTGGAGGTAGCTGCAGGGTTAGGGCTGGGGGTTCTGAGGAGGAGGAAAGACCCACTGCTCCTCCTGATGCAGGGGGTGCAAATTCATGTATCTCTCAGGCCAAAGCCACCAGATCCTCTCCAGTTGGCTGCCTGGAGGGATGTGCTGCAAAGGGCATTTCTGCAAGATTGCAGGGCTCAGTTAGTGATGTCTGCCCCGGGCACTGCACCAGACAGTGGTGTTATGCATGCCAATGTTTGCCATGCTGGTTGAGAGGGCACAGGAGAAACCAGGCAATCTCTAAAGATCCTTCTGAGCAGCCCCGAGCCCATGTTGCTCAGGGTCTCGGACAGGTCTTCAGGCCACTCCTGGAAGCAGTTTCTTCCAGGTCAACATCAGAAGTCCATACTGTAGTGGGCTGTTCGACTGGGGTCCAGTCGACTTCCTGGGCTGCCTGCCAAGACGAGGACAGAGTGAGCATGCCGGCTGCCCCAGCCTGGTCCTCTCCTGAGCCCCCCACAACAGGACGCCTTGGCCAGACATCACTGGTCAGACAGACTCAGTCCCCAGGCCCCCTCTGAGCCTCCGGCATTCCAAAAAATTCCTAGCAAGTTCCTGCGTCCCCCGCCCCCTTGGCACCCAATCCATCAGCCGCCCCTGCAGGCACAGGCTCCTCCAGCCGAGGACCCAGCAGCAAGGTGGCGGGCTGGCTTTAAGCAGGTAATTTATCTGGGCTTTGTTTCTTTCCAGCATCTTCAAGCAAACATCAGATGATTTTATTTCAATGAAGCAGCTCTCCACATGGTCTGGATTTCCCATCTCCGGGAACCTTTCACTTCTGAGGGAGACTGGAGCGGTGGATGTTTATTTTATCACTTCTCCCCACGCAGGAGTTTAATAACTTAGCAGTGGGTTTGGGGCGGCTCCGCACAGAGCCATTTGTTTCTCCGGATCTCTCTTCTTTTCCAGACCCCCAAGTGTATGCACTGACTGGCCACATATCATGTTTTCCCTCGAAAGAAGTGGTTTTGCTATTAAGATCTTTATTTCAGCTAGATTGTTCTACCATTCCTCGTCTTGGGCCCAGCTGTCCGGGGCCAGTGGCAGCTCCACAGGGCTTGACCACACCCGTGGCGGGTCGGCTTCAAAATGCCAGCCGAGGCGCAGCTCAGGTGCTGGATGTACATTCAGGCTGGGCACTCTTGGGAGCAAAGCCTGGACCTCCCATTGTCCCCTTGGGCATCTCACCATGCCTAAGAGCAGACCTCAGGCAGCTGCCACCCTGCTGCTGAAGTCTTGGCTCTGGCCAGGGCTGGTGCCCATCAAGAAAACTCCAAAGAAAAATGAGCGATCATTAAGCACCTACTGTGTTCTGGCTTATCTCTAAACTTGATTTTCATGGCCTTCCCCTCTCTGATAGGGCATGAGACCCCGACAAGTGACCGTTATTTAAAAAACTCTTAATGCGTTCCCGTACACCGCATGGTGTTCAAAACGCTGCACGAACCTGTTCTCTGCTCTCTACCCCATAATCCAACATAGTAGCATCATTATCCCATTCCAAGACGAGGAAACCAAGGCCTAGAAAGGCTGAGCGCCCATCCAGCGGCCCCGAGTTTGTGGGCGGGGGAAGCGAGTGCACGGTGCATACTGGTTGTCCCCTCCAGCTTCACCTCACGGCTGGCCTCGGCATGTGTGCCAGGCAGGGACAGGGGTAGATTTGATGAAGTAGGTGGAGTTTGGAGGTGACTTCAGGAAAACCCTCTGACCGAGGGGAATTGGGGGCACCTGGGGAGCCAGGTCTGCCCCTCCCAGATATGCACCACCCTATGGAGCAGAGGAGGCTGGGGAAACTGTCCCCCTTGTAAGTCCTCCACCTGCCAGCCTTGCCCTGTCTTGTGACCATCTTAACTGATTGCCATCAAAACTGTATCAGAAGGCTCCAAGCAGCAGGTCTCTGTGTGCCCATCTCACTAGGCCCTTTCCAGGGATCCTCCTTAATTTAATTCAACCTTGGATGACTGTGCTCCCAGCCCTACCCAGATTCCCCTGGGCAGATCTGAGGGGCCCTAGGATTGGTCTCGGCCTCCCTTCCCCACCTGCATCCCGAAGCCTGGGGAGTCCTCGCAGACTGGACAGACAGCCTCATAGGAGCTGGGAACCCCTGAAGGACTCCCCAGGATATGGGGACCCAGGAGGTGCATGTCAGTGGCTGAGGAGGGCTGATGTGGACCTTTATGTCTTAGGCTCTGTCAGCTATTCCAGAGACAGGAGTGCGGCCGTGGTTATCAGGGTGACATGCTGGGGACTCCCCCTTGGCCCCATTGAGACAGCAGCGGCTGCAGCCTGTCTCTGGCACCCTGACATTATTAGGCATCACACCACGCTGATGCAAGGAGGGACACCGAGGAGGAGCTTGCAGGGGCTGCGACTAGTGGAAGCACTTCCTGACCCCTGACTCTCATTTCCAGGACGGAATGCAGAAGCTCAGTGCAAAATGAAAATGTTCACAAATGGTTAAGAACTTCAAGAAGTGTCCCTATATCACACCCAGCTGAGTCCCACAGACAGTAAGTACCAGGTTCTGCCTCAGACTTGGGCACACGTCCCCAGGCCACTGGACACACCAACCCTCAGCCCCACAGATGCAGGTTCTCAGGCTGTGGAGCTTAGGGACCTGTGTCAGCCCCAGCCCACCTCCCCCGACTCAGCTCAGTCCTCATCTCCTCTCACACGTGTGCTCGCAGCTGTGGCCCCGCCAGAGGAAATCCTTAGCTTTGCACAGGCCCCGGGGGACACGGAATTGCCTGGAACAGCTGGGAGGGGGTGGCTGATGGGAACCCTGGGCTGCTCTCCCACTCCGGGCATGGCCTGCCTAGGCACCATTTCTGAAGTGGGGATCAGGGCTGTTCTTCAGGGACCCCCTGCCAGGAATCTGCACCCCTGAGTTCAGAGATCTTCTCCCCAACCACCGAGACCTAGGTCATGGGGCCTGTGTCAGTGTCCCCCAGGTGGGGCCACCATTCTCACAGGGCTGCTCCAGATGGGAGACTGGGGCCCCAGGCCACCCCTACCTCTGAGCAGGAGTAGTCCCTCCTGAATGTGGCTGATCCCAGGGTAGAACTGAGAGCGCCGCCCCTCCAACCTATTTAGATGAAATAACTTCATCTAAATCCTAGGAATTCGTGTTACCAAGTTACCCCCACAATACTCAGGGTTCTGGGTATAGCGAGGAGCTGAGGAAGGATAGGTGGGACAGGAGGGGCTCTGTAGGGTGCTGAGCCTGGAGAGGAATGTGGGCCTCTCTCCCAGCTGCCCCTGGAGCTGTCCTGGGGGTGCTATCCATGATCTAGTATGACCAAGAGACACAGGACAACACCCCTGGGGTCAGTGGTCTTGGGTCAGGTGTGGGTCTTAGTGACCATGTGCAGACTCGACAGGTTAATGATCTGCTCAGAAGCCCCACCCTCAGTTGAATGAAGGTGTCTTCACAGAGCCCTTTATAACCACAGCATCTACCTGCTCAGGACATGCTGCCTGGGTGGGGTGGGGACCTTGTCTCCAAATCCCCAAGGAGGAGGCGGCTTGGTGGCCCCACAGCAGGGTAGGGAAGAAGACAACCTGATGTATTCACCAGGCCGGAGAGGCTCAATGATGCCCCTTGGAGCTACATGTGGATATAGCAGCAGGCAGCAGAGGTGAGTCTTGGTCCCCTAGGGGGAGAAGGGAAGGGAATGGGGCTCATCCGTCACAAGCCCTAAGCTGGTCCCCAGTGCTCCTCCCTTTTCCCAGGAGCCACCCAACACCTGAAGGCCTCTGAGGAAAATAGTAGAAACATAAATCTCCCTGACCAAAGTGAAAAGCACAAGTTTCTGGATCATGAAGTTGGGGTATGACTTCAGGCATGGCTGGATCCAGGTGCTCAGCTCTCTTCTCTGTTCCTGCTCAGCTCGACTTCTCTGTGCCATTACTCTCCCAGGGAAGATGGGCTCCTCAGAGCACTGAGCTCCTGAGGACGAGAGGCCCTCCTGTCCAGCTCAAAGGCAGCTCAGTTTGGCCTGTGGACACATGCCACATCCCATGATGGGGAAAAGGACTCTGTGATAAAGCCCTTTGCCCACCTCCACAGAGCCCAGGTGGCCAGGGGAAGAGTGGCCTGTGACCCCACCCAGGATCTTAGGGTCTGAGCCTCCAAAAACCTTGATGCTGAAAGGCTGACACCCGAGACTGTCGGCAACCATCCTGGCAGCAAACATCCTGCATCTCTGTGTAGCAGAGACATCTAGTTTTCCTAGGTGGCCACCCTGGGAGTTTGGCAGGATCCCAGCACAAGCCCCCCGCAGCCACTGGGGCTGCAATAAGAAGCAACAGAGTTCCAAACCCCTGAACCCCTTGTCCTGGGCCGCACTGTGTAGCAGGGACATCTAGTTTTCCTAGGTGGCCACCTAGGAAACTCCTAGGAGTTCCAAACCCCTGAACCCCTTGTCCTGGGCCGGCTGCGTTTAGGTCCCTCAATGGCCCCACACAGAATATAGCCAGCCTTCCCCAGTCTGATGGCTGTCCCCAAAGCAGGACCCAGTAGGCTCTTTGAAGACCACCATTTCGATAGGATGTGTCCTCGGGCTACCCTGGGCCCCTGAAAGCAGTAGGAAAATGCCTTAGGCAGCTTTAGCATCCACAGTGCATCTCTTGCCATGCCCTGGCCAAGGTCCAGGGGCTGAGGTGAAGCCAGGAGTGGCATACAGCTGGTGCTCAGCTCCAGGCTGCTTTAGACGCCTGAGGAAGGGGCCCTTGGCACAGAGCTCTCAGTCCAGACAAGGCTCCCTCCAACACTGGTGCTAGGTGCAGGGACAAGAATCGCATGGGGCTGGGGCTGGGGCCAGCATCACTGTGGCCCAAGGCAGGCCAGGCAGCCTGTCCGGCTCCGTGCTGCCCAGCCAGGGCAACCGCCCCATACAACGGAGCTCTGAGCCCGGGGTGGGCCGGGAAGCGCTGCCCGCTGCCCGCCGCCCGCCTGCTCACAAGGGTCTCATTGTGTGGCTGCGGCTGTGGGCAGCAGGTGGCTGCCCGGTCCCACACGAGGAGGCCCTGCTGCCAGCCGCGCGAGCGGAGGAGGGCACGGCAGGCACCGGCGGGGTGGGGGGCACGGGTAAGCCAGGCTGGGACAGGGCTCGGCACACACAGAGCCGGGGCTGCATCATGAAGGCGCCTATTCTCCTAACCCTAGCCCTGCCCGTTCCGCCTGAACAACATGTAGAGAGGTGGCCCCCATCCCACCATGGGCCCTAAGCCAGTGCCTGGCCACACCCGGGCCTCAGATGCCAACACTATGGTCTGAGCAAGGGCTGGGGCTGGAAATGCAGGGCCGGTTCTGGGCAGGGAAGTCCAGGAGGCTTCTTGGAGGTGGTAAGAAAAAGGAGGAGCAGGAAATGGGCACAGAAAGCCAGGTGGGCAGCAGCAGGGCCCAGAACAAGAGGGAGCGCCCCCAGGGACCAGATAAGACAGGGCAGCTGCTGGGCACTTTTAGGCAATAGGACGGCCTCTCGGAAAAGCGCTGAGTGCAGGTTCGAGGTTCACACCCCTACTCAGCTACCTAAGGCCTCGGACAGTTCCTGTCCCCTCTGTGCCTCTCCATCCGTGGAGGGGAGAAAGAATGACAAGAACCAACTTATGGACAGGCTCAGCCTGGTTAAATGCCATGCCATGGCTGGTCATCCGGTCCTCTCAGAGCCAACGCACAAGGCTGAAAGACCTCTTGCACCTTTGGGCCCTCGCTGGCCTCCCAGCCCTCTCTGGGAAGCCCTCTAGTGGGCCCGTTTTCCGACAGCTGGCATGGAGGGGCAATAGGAGGGGCTTCATCCTTGTTCCCCAACTCTTTTCCAAGCCCTGCCCCCAGCCCCTGGGCCTGGACCCTAGGCAGGCCACCCCAGTGAAGGCAGGAGGCTGGGGCTTGGCTCCTCACTCGGCCCCCCCACTCCACGTTGGCCCAGGGAACACATGTGGGGCAGATGCCCCGCCTCCCTCTCCACAGCGGCATTAGGTAAGGACAGCTGGAGCCAGCCGGGGAGGCTGGACGGCCCGACGGTCAGGCAGACCTCTGGCAACTGGACACCGGGCCAGTTTCAGTGCAGCTCCATGGCCAACCTGGGGGCCCAATCCAGGCCCTCCTCACCCGTCCTGATAGTCAGAAAACGGATGCCCCAAAGAGGGCAGACCAGAGAACAGGCTGCCCTCCCTCCCGGTGCCACCAAGGGCCTCATGGCTGGTGCTGGCACAGTTGCTCCTCAAAACAAGAGGTTCAAGTTAATGCTGTTTTAATGTACAGGATGTGACAGAAATGAAAGGCGGGAACAGTTGGCCCCAACAGCAGAATTTGAGTCAAAATAAAACTTGGCCCTGGGCCTTGGCTCCCCTGGGACTACAAGGGCCGTGGATGCTAACTCATGCCTTCGGGCAGCCTAGCCTCTGTCTTGGACACAAAGCCGTGGGGTGGAGAGACAGGGACGAGGGCCATGGAAGGCCCCACAGCAGGCCTGCGAATATCTACCACAGGTAGAGGCCGCCTTCCCCATGTGAGCTCTGCACAACAGCCTTTGAAAGCTGAGCAGACGGCCCCATTTCACAGATGAGAAAACTGAGGCCCAGACCTCACAATGCCTCAGGGGTGATGTTGGCAGGGTCAGTGTTGGAAAGCCCATCCTAGACCAGGCTTTACTGAAGCCTCCTTGTAAGGAGGACACTCCTGGGGACCCAAACTGTCCCTTCAGAGTTGTCTTCTTGTGTTTGCCTCTCCAGCTGCCCAAGGGAGCTCTGGTCTCTGCAGAGCACCCCAGCCTGCCAGCCTGAGAGGCGGGTGAGCTGCTTGGCTCTAAAAGTCAAAGTTCTCCTGGTGCCTTTTTCTCCTGGGCATCTTGGCAGAGATTCTCATGGGGCCCCTGCCTGGCCTTTTGCCGCTGGGCTCAGGAGGCCAAGGAGGCCCCCTGGAGCTGGTGTTCCAGGAAGGGGTTCTGCACACAGTGCAGCCCACTGAGCTGACTCCCTGTGCTCAGGGAAGCTCAGTGTCAGGGAAAAACGTTCCAGGCGATTGAGAGCGCTCAGCCAGGCATGAGATGGTGCAGACACTACAGAGCTCGTGGGAAGAGCACGTTTAATTCACTGAAGCTGGAGCCAGGCTCCAGAGCCAGGGGAGGGCTCCCCACCAGGGCCTGGCCCACAGATCTGTCTCACTTCATGATCCTGTCCAAGGCTCCATGGGCCTCACCTTCTGCCAGGTGTCCTTCCCTCCTTGGCCCTGCCCACCAAGCCCTGCCCATCTCCATGGGTGCTAGCTCAGGGTTGCCTCCTCCAGGAAGCCTGCCTGGGGCCACCCGCTCCATCGTGTAGCAGGTCATAGCAAAACTCTGAAAGAGCCTAGGAAAGGGAAATGGAGCTGGAGCTGCATGTCTGTCCCCACCTTGGCTCCCCTGCATGGGGACAGGGCATCTTGACCATGCTCCCTGGTCTCTGAAGCTCCCCCATGAATGTTCATGTCCTCAGGGTATCCCAGGACTGGCACATTGCCCACAGGCAGATAGAGCCCCCATGTGATGAATGTTGCTCCCAGAGACCCCGCTGGGCTCCCACCTCTGGGGGATGATGGGACCCCCATGGGCAGGCCTCAGCTACCACTCTTGGCTCTACCTCTCCATGGTCCCAACTGGCTGGCCAGGGGTGCATAGGGAGGAAGGGAGAGGGAAAAGTGAGGGGAATGGAACGGGCACTCCCCGCCCGGGGTTGCCTGGATGTGGCACAAATCAATTCTCCCCAAATTTCTGCATGAGCCAATCTGGAGCTAGATCAGACAAGGAATTCCACAGCCGGCGGAGCGGAGCCAGGCTTAATGCCGTGCAAACCCACCCCCCTGGAGCCCGAGTCACAGCCAAAGCCCAATTACCCACTCCCATCATGCCTTGTGGCTCCATGGGGGCAAGGGGCAGCCTGATACCTCCAAAGGCCTGAGGGTGCCCCAGCCCTGCTGACCACAGCTCAGTGGCCAGCCGCCCACTGTCCCTGTGCCCAGGAGAGGCGAGAGTTGTACCCCCAGATCAGTGACCTCACTGTTCCACGGAGGGCTGGGCTCGGCCCCCTCCCTCAGGCAGGTCTGCAGGCAGCCGCCTAGAGTTGCCTGCTCCAATGGCTTCAGGGCCAGAGAGGACGCCACACTATTATCAGCTCCAGGTGAATGGCATGTGTCTTTGCAGACAGCGTAAGTGTTCCTTGAAAGGTGGGGCTTCATGGCTGCAGAGTAACACGCCATTTGGCTTGTCCCCAGTTCTAAAATTTTAAAAATATTTTTCTGGGTAAAGGGCGGGTGTCGGATTTGGCTCTCCAGTGAGGAGGCTAGTGAATGTCCTGGGGCCAGACAGCAGCATTGGAAAACCACACATTGTTATTTTGGGGTGCATCGGTGGGACGGGGTGGGGTCCGACTGAGGGTGCTGAGAACACCAGGCTCAGCTTCACTGGGCAGCTGGAGGGGGCTGCTGGACTCACCTGTTCGAGGAATGGGTCCCCCGACTCGGGTTCATGAAACCACTTTCATTTCACCTCTGACCTCGTCTATGGAGGAGGAGCTCTGCCAGGACCACCACACATGGGAAGGTACCTGGCTAATAGGGTGGCTCAGCAATCTTGCTACCCTCCCCACCGGTCACAGGTCTTCTGCTTCACAGGGTCGACACCTCTTGCTTTGCCACAATCCCCTCCCCTCCAGCCACACTGACCACGCTCCCTCCTCAATCCAGCTACACAGACCACGGACCACAGCGGAAATGTAAAGCCGCAGGGTCTTGCACTTGCTCTTCCGGGAATTCTCCACTCCAGGTCTTTACACGTGGGCTCCATCTTGTCTATCAGGCCCAGACATAGAAGCCACCCCTCTGTCTTAGTCTGCTCGGGTTGCTACAATGAATGGCCATACACTGGGGGTGGGGTGGAGGTCACACAACAAAGATTTATTTCCTGGAGGCTGGAAAGTCAGGGTGTCAGCAGGGTTGGTGTCTGGTGAGAACCCACTTCCTGGTTTGTGGAGGGCTGATCTCTTGCTGTGTCTAACTCATGGAATGGGGTGAGGGACCTCTGGGGATTTCTTTTATTATAAGAGCACTAATCTCATTCATGGAGCTCATAATCTAATCACCTCTCAGAGTTCCCACCTCCTAACACCATAACCCTGGCAGTTAAGGTTTAACAGGTATATCTTGTGGGGGGACACTAACACTCCATCTATAGCATCCTCTGAGAAGCCCTCCCTGACCAGTCACTTGTGCCCACACTGTGCAATATTCTCCCAGCGCACCGTCCCCCATGGAAGTGTGTGTGTCTGCCTGTCTAGTTGTCCATCTTTGCTTTCTAGATTGTCTAGATCAGAAGCTCTATTCACCGCCGATGGCCTCTATGGCCCAGTCCAGTGCCTGACACTGTGGAGGCATTCAACACAAATTGCCAAGTGAAACTGTGAACAAGCAGTGATCAGAATTCCCGGAGCAAAATGAAAATAGAGAACCAGCCATTCGGTTACATGATCTGCCAACATCTGGTGTGTGATTCTTTTCACTGAATTAACCAGCTGTTTTGGAGTCATGCATAACCAGGCTGATTAAATTCATTTCTGTAGGTTGACTTGAGTTGACAGAAAAAATAGAGTTTAGCAACGAATCTTGAACATGAGAGAACTTAGCAAATTGGGCATCAGTGGAAGAAAAGCATGGACTCTACAACAACTTTGACAACAATTGCCTTCCCGTAAATACATGTGCTGTCAGATCCCTACCTCACGCCATTCACAAAATAAATTACAGATGGATGGAAGCTGTTAACACAATAAAAACATTTAAATGCTCAAAAATATCAAGAAATAACATTGTAGTAAAATTATGGTGGGGAATCTTGTGTAAGCCTGACACTAAGGCCAAAAATCATTGAGGAAAAGATCATAGTTCATTCACAAATACATTAAACTGGTGCTACATGGCAACATGCACTGGATTAGGTTTAAAATTAGCCAACAAATGGTGGTAGGGGCAACATTTGCCTCATAACAAAAGAATCATGGCTCAGGAAGGAGGTGGTTTTGGCTCAGATATCTGGGCAGCAGTTGGATAAACAAAATGCGGTCCATCTATATAGGGAAATATTATTCAGTCTCAAAAAAAGATGAAATTCTGATACACACTACAACATAAATGAATCTTGAAGACACTATGCTCAGTGAAATTAACCAGTCATAAAAGAACAAATACCATATGACTCCACTTCTATGAGGTACCTAGCTAAATTCATAAAGACAGAAAGTAGGCTGGGGAATGGGGGAGGGAAATGGGAAGTGAGTGTTTAATAGAGACAGAGTTTTAGTTTGGGAAGATGAACACGTTCTGGAGGTGATGACAGCCAGAGCTACTGACACCTCCTCCTGCCGCAGGCCAGGTGGAGGGCTTGCCATCCCTCCTGGTGAGGGCCTGGGGGAAGGAGAAAGCCCAGAAATGGAGACCTCAGAAGATAAAAGGAACCAGTGATGAGGGACGGGGGAGCTCTCAGGAGAAAGTGGGGAATCCTCAGGGAAAAGACAAGTGTCCCTCAGGAAGAAAGTGAAGGCTGAAGTTTCTCAGGGAGAAGGTAGGGGCTTGGGGTTCCCAGGACAGGAGGAGGAGTTACAACGGAGGCACTCGTAGTCACAGGAAACCCAGGTCCTTAGGCCCCCTGGCTGAGCCCTAATCGTACACTCACTCTGTAGCATGGGTGTCTGGTGGAAACATGCTCGCGGCTTGGCAGGGAGGCTGCCTGACGTCGTCCTCAGCTTATGACACCAAGGCTTCTAGGCTGTTCGGTCTACCCAGGGCTCTGTGGTGCCCCAGCTGAAAGCCCACTTCCCTAATTACACGTTGGGACTTCAGTGGGGCCAGCCTGGCGGCAGTCTCAGGCCTGGCCGTTGTCTCCAAAAGCAGTTTCCAGCCTCAGGGCCCCAGGAGACCCGAGATCCTCCAGGCTCCCGGGCAGCTGTGGCGTGGAGCACGTACGCAGCCCTTTGTGGAGTGGAAATGTCTGCACCCCACGAGGTCCCAAGGCCAGGCCACCAGAGCTGGCTGGGTTTCCTCTCCCAAGGGTTCTGTTCCCTTAAGACCCAAAGATGGAATCTTCACTGTTCTCAGTTAATAAACAGGCTTTTTGGACTTGGGTTCAATGTCCACCTTAGCTCCCAACTGTGTGACTTTGACCAGGTCACTTAACATCTCTGAGCATCGTTTATGCATGTGAGATGGGAAGATAATACTCTCATCTCTGGGGGCCACCATGAGGATTGAGAGCTAGGATGTGTGTGCAGCAATGGTCACACCATGTGGCTGAGCATGCGGCTGCCACCAGGCCATCCTGCCCCAAGCTGGTAAGGGAGTGTGGACCTCTGTGCAGAGGGCTGGGACTCCACGTCAAACGGCAGAATCACACAGGGAGAGAGCCTTCTTTTGTGTTGTCTCCAGCCTTTCCATGATCTGTGGAGAAAGTCACAGTGGTGCTGGGCCACCTGACACTCAGTCATCCATCTCACAGAGGGAGAGCAGGCCTCGGACCCAGAGCTTCTCAGGACGTAGCAGCAGCTTTCATTGTGGAGTTCAACCTGCAAAAAGTGAGCTTCTGCACATAGCCCAAGAGACAGTCCTGGGAGTTTGTTTAGCATAAGGAGCTTAAGACCCCAGACTCACCAGCAGTCTGGTTGGAACCTGGCTCTGCTGCTTTCTGGTCTTGACATCAGGCATTGTCACTCAGCCCCCTCTGCCTCAGTTTCCATTTTGCTATGTGAGATTTTACAATCAGTAGATGAATACATTCTACCTGCATTGATAGGAAAAGTATCTGGAGGGACATGCACACAGTGTTTCCTGGGATCATATGATTTGTGAGTTTGGGGTCACAGTGGAAGTCTTTGCATTTTTTCTGTTGCCATGGGCATGTTCTAAGGGTTTTGCAAAAGGATGTCTTCTTTGTATAATTTAAAACTTTATGCAAAAGAAAAAGAATATGAGCAAGACCAGAGATTTCTGAGTTCCAGCCTTGACGCTGAAGGCCTCCTGGCAGATCAGACCACCCCTTCTGGGGTCCCAGAGAAGGCGAGAAATCATGGAGTGCAGGATTCTGGTCCCACCTAATCGGGCTCCCATCTTCCTGTGCTAAAGCTCCACCACAAGTCACTGGATGTGTCTTCCTTTACTGTTAAGGTAATCAGCACAGGTGGGTTCTGATGGCACATGGATGAGTTTGCACACAGAAGTGTTGACTGAGTCCTACTCCCAGCGAAAGTCACAAACAGGAGAAAGAAGTTCGTCTGTTGTGAGGGCTCAAGAGTCAGGCTTTGGGCTGGGCACACCTGGGCTAAGGGCGGCCTTCTCCTCCCTGAGGCACGAAACCCACCACGGGAACTGCAGTGGGGCCAAACGAGGGGAAGTCTGTCACAATCGTAGGAGACATGAAAGCCAGAACTGGAAATTGAGCACACCGTCTCCTCTGAACCCACCACAGTGGCTGTGTAACGAGGTGTGTTGCTACTGCCACCACCCTAGCAGTTCACAGAACCTCTGTCTGCCAATGTTCGTGCATAGAGGTGGGCTTGTTGAGGTCACCCGGCTAGTTGGGGTGGGACAAGGGACATCTTGGGCTGAGCCTTCCCTGCAGCAGAAACTACCTGCATGGTGCTGAGGGTCTGGCCTGAACTGGGACCTCCCCAAATTGAACTGGGACCATCCTGCCTCTGGCTTTGATCCCTTTCAGTCATGGGCCATAACTGACAACTACCAAAGAAAACCCACAGATGACTGTGTGTAATTGTCCCAAATCCCCAAAGCAGAGAACGAATGCACAAACCATGTATGGGGCGAGCTGGGTTGCCATCGAGAGGTATCTGTCTCCGGGCAGATCCCGTCTCTCAGCTGCGGGATATCTCGGCTGGTCCTTCCTGGGCCCCCCAAGAGGCAGCAGTGGCAGCCCTCCCCAAGGCATCTTCGAGCCAGCCCCCTTGCCTTCCGGCCCCCTCCTCATTTAGGCGCCTCCAGGATTCCTGGCTATCATGCAGGAAGCCTAGCTATTCCCGCAGACGGCTGGCCTGGGGGCTTCCTTCGGAAGTTGCTGGCTGGAGCCTGAGGTTGGCGCGGGTGAGGGAGGGAACTCTCCTAATTATGAGTGTGCAGGATGGCTGGGCCATCGGAAATGCGATGATTACATGCTGGGGGGGTGGGGGAGGGTGGCAATGCTGGCAGATGAGCAATCTGAAATAAATTATGGCCACTGGATGATTTACGCCTCAAAACTCGGCTCTGGGGGTCCCCTCTGTGGGGGATAGCTGCTGGACACTCGGCCCTTGGCCCCGGGGAACTGATAATCCCCTTCCCAGCTGGGACTGTCCCCACTCAGCTTTGAGGTTCACGAGAGTGAGACAAAGCCCGGGACCAAGCCCAGTTTCTTACACCCCTCCCTGAACTTGGGGGGCGAGAGTTCCACAGGCAAGAGGAAGAGGAAGGCAAGGTTTCCAGGCCCCCTCCTGCTCCAAGACCCTATGAAGAGCAGCCATGTGGGGCCAGTGAGGACTCCCACTTGGCCCTGTGAGCAAACGGACGAGGGTCCCAAAGAAGCGCTTCACCCTCCATCTAGAGTCAGACCTCAGACAAGGCGTAGTGCCTGGAGCTTGCATGCAGGGGCTTGAGGAGGCGGAGCAGGGGCAGCAACCAGCAAGAGGCTCCTGATGCTCCACTCGCAGTGTAAGAAGCTGGGGGCCTTCCAGCATCCAGAGAGCTAGGGGACAACTTCCAAGCAGCTGGCACGCAGGAGGCGATTAATAAAAGCAGCCACCCTCCTGGGAGGGTGAGGCGAAATGAATGAGAGAAACCCACTCTCCTCCCAGCACAGATAGTAAGAGCCTTGTGGAGACACCCGTTGTCCTGGGGACATGGCCCTAGCCGCATGCAGCACAGGCCTGCACTGCACACAGTAAGTACTAAGCTAAGATCTGCCACCTGAGGACCCAACCCACTCTGTGCCCGGGAGCACTGGAGAGCTGACCCACCCACCCCTCTAAGACTCTGGCCCTGGCCTTTAGGGGTTAATGATAGGCAGGCAGACAAGCCTCCTCACTGACCCTTTCTGACCCCAGGGCTCTTCCCCTCCCCCCAGTGCCCACTCATCCAGCTCCAAATAGGGCCCCGTTGTCTACTGTGGCCCACGCAGGGTACGGGGAGGGGAAAAGTCAGGCCACTGCCCCAAGCATATGTGGGCTTCTTGGCAGGATGGCCCAGAGACACTGCTGCCCGCTCACCGGGGGCTGGTGGCCAGCTTGAGAGCTTCCAGCATAGGGCTCTGGCTAGCCCCACTGCCCCCACCTCCTCACTGGCCTCTGTCCACAGTGGCAGCACAGGCCAGCTAACAACGTGGGCCCCACCACTTACCACCCGTGTGGCACTGGGCCTTGGATCCCCCTGCTCCCACCACTGGCACCTCTCAAGAAGGTTGGGAACTTGAGGGAGGCAATGTGGGCTGTGCTGAGCAAGGCCAGCGCTCACCAAGGTCCCCTCCCACCCTGTGTCTCTCTGAACCAGGGTCTCATCCGAAGTCAAGGCCCCAGACTCTAGGCAGCTACCTGTGGCCAGCTCTGCTCCCACTGCCCCACTGTCCCCTCCAGGCACGCTAAAGTTCACCTCTGTGGCCAGTGGCCTCAGATCATCTACATTAGCCTGAGGGAGGGGTGTCAAATCAGGTCAGAGGGTGTCAGTCACTACACTCTGGGCAGCATCCACTTGGGGCCAGTTCCTTCCAAGCTTCTGTCCAGATGCCCCAGTTATGTGCCCCACCCCCCGTGAAGCAAGCCCACACTGGGCCCCGTGCCCTACTCTCTGGGTTCCCAGGGCCCTGGCAGCCTGGCCACCCTGGCCAGCAGTTTCTTCTCCTCAGCCAAACCCACTCCCTCAGGTCCCCTCCCTGCTCCTCCTTTCCCACCCAGGTTGGCCTTTGAAAAGTCTGGACAGAGGGATGCTGGGGACATGGGGAACTGCCCCTACCTAAAACCCCCGACCCTTTCACAGCCACCTCCTTGCACCTCCCACTTCTGCCCAGACCACATTTGTGCAACTTCTCTGTCCTCCGCCTGCTCAGAGTCAGCATCTTCCCTCCCTGAGCTTTCCCCTATCCAAGGAGGGTGAGTAATTACACTGCTATAAACTGGAAACACTTCTCAGCTATGGTGACAAGAGCCAGCCAGTCCAGACTCCCACCTGGAGCCCACAGCTGCAGGCTGGGCTGCCTGCCTGGCGGCCAGTGGAGAGACCAAGACCCTCGGCAGGAGGGTGGGCTGTGAGTGACCAGATGCCTGGCTGGGGCTCACCTCCCCTCTCATTCATCACTCACTCAAGGTCAGACACAAAGAGGGATGGAAGAATTGATGAACAGCTAGATGGACAGACAAATAGATGGTTGGATAGATTACTAGATGGGCGGATGGATGGATGGATGGATGGATGGATGGATGGATGGATGGATGGATGGATGGATGGATGGATT
>NW_006436812.1:6412664-6423395 GCF_000325575.1 Pteropus alecto
TCATGGATGAATGGATGGATGGATGGATGGATGGATGGATGGATGGATGGATGGATGGATGGACGGACGGACAAACAGACGGATGGACGGAGTTAACAGAATTTGGGAGGGCAAACGGAAACTTCGACTCCCTTCTCTTGGTTGTCAGGGGTTCATCAGGCCAGAATAACAAGCTGGGGGCTGAGCTCAGCCTTGGCCTTCTCCCAAGGGGCTCACACAAGCTCTGAATCCCCCTGCCTCTGCTCTTTGAATTTGGTGGATGGTTCTACATGTGGGCACACCCAGTGGAACCCAAAATCTTTCTCTGGGCTCTTCTTGCAAAGACTAGGAGGTCAGGCATCATCCTCCATCCAGTCACACTGGGGGTCACTGCAGACAGGACTCCAACCAACCTGGAAAGCTGAATGTGGAGTCCACTCTCTGTCATCTCTGGGACCTGCTTGTGTGCCTGATTATGGTGGGCTAGACAGTGTCCCCCCAAATTCATGTCCACCAAAACCTGTGAACATGACTATAATTAGAAAAAGGGTCTTTGCAGATGTGATTAAGTTATGCCTCTCTAGATGAGGTCATCCTGGATTACCCAGGTAGGCCCTAAATTCAATGACAGGTGTCCTTGTAAGAGACAGAAGAGATACAGACACAGAAGAGGAGGCACAGATCAGGGTGATGCAGACACATGCCAAGGGACACCAAGGATTGCGAACTGCCACTCCCTCTATCTGGGGGGCTTGGACTCTCACCTGAATTGTCTGCCTCCTGCCTACCAAGCCAGGGCCCCTGGCAGCTGTGGCTGGGCACCTGGGTTTACCTTCTGGCCATACCTCAGGCATCTGTCACGAGGCTCTCCAACCTGTCTGAGCCCAAGACCCCTAGGGCACCCTTTCCTACACTCTCTGCCCCTCCATGGCAATCGCTGCCCGTCTCTGTATGCCTCACCCCTTCTCTGTGCCCCCACCATGGGGTTGCTTAGCACCCTCTTGTGTAAACGCCTTGGGGAAAGGGTATCTTTCCTGGAAGGCCACTGATTGAGGGGGCCTTTTTATCAGCAGCATCATCCTGTCATTTAGACATCTGCCTCCCACCCTGGCCCAGAGCTGCAGCTTCTGACTCCATCCTTCGTCTGACCTAAGCAACCACATCACAGGTAGTCCCACTGAGGCGATAAGCACAGTCAAGTGCTCGTTCCCAGCCCTGGCTCAGTCCTACTGCTCCATGCAGCTGGTGCTCAGGTGTCCAGGTTGTGGGAGTGGAGTCCACTGCTGGCCCCCTCCTGGCCTCCTCCTAGACAGGCCTCCATCAGCATCTAAGGTACAGGGCCGGACATGAGGAGGGCTGAGCCACATCAGCAAGGAGTCTCCTATTGGGACTGGAAATGGGAGTACCCCTTTCGTCACAGAATCCTGAGGGCTCTGGGCACAGTGCTTGGGATCAGGCCTCCTGCCCAGCAGCCCCCCAGCCCCGCCAGGACGCACTCTGAACTCCCCGAGGCCTCCCCAGCCACCCCTCCCTCTGAGGTCATTTTCCACCCAGCCCACGCCTGCTGGAAAAAGAGACCAGGACACCTCATTGCCAAGTCAAGAAGGGCTTTGGGAGTGGGGCAGTGGGAACCTTACTGGGTTGCAGTTTAAAACAGGAAGCACAGCTGGCGGCCACCAGGGGAGTGGGCTGTTGGGGTCTGCTGGACACCCTTGGAAGAGAAGTCTCATCCAGGTCAAGGCAAACCTACAAGCATAAGGGTAGCCTTTTGGCAGATGGATGGCTGAAACCAATGTGAGGTGACACCCTGCCAGTCCCAGGGGCAGACCTTTCATCCTGAGACCTCACATGCTTCTAGGCTCGGCCCTCAGACCCCACCCTCATCTTGTCTTACAAATGGTCACAGGGCTGGTGTGGCGTGACCACATTCAATCCAATGGCCCCCATCAAGGCTGGGTCCTGGGAGAAAGGCCAGCCATGTGGACAGACTAGGGGTCAGATTGGGCAGCATCTTAGTCCTGTGGCCACCATAATAAAGCACCACAGATGGCAACGAAAATTCATTCTCGCATCTGGAGGCCAGAAGTTGAAACCAAGATGTGGCAGGGCTATGCTCTCTCGGAGGCTTTAGGGTGGGATTCGTCCTGCCTCCTCCAGCTCCCGGTGGTGTCTACAATCCTTGGCTTGTGGCTGCATCGCACCAGTTTGCACCCCAGTCATTAGGTGCCGTCCTCTCCCCGGTGTGTCTATGTCTCAGTTTCTTCTTCTTATAAGGACATGAGTCACTGGATTCAGGGCCCACTCTACTCTAGTCTGACCTCATCTTAACACAATTACATCTACAAAGACCTTATTTCCAAATAAGGTCACTTTCTGAGGTTCTGGGTAGGTGTTCATTTTAGGAGCACCCAGTACAGGAGGGTGCTAAAGCCCTCAGTTGAAACTGTGGGTGATGTCTAGGGAGGGAGGGTCCATCTTCAAGGCATATGGAAGCCCAAAGGGAGGCGATGCTGGGGTCCTACACCAGGCTGGAGGCTTTGGGGCAGGCCTGGCTGGGGCAGGCTGGGGGTAGACGGTGGTGGAAGGGATGGGACCCCTTGGGCTGGGACCCCACTGGGTCTCTGCAGCTAACTCATAGTCAGTAGATGCTCATGGAGTGACAAGGAGGAAGGGGGGCCACAGGACCACAGAAGGAAGAAGGCTCCACATGGGAGAAAATGGGATAGGATCTGGGCAGGTTAGGCGGGGCATATGCTAGCCTAGAGGGGAGGTGCAGAGTCTGGGGAGGGACAGCCATCCTCAGGACCAGACACATGACTAGGGCACTCAATGGCCATAGTCGGCCTTCCCAGGTGACAGATGTCTATAGTGTTGAGTGTAGGCAGAGCTGTATCTACCTTTCAGGCAGCCAGCAAGGGGCCAGCTGGGCTTCCCTGGTAGGGGGAATGAAGGGCCAAGGCCTCTCAGGGACCTGTTGGGATAGGGGTTCAAGAGAAGGGTCCACCGAGAAGGCAGCTGTGTTTGGGGTGAGCAGCAGGATGCACGTCTGGCGGGAAGGTGGGAAGGTGGAGGCCTTGCAGACTTCCTTCCTGGGGCTGAGACATGTTCATCAGCAGTGACAGGAAGCAGTTGCATGTCTCGGAATGCAGATCGGGGGTCCTGGCCTCCTCAGACCAGCGCAGAGCATCCCCCAGGCTCCCAGTCGTGGGCTCCAGAGGAAGAAGGGCCATCTGTTTTCTGTCAAGCAAACAGTCTGGGGCTGCTCCTCACGTGGCCTGGGGACCCGCCCTCCCAGGTGGGGTGTTCTGCAAACCAGTCAGCGTTCTGATATGCAGCAATAGAAAAACGACAACAGCGGCTAGTCTGGACAGACTGTGCCTTGGTTGATATGGGATGTCCCTGTTGTCTTTATTAAACCCATAGGGCAAGGGGGCCTAACCTTCCAAAAGGTTCCAGGTTTGCCCTGTGTGGGAGTAGGGTGGCAACAAGGTCCCCCAGATTCCCTGAGGTACTGTCATCTCTGCTCCAGCCCAGTGGCCCCTCAGCCTCTTGTCACACTGCAAGTCATAGCTCATTATAAAATCACAGAAGCTTGGTGCCCCACCACTGAGGATGTGAAAATAGCTCATGGAACATCCCTGTGACAGCGTACACAACATGAGAACTCTTCAAATGTTTGGGGGAAGGTGGGAGGGAAGACCTGTCACATCCTTTTGTGTGGTACAGCACACCCTGATCACCTCGACACTTCTGCTCTAAAGGGGCAGGGTCACAGGTTTGGGCTGCATTCTCTGTCCAGCAGCCCACTGTCCTGCTTCCCAAACACACAGACACCTGCCCCACACTTCCTGCTCTTCTCTCTGACCTCATCATTCCAGCCCACATCTGAGGGCACTTCTGGTGCCAGGCAACAGTTGTCTCCATGACAGCATTGGCTCGATGATGGTGGCAAAGGTGGCCTTCTCAGGGTTATCAGGCTTCTGGTCCATGAGCTGTTTCCAGCTGAGCCCTCAAACCAATGGGATCACCTTCAGATGCCAGCATCTCCTCTTGGTGCCCAGCCAGGAAGTGGAGACCCAGAGGGAGAAAGATCTGCGGGAGCCACTTCTCTACTGACAACGTCCTGATGGCACTCGGACTTGCCATGATCCCCTTAGCCATGCACGGCCACCAGGAAGGAGCAGGGTTGGGTCCCCCCATCCTTCTAGATTGTAGACACCACCCCTTTACAGAAGGGGAAACTGAGGCACAGAGCGACAGGCCACTTGTCACTCAGTGGGGTTTTCTGACTCTTAGTTAATGTAAGTGACATAGCATTTATCGCACAGGATGGAAACTGAGGCTTAGGGAGGGAGCATGGCTCATTCTCTGTCAATTCCCCACAAGCTCCTCAGGCGGTAGCTCCTGATGGTCACACAGCACCCGGCCGGCCATTCTACACCTTTGCTTGAGCCCCTGCTCAGGACTATTCTTGCAACTCATCCACTAGGCTGGGCCTCGACTTTGCCTACCAATGTACAGGGTCAGCGGACTCCAGCTCCAGGGCTGAGTGAAGGGGCCTTCTCTGATTTGCCTGCTTGATCGACCCCCACCCCCCACAGTGGAACTCAGGCTCCCCCAGCTGCCCTGCATCCCCCCAGAAAGCAAGAACCAGCATCTCTGGCCTGGCACATCGCGACAATAAGCCCTCATCCTGTGGGAAAAGCTGCCTGACCAATCAGATCTGCATTTCCACCCCCAACCCCCACAGAGCTAGGCACTCATTAGTTACTCCAGGGAATTCCACCCATGTATCCAGCAGGGTGAGGCCACTGGCCGTGTTTGTTCTCACTGGAAGTAGAAGGAACATCTTGCAAAGGTACCTCAGCCACCTGCCAAGTGGATTCCAACGGTGTTTTCCAGGCAAATCAGGAAGTGGAATCAGACCTTCATCCAGGGGAGGGGCCCCCAGCACGAGCTCTCAGTAGGAAGAGCAGTATCTTCACAATCAGCTCCTGGGAAAGAGAAACCAGGTCACACTGCCCCTGACTCGGAACCCCAGGACTCAGTCTTCGTCATCCCACACACAGCCAACTTCCCTGTGATGCTGGATAGTCATTAATCCCACCACACCAGCCCCAGAAGGGAAGGAAAGGACACCTTCAAGTGTATGGCCGTGTCCCCACCAAAGCCAAAGCTGGAGCCCCTTGGGGAAGGCAAGACCCCAGGAGATGTGCAGAGACCCCAATTCTGAGGAAGAATCAGTGATAAACAAGCTCCCACTGGGATGGAGGACAAACTGTAGGCCCTGGCCAGTGTGAGCCACCTTCTGGGACTTAGATAAGATGTACAGGGCTCAAAGCAACTCAGCACAACACCCACCGCCCCCCACTGCAGCCTATCAGTCACTCAGGGCCACCTCTGCTGGCACAGCCCTTGGCCACCAGAACCTACATATGAACTTTGTAGCCAGGAAAACCCCACTTCCCTACTTTGCTGGGAATTCACCCAGAAGCAGATCACCTGAAACCCCCGAAGGGTCACAGCAGGAGAGGGACATGTAGCCGACATCTCAGTCCTCAACGGGTTCCCGGGGGAAAGAAGCCACTGTGGAAATTCGGAGAGCCCTCAGAACCCCTAACACCCTGGCTTGAAAGCAAAACCTGGTAGTCTCAATGGCACAGCCCAGTTTTCTTTCACAGTACGGGGGGGACACCAGGTCACATGTGGTCATGTTCCACCCTGAGATCGAGGCTGGAGGAGGCAGTTAGCGGGCCTAGCCCCTGGCCGCCCCAGTTTCCACATTGGCTGCCTACAAATTCCAGCTAACTGGGATCCTCTCCCAACTTGTGGGCAGTGTCTGCTGGGTCTGCCCTCGCTCCCCTGCCCGATCGGAGTTAATCTCTCAGTTCCTGGTATGGGCTGGGACCGTGTGCCCCTACCCTGGCCCCAGCTGGGCTGTGTCTGTCTACAAACAGCAGAGGAACAAGTTGACAAGTTGAATGGTGTCTTCAGGAGCCGATAACACAGCCCCTCCCAGGACAACCCTCCAAGCGGAGGAGCAAGGGCCAGAGTTCAAACTCATTAGAACACACAAGACATCCACAGCCCTTCAGCCCTGACCTCTCAGCCTCTGACCTCTAGTCTTTCATTCAGTGAAAGATCACCGGCCTTCTCTCCCCTCCAGTTACTGTGACATCACCAGGCCCTGATTTCCCTCCATAGCGGTGTTCCCCAGTGGCTTTATGTGGTCACCTGAAGGTGAGCAGAGAACAGGACACCACGGGGTGGGATGAACCCCTCACCAGCTCTGTGGTCCCTGGCAGATGAGGAAGCAGGAAAGAGGATGGGTGCCCCAGGCCCCCCACTACTCGTCCCTGCTCCCTACGCCTGCCCTCTGTCTCCCCCTTAAGTGCCTAGAAAGACCCACCGAGAGATGGTGCTCTCAGACCCTGTGGTGGGAGGGAGACAGCTGCACACAACCTTCAGCCGGCACACAACACGGGCAGCTCACACAGTCACACGCTCACACGTGAGTGCACACGCCCACTTTGTACACAGGGTGAGAGGAGAGTTGCAAATGGCCTCGAAAAATGTCCTTTTACTTCTTACCAGTCCTTGTGCAGAGGTTGTCATTCTGGGGCCCAAAGGCACCCGGGAGGTGTGTGGAGATCCTGGCAGAACAGAGACACTGCAGACAGGCACGTGCTTTTCTGGGAGGAGGGTCTGTGGCTTTTGGAGGGTTTTTGTCCAGGTCACGCGCCCTTTGGCAAGGCAGGCACGCCGCTGTGTGCAATTCTCGTACATGGAAAGAGATGAGCACCGTGTCCCCCAGACCCGGACCCATGACGTGTCCAAACGCAGCAAGGCACAGGCACTGGGCACACCAAGGACTTCCAGGGCATGTGGAATAGCAGCCACTGCCCCAGGAGGCCGCCAGGGCACATCCCTTTGGCTGGGTCTACACAGCGGACCCTCTTCAGAACCAGGATGCTTTCGTTGACTCAGCACCACAGCAGCTCCGCCCGGTCCTCACACACCTAAACCACAGGTGACCCTGAGGACCCACCCTGCGTTTCCACCGGGGTGCACTCAGCTCGACTGTGTCTCAGCCAAACCCTGGCTCCTCCAGCCAAACAGTTACAAGTTTCTCAGTGGCCCAATAAAGAGTGACGGGGTCTCCAGAAATCTGAAAAACTTTTAAAGAGAAGATAGAGGCCTGTGAGCAATTTACTACATCAGAGCCCAGCTGCAAAAGTGAGGTTCTAGCGTGAGCGGGCGCAGCCTGCAGTGACCTCAGCCGCTCCCAGAACCTTCCTCCCCGGGATGGACATAGATGGGTTTGCCATTTATGCAAGTGTGAATGGCAAAGGACTGTGGGCCGGGGACAACAGGAGAACAGAGGGGTCAAGGCGATGCCTGTGGGCGAAGCCTTCCGCTCAGACGCAGGTCCGAGACGCCAGCCTGGGGCAGACCGCGGCCTTGTCTGTCGCAGGCTCTGTGGGGCGTGCCCCACTCCAGGGTTCGGCTGCCCTCCCTGCTTGCTGATTTGTGGCCACCCTAATCCTGCACTAATTAGATTTCTGCTTTTGTAGTGAAAGGGCCCCCCATGCGTGCCAGCCCGCGGGCGGCCCAGCCCACTGCTTGTTTTGCACAGAATTTTAATTGTTTCCAAATTAATCCTTGGACTCAAGTGAGCTCAGCACAGATAAGCTGGTCACAGGGAGGGGAGCTGCCGAGTTCCCATCTTCCCAGCCCAGAGCTGGCTGCCCCTGCAGTGGTATGGGGGGGCCGAGCCTCGGACATGACGCGATCGCCCAGAAATGTCCAGTGCCTTCTCCTGCTCTCTCTCCTCTGAGTGTGCAGCCGCCTGGCTCAGGGAGTTTTCCTTCTGTTTGCTCTTGGCTCAGCTTCATTCCTAATCCTATTTTCACCAGTTTCTATCCAATTTAATACAGCTTCTGTAAGTCAGAATTAATTACCCTACATGCTTCCAGCCCTGCAGTCTTCCGCTCACCACCCGCCATTCCAGAGGCCGGAAAGTGGGGCTCGGAGGGCAGGCAGGTAAAGGAAAGAAGGCGACTCCACACACGGAGAGGGTCTCACTTCCCCACAAAAGAGCCTCCACCAGGCTGAAGTCCCCAAACCCACAATGTGAAGGACCAGTCTCTTCCATCAGGAAGTCTTTTTTGGTTTCATCCATCGATAACTACAGTCTGTGCCCAAGGCTGAGTGTGCCCTCCCATCTTCTGTTTATGAAGGACTCACATCTTGCAAAATGTATCCATTACAGTAGGATAAAAATGAATAAAGATACCAAAATCACGGATAATGGAAGAAAAAAGTAGATATGTTGAACTTTACCAAAATTAAAAAGTTTTGTACTTCAGAGGACACCATCATCAAAGTGAAAAGACAACCTACAGACTAGGAGAAAATATTTGCAGATCAAATATCTGATAAAGGACTAGTATCCAGAATATAGAAAGAACTATTACAACTCAACAATAAAAAGATAAATCACTTAGATATGGTCCCACAGTGTAGCAGTTAGCACGTCTGCTTTACACGCAGAAGGTCCTGGGTTCGTGCCTCAGTGGAGCCACAGTCCCTGGTCTATGGCCATGCTACCCTGAACAAGCCTGATGTCTGGTCTTGGAAGCGAAGCAGGGTCGGGCCTGGTTAATCCTTGGATGGGAAACCACCTAGGAAGACGAGGTTCTGCAAGCATAAATAAAAAAAAAATTTAAAAAAAAAGATAAATCACTTAAGTTTAAAAATAGAAAAAGAATCTGAACAGACATTTCTTTAAAGGAGATACACAAATTGCCAATACGGGCAAAAAAAGATGCTCGATATCATTAGTCATCAGGGAAATGCAATCTGAAACCACAATGAGATACTCCTTCACACCATCAGGATAACTGTGATCAACAAACAAACAAGCAAACAAAACCCAGAAAGTAATGAGTGTTGGACAGGATGTGATGTGGAATCCTTGTGCACTGTTGGTAGGAATGTAAAATGGTGCAGCTGCTGTGAAAAACAGGTGGTTCCTCAAAAGGTTAAAAATAGAATTACCATGTGATCCAGCCATCCTACTTCTAGGTGTATACCCAAGAGAAATAAAAATCTATATCTACGTTAAAACTTGTACACGAATGTTCACAGCAGCATTATTCACAAGAGCCAAAAGTAGAAACAACCCAAATGTCCATCAATGAACAAATGAATGCACAAAACGTGGTCCATTTATACAATGGAATATTATTTAGCCATAAAAAGGAATGAAGTTCTGACATATGCTATGACACTATGCTGTGTAAAATAAGCTCGACACAAAAAGGCATGTTCTATATGATTGCCCCTATAAGAAATGTCCAGAGCAGGCCGATCCATAGAGACAAAAATGAATTAGTGGTTGTCTAGGGCTAGGAATTACAGAGTGATGGCTAAGGAGTACGGGGTTTGCTTTACAGGTGATAAATGTTCTAAAATTGATGGTGATGATGGTTGCACAAGTCCAGTATGTTTAACAAGTATACTAAAAACAAGCTGTACACTTTAAAATGGCAAAATCTTATAGTATGTAAATTATATCTAAGAAAAGAAAAAGGGAATTTATTAAACGAATATAATGAATTATAAATTTATTAAAAATGAATGAAGATAGAAAAGAAAAGATAAATAATGAGTGGACAAGGGAAGAAGAGACCAAACTTTCAGAGAGCAAACTTTCAGAGAGCATGCCCAGACATCAGCTAAGTTCATCCCCACAAGCATGGGCAGCAGGCGAGCTTTACAGATAAGGAAACAGGCTGCCCAAGGTTACTGGTTGGCAAATGGCAGAACCCAGACAGCACCCAGTGCTCCCCACATCCTCCCGCTTCCCTACCTGCCCACTTGCGTCTGAGGAGATGTGAGCGCTCACCACCAGCAAGAGCAGCCATTCGTGGCCTTTCAAAAGGTGGTTCTGTAACTTGTTCTTGAGTGCAGGGTCGGGGGATGTCCCCGAAGGGTGATGCGCACGAGGACCAGCCAGGTGTCCCCGGCAGACAGAGGGCAGGATTGTGGTAGCCTTGGGGAAAACGTTCAGGGTTTATCACAGAAGGATGCTGGCCAGAGAGGCCCCTTCTGGCCACCACCATGACTAAAGTTTAAACATGTTTCAAGCCATGAGGATTCTATGAAAGTATGGGCCCATTCCCAATTGAGTTTGGGACCTTATTGGTGCCTTGGATCGGGAGACCCTCATCCCCAAAGGTCATTGGCCCCAGTCATCCATGACATCTACACAGAAGCACACACACTCAAGGGATTTGAGTGAACTCTCCAGATGTGGCCTATCTCTCCAAGGACCCTGGAGAGTTCTGGGTCTTGTAGTCTCAGGGGTGTTCCCCTTCTCTGATTTTCCCTGGAATGAAGTTGAGGAGGTCCAGTGGGTGCTGGGAGACTGCAGTTCCCACGGCCAGTGCCCCCTCCGAGGCCTCCACAGACCAGTGCAGGTTCTGGGCCCCACCAGAGAGGAAGGGTTTGGGGACTCTGCTGAGCATTCACTCCTGGGAAGGCTGTCCTGGCTTCCTGGGCATGAATGGAGCTACCCTGCAGCCTATATCTTGCTCATTCTTTTCCTGGAATCCTGCATACTATATTCTGCCCGATTCTTAAACATCTGGCATCACAACTCCGCTCCAGGACCTAGAATCTCAACCTTGCAAATTCTGAGGCCCTTTGCCAAAGGGACCAACATCACTGCCTGCACCCCACTTCCTT
>NW_006436812.1:6423410-6428677 GCF_000325575.1 Pteropus alecto
GCCTGCCCCCCTTCCTTCTGCTTAACCCCCGGGGGAGGAGTTGCTTAAGGTGCAAGCCACCTATCACTCCCACAGTGTCCCCACCTGGCATTTAGACAAGTGGCCGGCCCTGGCCTACATTGGCAAAAAGATGCTCGATATCATTAGTCATCAGGGAAACGCAATCCGAAACCACAATGAGATACTCCCTCACACCATCGGGATCACCCCACCCTGGGAAAGGAGCCCCAGGGAAGACAGGAGTGCAAGGGAGTCCCCCACAGGAGCTGGGAAGATCAGCTCCAGACCTCTCCCCAGCTGTGGGTGGTGCCTGTGCTGTGGCAGCGTCTCTCCAGTCTGCACAGGAGCTCTTCCTGAGTGCGTGCTGCTCCATATTCCCCTTCTCATAAGGACCCCAGTCTTGTCCCATCCACTTTGGCAGAACCATACCTTACCTTCACAATGAACAGGAAGGACCATACCTTACATTCACAAGGTAATGACCTTACTTCTAAATGAGTTCAGATTGGAGGTACTGGGGGCCAATAGATCAAAAAAGAATTTTAGGGGATGCAATTCAACCTATAACACCCCCTGCCAGAAATTCCACCATCAGCGCCCTTGTTTAAGGCCAATATATGTGCACACAATATATTGCACACAACAACACTATTGGCCTGGGCGCCATTTCTCAGTGTGAGAGTGGGTCTCTGGGGCTTGTCTGGGGAAAAGGGCAGCAGTTTCTAGGGGTGCTGAGGCCTAGTAAGCTGTACTGGGAACAAAGAACACAAGACAGTGTTTCTAGGGTCTTGCTCTTTGGGGCCTGTGTTACACTACGTGGCAAAGAGAATTAAAGTTGCAGATGGAATTGAGCTTGACAATAACTGGCCTGAGATGGGAGGTTCCTGGGTTACCCAGGTGGGCCCAATGTCATCACAGTCATCCTCAGAAGTGGAAGAGGGAGCCAGAGATGCAATGCAAGGACCAGAGAGGCCACTGCTGGCTTTCAAGATGGAGGAGGGGCCGTGAGCCGAAAGGTAGGAAATGGATTCTACCCTGGAGCCTTCAAAAAGAACCAGCCCTGCTGACACCTGGCTTTTAGTGCTCTCTGTGTCAGACTTCTGACCCCAGGACTATGAGAGAATAAAATGTTGCTATTTTAAGGTGCTGAGTTTGTGGTGATTTGTCATAACAATGATGAGAAACTAATCTCCCATATCCCCATGGAAACAGGGGGTCCCCAGGAGCAAAGGCTAGAGCCTCTTGCTGCCCATGAGGATCCAGAAAATCAGCCACAGAAGCTTTTGATCAAGCGCTGGTCAAGTGCTATGAAACGCTCCACAGGGGGACACAGCACAGCCACACCCACGACAGACACCGCGCAACCTGATGCCTGAGAAAGGTCACATCCTACGCACTCCACCTCCATGAAGGACCGCTGGCTTTGACAGGGTAGCTGGAATTCTGGCCTGGGGGATTCCTTGGGGGCCCTGGGGCTTGTGAGGAGCCTGTGGGACCCCAACAGGGCTAGGCGCGCCCGTCTGTCTCACCCCAGGCCCTGGAGGCCTCTGTCCTCTGCCGACCCCAGCCAAAGTGGCCAGCTGCTCTGAGCAGACGTGGCCACAGAGAGTGGGCTCAGCCCCAACACACACAGTCCCAGATCCTGGCCAGGAGCACCCTTCCAGAGGGAGTAGCCTCCAGCATTCCAGGACGTCATCTTCGTCGCTGAGGCTAGTCAGGGTCATGCCGTCACCAAACGCTGTCCTTAAATACCAGTCCGTGCTAGTGTGTGCCATGCTCCGTGTCACCCCACTGCTCAGATGGGAGACTAAGGCTCAGAGGGGCCAGGGGCCAGCGGCTCAAAGCCCATACGTGGACCTCAACCCTTTAGGGACAGCTTACCCAGCCGGTTCTGCGGACAGAACCCAGGAAAGGCCAAAGAGATACTCACCAGGCTCAGGCTGCTACCAGGGTGGGGGCATCTGGACCCTGACCCTCAGCCTAGCCACTGTGAGTCTCATCAGAGCTGGACCTCTGCCCTGGGCTAGGCTCTGCCCCACCAGCCTCTGTGCCTCGAGTGCCAGGCCAGGTCCTCCTACAGCCCATGTCCTCAGCACAGACCAGGACTTCACTGGGCCACCTGGAGCTCAAGAGGAGCTGCTTACATGATTCCAATGCTGAGTGGGCTGAGGAAAGACGGGGCACTTGGGCAGGAAGACCCGGCACCCCTGCAGTGTTTGACACCTGCTTCACAGGCAGGTTAGTGGACAAAGAGGACACATACGAACTGGGTATGGTGGTCTCTAACCCACATGTGTATATGATCACCACTTGTGCATATCTGTCCCCATGTGTATGTATACATGTGTTTCCTGAGTGTGTGAGCATGACAGTATGTGTGTGCACATGTATACTTGTGTGGCCGTGTGCACATGTATGTGTTTATATGTGCATCTAACCTGGGGGTCACTCCTGAGGGCTTTGGGAGCCATGAGGGGTCCAGCCTGGCCCCAGGATCCTGTGGGCCGCAGCCATCTGCCCTCTCTTAAATGCTGGTGCTGGGCCAGGGCCTGGGGTGGGGCTTAGTGGACCCTTCAGCTCTCGCCACCTCAGACACCCCGACTCCTGCTCTGTGACTCTAGTACATGCCAGGCAGGGCCACGGCACCGGCAGAGGCAGGAGATGGGACCTAGCACACTTGTCCCCAGGCTGCAAAGCTGGACAGCCCTGGCCAGGAGACTGTCTTAGCTCACGCACCTCAGGACCCAGGGCAACTCCATCCCAGCACGCTGCAGTGACTCTGGCTGCCTTTTCAAATGGGCGGATTCCAGAGCAGCTGCTCAGCTATCAGATCGCCTTGGGAAACACAGACAGATGCTGCCTGGCAGTGCCGGGGTAATCCTTGCCTTCCTGGGGACATAAATGGCCACCCGGGGCCCTGAAGGCTGATTTTCCACCCGATTTAACCAGCTCCTATTCCTCCCAGCACAGCCCCCAAAGTGGCCTCAGGGTGCTGAAGACTAGAGCTGCTCTGGGCCTCCACTTCTCCCATACCCTGCCCTAACTGCCTGCGGGGTCTCCTGGGTGTAAGCAGCAGAGGGGGCACAGTGTGACTCCCCCATTGCCCTGAAAATGGTCCCCACACTGAGGTCCTCTGGGTGTCTTCAGGGCCTCAGATGAGAGTTCTTCCGCTGGCAGGTCCGCGGTTCTTCCAATATATACTAGAAAGAGAACCCACCAGCATCACAAATCGCCATGGGAAGTCTCCTTTCAAAACAGACTTGAAATTCAAAAATTGATTTATTTTGAAGAAAAATAGGTCACTAGTGGCACAGGTGGCCATAGGCCCAATGAGGCAAATAGTGCTATGAATGGCCCCCTCCCTCAAGTGTGGCGCCTCGTGCTTAGCGAGAGTAATCAGGTTAATTAATCTGTGTCTCTTGGTTCCTACTGCGTGCCCAGCTTTATGCCTCCAGCTAAATAGGTTCAAGCAGAAAAATATGCATTGTCCTTCTCACCTAGGAGCTGTGACCCTATCAGGAAGGTGGGCTGGGGAGATAGGACAGGCCCCTGGGTTATGTGATCTTAGCAGGGAGAAGGGAGTGATGCCATCTGGAGGGGGATGGAGCCATGCTCGTGGCCTCGCTGACACCCGGCTTGGTCACGGCAATGAGTGCATTTCCCAGGCTTTCCCCGGCCTACAGAGATCACCTTCCCACTCACTCTTCCCACCGGCTTCTCTCTGCTCCAGGAGCATGCCAGCTGGTGAGAGTCAGGATAGAGTCAACACCTGCAGAAGCCTCCCCACCCACATGGGACAGGACCAGCCGAGGATGTGACATGGAGGCAGACAGGGAGCCTGCAAATAAAGGAGGAGATCAGAAGGAAGTGGGCACCAGCCAAGATTGCCAGAATTACTGACACCCATGGCAGCTATAAGAAACTAATGGGAATCAGGGCCCTGTGACACAGGGCCACAAGCTGAGAGCTTGAAACAACAGAAATTTATTCTCTCATAGTTGTTTCTGAAGGCCAAAGTTGTAAATCAAGGCGTCAGCAGAGTTGAATTCTTCCTGAGGCTCCAAGGGAGAAGCTGCAATATGCATGGGCCTGAGAACATCTGCCTCACCTTTCTTCATTTCTCTTCCTTTGGGGAGATGAGGCCATGCAGTTGTACAGCTGGTCACCTCAAGTGGAAGCAGCCTCACCCAGTGGTGTCATGGAAACCACCCGAGGCCTGCTCACACACCCCCACACGTGTATGGCAGGGTTCCCCTCATGCACGCTCCACTTTGCCCAGTGGTATTGCTGTAGGCCATCTGGTTTCAGTGTCCCAACCCAGGCATGTTTCCACGGCTGTCCCCGCTTGTTGACAGGCAGCGGTTTTAATATGGGGTTACTACCGTCTGGCCGTCTGGCACCTCACATTTACAGCAGGAAGTCCTCTCAGGTCCCTCTATGCCTGCCGCTGCCTCTGGCCACCTTTTTTTATGGCCTCGCATTCGAGACACCAGAGAGGCTGGTGGGGGAGGACATGCTGGACTGGGGCACAGGACAGGGGCTCTGGGTAGCCTGCAGAAGCATAACCGAGCCCAAGTTTTGAGGGCCAACAGCTATAGCTGAAGCAGCAGCTGGCCAAGGAAGCACTGAATGGGGCTGGAACAGGCAGGCCAGCCAGATGCCAAAGAGCGAATCCCAAAGCCAGTACAGCTCCCACCTTCCTCCCTCACACAGGGCACCACTTGCTGATAGACCAGAAGACCGATCTGGTGGACACTATCTCCTGGCCTGCCCCTTCAAGAGCGCCTGTGGGCCAAGTATTCATTGTCTCAGCCATGGGCATGTGACCTGCCAGGTATTCTAGAAAGAAGGCAGCAGCTACTGAGGGCCTCCTGCCTCCCTCTGCCAGTGTCCCACTAACATTTCTGTCTTGTTTCCACAAAGCCCTTTCTGTGGGCATTCTCTGAACACCTACTGTGTGTGGTCTGCCCAGGCCGGGCTCCTACAGCCCACAGACCAGCCGAGCACGCTTCCCACCCCAGAACTCTTTCTCTCTGCTGCCTGGCAGGACTCACTTCCCTGTCTCATGGGACCTGTGAACTGCCATCATCCCAGGGGGAGGCTGCAATTTAAGGCCTCTTCCCTTGTTCACCCATTCTTTTATTAGAATCATAACCCAAACCACCTCTCAGAATATAGCTTTGGTCCCTCTGAACCTCTCTAGCCTCCCTGCTTCCCAGACATCCGGCGGTTCCCTAGGAGGCAACGTCCCTGGCTGCCTCTTTCCC
>NW_006436812.1:6428701-6449927 GCF_000325575.1 Pteropus alecto
CAGCTCCCTGGGCATCCACCTCCAAATGGGTCATTCCCTCAATACCTGGGGCTCTCTTGTGTCCACAGGCCCCTCTGCCCACCCCACCCCCAGAACAGCTTTCACCCCTGTGGATCTGGCTGTGCTCCTAGGAGTTAGCCTGGGTCTGGGGTACCTCACCTCTCTGGGCCTCAACCGCCTGAGCTACAAATGAGTGCTGTCAAATAGTGTCCCCCCAAATTCATGTTCTCCAGAACCTCAGAATGTGACCTTATTTGGAAATGGTCTTCACAGATGTAATTAAGTCAGAACAAGTCATCCTGGATTAGGATGTGCCCCAATCCAATGACATATGTTTTTATAAGAAGAGGAGACAGTTTGTGTGGAATGGTTATAGTGACCCCAGGACACTGACACAGGCACCTCATTATTGCCCCATACCCTGTGGGGATTGAGAATCCACCGGCTCTGTGATCTCGCCCTGAAGGACTGTCTGTGAGTACCAGCAATGACATCCTGGCTTCCCCCAGTCTGGTCAGGGAGGTCAGAAGTGAGGGCAGAATGCCAGCCAAGACATCCCAGCCATGCACTGGGTGACAGGGTCTGTGGAGAACAGGCTAGAGGTCCCTGCTAAGAGTCTGCAGGCCTGGGTGGGAGGGGAATCAGAGACCTGAAGAACTTCATGTGTTCCAGGTGCCCCTTACCCCTAGGGCCACAGGAAAAGAGGCAGTGGGGAGCTGCAGGGACTGGGGCCTGAGTTGGCCAGGTTCCCCTTCAGGGCCTAATAGGACTTGCAAGGGCAAGAAGAGGCCCTGGAGCCTCAGGGAGGAGTAGGGACAGCTAGCTGTCCCCCAGCTTTGCACCTAGGCCAGAGGGGTGTCCCCGGGCCAACCTCTGGTTACCTGGCCTGACAGAGCTGCCCGCAGCCCAAGGCACATCCATCCTGTGGGATGTCCACACCCTCCTCCTTATGCTGGACGCCTTGAGAACTATTTCAGGCACTTGGTAGAGACTCAACCCGTCTGGCCAGACAGGGGCATGGCCCCCACCCACTGGGCCCTCCCTGCCAGGCGCCCTGGCCCTGCATACTGTAGTGACTCACACCCGCCGTTAGGCCTCTAGCCGTCTCAGTGCAGGGCGGCCCCAGCAGTGAGGAGTACCCGGTGCCGGTGCCCTACAGAGAGCCAGCCAGGCGCCCATGCCTGGAAATACCTCTTCCAGCCCCCTCAGCAGCTCCTTCGACCCCCAAATAAACATCTTTGCACATCTGTTCCCCACTAAGCACAAGGCCTGACCTGGAAGTTCACCTAGTAGCCTAGGGTTAACATGATGGGTTGGCTTCTCCTTTCAGAATCAAAAGACCAGCCTCTGCCCCTGGGCATCAAAGCATGTCCTCACCCAGAAGAGGGAGATCAGACTGGCACCACCATCCTCTTGAGGTCCAAACTACCCTGCCCCCTTGCTCTGCACCATTCTGCTCTGGGCAAGGGTTTCAAAGCCTCTACATTGCTGTCTGGAATTCTGGAACAACCCCGGGTGATGGTTTTGTGTGGACAAGGGCAGGAGGGACCCACTCGCCTCCCAAGCTGCCCACACTCCACCCAGGATATGGCCACACTGAAAATGGCCTGGGCTCGTGCTTCTGGGCATGAAACCAAAGACCAGCCAAGTTTCTATGTACCTTGGGGCCAGGGTGAGTTCACATTAGTGGTCCCAGGACCCCAGACCAGGGGGAAGAGGCAGGTCAGCCCAGCCCTCAGACTCCCAGTGCCACCTCTCTTCCACCCCCCCATTTTCCAAAAATTCACCACTTTCCAAAAATTCAAATCAGCACCGAATCAAGAAAATAAAATTACCACTGCTTCTTTCAAATTGCAATTCCTTTCCTACCCTCTGATTACTGGTTACTGGAAAGTAAGATTTACAAACGGCTTTCTGTAAAGAACTTGTTTTTGGCGGGTTTATATAGCTACCTTTGTTCCTATAAAATCTAGAAGCCACCCTCCCCCTCGAACACTTAGGGGAGGTATTTCTGCATGAAATATGTCTCCCGTCGGCAGGACCCTGCTCTGAAGCAAAAATGAGCGCAATAAATTCTGAGGAGGAATTTGTTTAACCTCTCACCCCAAGGCAATAAGTGTGGTGCTCAGCGTCCTGGCATACTCTAATGTACTTTATAACACTTGGCAAGGCCGCTTTGGAGACTGGAGAAAATCCACCAATCGGAGTTGCTGCAGGAGTAGGCTCGCTTGTTGGCCGGCTCCTCACTCACAGAAAAAGTTCTGAAGCCTTCCGGGTCTCTACAGCAAACCCAGCCATTCATTCATTCGTTCATTCATTCATTCACAGCCGACTTCCCTCTTTAGCCAGGCTTTTTATGGCTGAACAGGACCATAAAAGATACTACCCCCGGCTCAGTCCCCCAGCCCTTATTTGCCCTAACGTGATGGGGAAGGTGCTGGTGAGTTGAGAGCTTCATAACGTGTCCAGCTCTGTAGCCCCCAGAAATCTGGAGGAACAGCTAAAGGAAAAAGAAGAGTCAGAGAAGCTTTGCCACACTTCAATCCATCCTACAAAGCATGGGCTGCCTTCACAGAGAGTGAGTCCACTATCTCCAGACGTGAGCAAGAAGAATCTGGAAAGCTGTTGGGTTTAGGATGCCCCAGAGAATAGGCTGGGCCAGAAACCTGGGGCCTCCCCAGGAAGTCCTCATCCTCCCCTTCGGAAACAGCATGCTCCCATGGGCCAAGGTCTGCAGCCACTGGGCACAGCCTGCTTCCTCCTGCCAATGACAAGGATTTGGAAGGAGGTGGTGGCTGGGTCCAGGAAGATGGGAACTTGAACTCACATTTGTCCATATTGGAGACATGGCCCCTCACCAAGGAGGCCCAGCCCTGGGTTTTCTAAGACTATGATTTTTCAGCTCCGACACACAATTTGGGCCTGGATGACCATCCCCTAGAGAGCCGGTCCTACCACAGCCATCAGCTGTCAGGAGCTGCTACAGAAGCAGAATCTGGGACAAGCAGGGCACTTGGGGAGCAGGCCTGTCCTAGGAGATCGGGGATAGTCTTCAATATACCTGGATGCCCACTGGAAATAGATGCTTTATAAACTGAGTCTTAATTGAAATAAGCAAAGGAAATTCTCCCCCGTTTGGTTTTGGCAAACAAAGGAATTGACCTGCTATATGGGTTATGGGGGAGTACCCATGCAGGCACCTCAGCCCCAGTCTCAGCCCAGAGCCCTCATCTCTACCCATAGCCCCCCATCTCTGCTTCAGCCTGAGGGCCCCCATCCAGCCCAGGCCAGGGACCTTGGAAGCAGCCCCACAGCTGCCCCGCATACTCCCTTCACCATGGAGGCCCAGCCGGCGCCACCTTTCTTCTGTATCAATATTGACCTAGCCGGGGAGGGTAGGGGGCAGTGACCCAGTGGGGGTTCCACAGTGCCGCTCACACGCGCCTGCCATGCTCCTCAGACTCCTGAAATGTTTGTGGAGGGCTGGAAACCACCCTGGGCTCCGCACAGGGCGTCCACATTTACACTGGGAAAAATAACAGGGATTTCCTCCCCCCTCCCTTGAAATGTTCATTAATGGCTTCTGGAGGGGAAAGGAGCCTTGGGATTAAAACCTCCCAGGAGTGTGAAGCTCACCCTTGTGCTCGTTGCGGCCTGAGTAGGCACAAAGCCAGAGGCAGAACACTTCAGGCAGCTTCTCTCGCTGCGGTGGTTTGCCTGGGGTTTCCATGCCAAAGTTTGGTTTGGGGGAGGGCCAGTTGGGAGATCAGCCGCCCTGTGTGTCCACGTCGTGTGTCCTGCAAAGGGGCTCTGCACAGGTAATAAGAAACACCCTGGGCTTGTCCTCAGGGAAGGCTGGTGGGTAGATGTCAAGTGGCACAGAAGCTTCTAGAACCCCTCCTGGCACATGGCCACGGGCTGCCTCATGTCACACCGCACTTGACCTGCAAATATTTTAGTGGCTTCTCTCTGCTTGGGCTGCCATGACAAAGCACCACAGACCTGGCTGCTTAAACAACAGTAATATATTTCCTCCTAGTCCTGGAGGCGGAAGTCCAAGATCAAGGTGTCAACAGGGCTGATTCCTCCGGCGGCCTCGGCCTGTAGACGATCGTCTCCTCCTTGTGTCCTCACATGGTCTTTCCTATGCATGTCCATGTCTTAATCTCCTAAAGACACCAGTCACGCTGGGTTAGGGCCTAACAACCTCATTTTACCCATATTGCCTCTTTAAAGCACCCCCTCTCCAAACATAGTCACATTCTAAGGAGCTGGGGCCTAAAATGTCAACAAAAGAATTTTAGGATACGCACTCAGCCCGTAAGAGTTTTTATTTCTGATAATTGTCCCAGGTGAGGGTGAAAATGAGACCCAGCACCCAGCTGCTCAGAGCTTAGCCATTTGCAAACACCTTCAGGTTCATTATCCCCTTCAACACCACAGGAGGGGCACTAACTATCTCCCCTATTTCCCAGGCCCCAGAGCAGGGCATAGAGATGAGGTCATAGTTCTATAACCTCTGGGAGGCACAGAAGAGACGTATTCTTTGTCTAAGGGTCTTGGGCCTAGGTCCATGGGGAACTCTGGGTGCATAAAGTCCTGCAGAGTGGTGGGCAGAGGGTGGGAGATAATTTTTTAACTCACTCTCCCTTTCTCAGCACTCCTAGTATACATCACCTCGCAAAGCCTCAATTTCCCCACCTGTAAAACGAACGCAGAGTTTCTACCTGGAGGCCGCACATGTGAGTTTTCTTTCCAAGGCAGCTATTATTACTACTAGCAGTGGCACAGCTGGGGAATCACATCTAAGGAGCAAAGGTGGGCAGAGGGTATGCAGCCCTTGCCAGAGGCAGCATCCAGACAGGCCTGAGCAGCCAGCACCCTGGAAACTCTCCTCCCCTACTCTCCTTGAGGACCCCCTGCTGCTGTGTTAGTGGCACCCCTGTGCCCATCCTCTGCCCCCTGGGCCCTGGCCCCAAATGCTCACAGGGCCAAGTTGGGGCCTGGCCATGGAGGAGCCTGCCTGAGAAGCCATGGCCTCCCGGGGCATGAGGGGCCGCTGCCTGGGGCCAGCGCTGTGCTGGGAGACCAAGACCACCAGCCTTTGGAGAAATGGCCAGGCCGGCAGGCACTGCCCGCTAATGAGGCCTGACAGCCGACGAATAATGAAAAGGGATATTATGTGGGCGGACTTTCTGCGGGGGAGGGGTGTTTGCCTTGTACAGCATCCAGGTGCTGCTGTTCAGGGGGAGTGTGGGGCATATGGGACTCTGGGTAACCAGTGGTCACTCCAGCCTCTTCTGGGACCACACCAGCTAGGCAGTGTGAAGAGCCCCTCCCAGACTCTAGCCATGGGCAGAACTTTCCATAAAGCCTGGAAAATCTCTTTGGGGCCTGTCCTTTCCACAGAGTGGTGTGTGACTTGGGAGTGAGATGGAGCAAGGGGAATGAGCCCCCCTGCTGCTGTGTTAGTGGCACCCCCATGCCCACCCTCCACCCTCTAGGCCCTAGCCCGGAATGCTCGCTCTCAGGGCCAAGTTGGGGCCACATGGATGAGTACAGGGTGAGTGTGTCCGTAGTGGTCACTGGATATGCAGCACGTGGGGCCTGCATATCAGAGGGTCAGGAGGGGTGCTGTGGATCCAGCATTAGCTCTTCATTCTGAACTGGAGTTCTTGACTCTGGGCAGGGCCCCCAGGATGCAAAACTAGGCTGCTGTCCACACCTCCATGTGTACTTCTGCCACCTCTACAGCATCCTTCTCCATGCTGGCCTTTCCCAGGAAAGGCAAAGGCCATCTCAGCTTCTTGCCCCATCCCCCCAACCCGATCCAGGCCCCAGACCCCACCCTGTTGGCCCAACCCTGACCAGGACTCTCATTTCTCTAAAGTCAAATCTTTACCCTGACCTGGAGGGCCGAGCCTGGGTCTACTGCTCATCCTCTGCCTTGGATGGACACCAGCCATTGGGCTCGCCAATCTGCTCCCCACCTTGGTCTTCCAGCTTTTTAGAAAAGGTCAGATTTTTTTTTAAATGACCACATGCAAATGTTCTGGATGAGTCACCTTCAAGCTGAGTCATCCTGGTTGCTACAAATCTTTCCATTTTAATTTCTTGTCTTTATCTAGGTGAGATTAATATAACATAAAATTAACTATTTCAAAGTATATGATTCTGTGGCATTTAGTTCATTCATAGGGTGTGACTGACTGCCATGTCTACTGAGTTCTGGAACATTTTCATCACCCTGAAAGGAAACCCTGTACCTATCAATGGTCATTGCCCATCCGCCCCGTCCCCCACCAGCCCCTGGCAACCTTTAATTTGATTTCCGTCTCTATGCATTTGCCTGTATTGGACATTTCATCAAAATAGAGTCATACGCTCCATGGCCTTCAGTGACTGGCTTCCCTCACTGAGCATGACATTTTTAAGGTTCATCCACATTGTAGCATGTGTCAGTGCTTCACTCATTTTCATGGCTAAGTAATAGTCCACTATGTGGATGAACCACACTTGTCCAGCCTTCAGCCTGACCCTTGTCACCCTGTTCTCCCAGGACCACAAGAGTGAGCATTTCTGAACCTCCACGCTTGGTCTCAGCTCACAAGTCCAGCCACCGTATACCCAGGCATCAATTTGCAGTGGTTTATCCTGGAAGTGCCACTAGGAAGCTAGGGGACGGGGCTATCCAAGGACGGTTTAGATGTTACTAATTTTAAACAGCCGAGGTGTGGCATGTCAGGGGCCTGGGGACCTGTACCAGCTGTCTGTTCTGTACAGAGACATTGATTCCTTGTTCACAGAGATCACTCCATGTCTACTGTCCCCTCTAACCACAACCCCCATCACTCTAGAAGTAGGCTCTGAGCCTGGCATGAGGGGCCACCTGTGTCCTGTATCCCAATCCCCTAGAGCCCTGTTGGCAGATGAGGAGCAGCCTCCCAGACAGACTGAGAGCTGTCTGTGCCCATGGTTGCACATCGACAGGCCAGGGAAGCCGTGTCCCCCAGCCCGCTCCAGCACTGGAGCCTCGGCCTCTGCTTTCTCTTTCTGCTCTCCCTTACCCAACTTCCAGCTGATTTTCCTGCTGGCATTCTGGGGAAAGCAAATCCTCTGGGGGCAAAAGGCATCTGTCCAAATGAGCTTTCCAAGTCTGCTTTAAAACACTTTGGGAAGCTCCAGGAGAGAAAATATGGTTTTGATTTTCTGAAGCAGGCTCAGGCCCCCAGATCGGCCCACGCGGCCTGAGAGCCAGTCTCACTGATTCTCACCCAGACACAGCGTCAGGGAGTGCGTCTTAGAGCCAGCTGGGCGGAGCTGCTGACAGGTGGCCTCTCTCCAGGGCCTGGGGCATCTACCCAAGGGTATTGTTCCCTCCTACCCTGGCCTCCTCTGTCCTTGGGCAGAGTAGCTTTCTGAGCTCAGACAGGCCACTTGTCAAGGTCACTAAGAAACTTTGATGGGGGGAAGAGTTGACACCATGGGCCTTCAGGAGAGATCTTATGCCCCATCAGTCACAGCTGCCCTTTCCCAGTCCCCGTGGCCAGGTGACTTAGGGATGTCAGGGACCTCATCCTGCCTGGGATTGCCTGGTAAGACGGTGAGCTCCCCTGAGCAAGAAGGGTTCTAGGATAGCTGCGCACGTGGGCAGTGGTGAGGCCCTCCTGAGCAGGTGGTTCATTGCTTGTCCTATCTGAGGTCAGAGGTATCGGCCATGCTCACCTCTATTGAGGTTCCCGAGCCCACAAGTAGCAAAGAGGGTCCAGATGCCCAGAGTCCATGGCAAGCAGTCCTCTGAGGGTTCATGCTGACTCTCTCAGGCCAGGCTCTCAGAGGTCCTGGGGAGCACATGGGGGAGACCTGCCTGCCTCCTAGGTCTGGGGTCACAGGGAAAAGTGCCTCCTGCTCCTGAGGGTCCCTGGAGGTCTGCACACCTCCCCACACTGGCTGGAGAACAGCCCGAAAGACCTCATGGTCTCTGGTACCTTGAAACCCATGAGGCCCCAGTTCCCTATGAGCAGAATGGGGGAGACATCCCCACCCTCCACACAGCAAGGAATCTGAGAGATATTACATGGGGCCCCGACAAATGTCCCATGCTCAAGCCAGAGGGCCAGACCAGGATGACACCGAGTGCTACCACCAAGTGCCTCAAAGTCCCCACTACCCCTCTGTCGCTTGAAGCCAATCAGCCGGTCGCGGCCTCTGACTGGCAGATCCATGTGTCTAGCATGAGGTGCTGGAGTCAGCAATGGCCAGAGCGAGCCTGGCCCTGCCCTTTCAGGGCTCATGGTGTGTGGGCAGCGACGACTAGGACCCACACAGTCCCACTCGTTGTGGTGATTGCCGATGCCGACCTGGGCTTCGATGGAAATAATCAAATGAGTTCATTGTTCATGGCAGTCCATGAAGACTTCTCAGAGGAAGAAGCATATGAGCCAAGGATGAGAAGCTGGGGAGGCACGTTTAGGGCCAAGGACACCCTGAGGCATGGGGCAATGGACACCACTGGCCCCTTCTCTCAGGAGGAGAGATGTCCCTTTATATAACAATGACTTCCAGGAAGGTCTACTAGGGCCAGCTCCCCATCCTTCCCCACACTGGACACAAACATGTGATCTGCTCTGGCCCCATCTAGCCTCATGGGACACAGGAAGTTGCAAGTGCCCATGCTGGCTTGCTCCAGCCCAAGCCAAGTGCTGTCCTTTCCTTTTTCTCTATCTTTTCAGTCTTGGGTATAGGGAGCCGAGTGCTGCCCTTGCCTGTCCTGGGTCGGGTCTCATCCCATCCCCAAGCTCTGATTATTCCATTAACATTTTCCCTCCCTGCCTTGTCCTCTACCTACCCCCACCCCAGGAGTAGTGCCCGCCCACAGGGTCGTGGTTTCTCTAGGGTTGTCTCCTTGGGGAATCAGCCATTTGCACACACAAAGCTCTGCCACTCACAGGCGCAGTTCAGCTCAATGCCCAGCCAGGAGCCAGTACCCATATCTGGTAGTACGTTGTTTCCGAATGCTGCAAGGAACTCCCAGACTTACCCCATAGTGACCCCAGAACCTCCTCAGGGCTCCAGAGCTCAGGACCTCCTGTATGGCACCCTGAGGGGCAGGGTCTCTGGGTAATGACCAGTGGCGTTATCAGGGCCATTGGGTGCACATGTCTTTTTTTTGAAGTGTCTTCTCTGGGAGCCACCCCAGCCTCAGAGCACTGCCCCAGCACTCATTACTCTGGCTTCTCCATCCCATGGCTGCGTGCAGCATCTCCCTTTTTAATCCTGTTGCTTAGGCTCCTTGAGGTCCAAGCCTCTTCTCACTTAAACTGAGCATCTGGCCATCTACAGGAAAAGCCGCCATCTCCTTCTGGGTTGGCTTCCTCGCCCTTCTGAGGGTGGCAGCCCCCTGGAGCCCATTTTCCATATGGGTAAGCCAAGTCTGAGCCTCCCTTGATGTGCCTGGCTGGGGGTGACAAGCAGGGACCGACCATGGTAGCTGCCTCTAGCTGGGGGCCCTCCATCCACCTAACATTGCACCTGAGGAGCCAAGGTTGCAGGGTGCTATGGTACATTTTGCAGACTTGAGCTTCAGGAACTCAGAATAAAGGCAGATTCGGGTGGGGACTCTCTGGGGGCTTCATGCAAATGAGCCTCTGCTGGGGCTGTTCTGTAATAAGGGAGGGAGCTGCCGCACCCACACTCCGGATCTGCTGTGCCCTGCCGCCCACATACCCTGTGGAATTAGTGCGAAAATGGGAGGAACAGGTGATGGCGTGCCTGGGAAAGGGGAGTCGGCCGCCATCTCACACCAGGGTGTGTGGAGTGGGAGGTGGGGACCAGGGTTCTGCGACCCCATCTCAAATTGAGATGTGATTTGTCTCCTTTCGAAAGGCACTGAGCCGGCTGCATCCTCGCTTTGCAAGAAAATGACTTTCCTCCCAGATGGGAGCAAGCCACCCACCTCCTAGCAGCTCCAGCTTGTCTTCCTCCGGTGACAGCACCCACTAACTCCTGACACTGCTCACATTCCCGAAAGGATGAGAACCCTACTCAGCCTGCCTGGCCAGCCTGTGACCTTCATTTGCCTGAAGTGGGGCCGGGGCTGGTGTTCATGGAAGGAAATACTCCAGCTAGCGCCCTTGCTCAGGTGGCCTGGCGTCCTTGCAGCTTCTGCAGGGCTGGCCCTCATGGTGGCAGGGGCCAGGTGAGGCTGGGTTTCTAAATCCTGTACTAAGCATCTGCCCATATGCATCTCCGATGTCTCTGACACTGTTTCTGGGAAGATGAGCATGTTATTCTCATTTCACAGATGGACCACTGAAATCAGAGAGACCAGTATCTTATCCACAGCAGTGCACCCTGGGGGGGCCCAGGCTCCGAGGGCCTAGACACCGAGCCTCAGACCCTGTTTGACACCCCCTCCCTATTTCGGAAAAGGTAGCCGCCTCAGGTTTCTAGAGCCGAGGTCACCCAGGCCCTTCATTCACCTTTGTTCCTCCCTCCCCCTTTAGTGAACAAGTTCCTCAGAGGGCCCTAGGGCCCCAGGACATGAAGAAGAAGGGAGGGGAGGCTCCCCCTCTTCAGGGGTGACACCCAGTTTGTCCAGGCCTGCCTTAGTCTCACACATGTGTTCAGGAGGGGACACATACACACAGTTGTCAGATGGCAAATTACGAAAACATCAACAGTGCTTCCCTGTGGTGTCCAGACGCCCTGACACCTGTCTGGACACTTGTTACCTGGAAACAAGTGTGGTTTCTGCTCCATGCATCCCTGAATTGGGGTGGAGCCTCTTCTTCTGTTAGTGGGGGCGGGGGGCACCCAGCACTTGCCCTCTGCCTGCACAAGGGGTGGTCCTGTGGACAGAGCAGCCCCATACCCGTGAATATTTCTGGGGCCCAGGAGCAGTGCCTGGGACATAGCCTTGCCATCTAGCACAGTTTCAAGTCCTGGAACAAGTTCTGCAAGGTGCCAGTGGTGGTGTCACCTATCCCTCAACATCCAGCCAGCAAAAGTGTTGTTGATCGACTGGCTGACATACCCAGAGCAGACGAGACCCCTCTCCCAACCTTCTTTGGGTTTCACAGCCACCCCTCCGATCCCTGAGACAGTACCCACAGGAGGGAATGGACATGTCTTGAAGTTGCAGGAAACCAGGGAGCAAGGGGCTCTGGGCTGTTTTCAAATCCAGCCCCCAGGGAGCAGTGGGGTCATAGGGATGGGATGAGCTGAGCCTCCCACTGGCCAGGAGCCCTGGGCAATGGCCCTGCCATCCACTCTCAATTCACAGGCTCTCTGATCTTGCCCTCCCCAGAGGAGCTCAATTCTTCTGAGTGGGAGAACCGGATCTGTGGGTGGCACTTTTTTCCTGGTGACGTCTAAATAACCATGACAGCAGCAGCTAAGGAGGGTGGGGCCTGGCTCTGGGAAGTTCCTTCTAGGTCTTCAAGGCGCCTCTCCACTTCCCTCCCCTCCTGTTCCCTCCTCTCTCCTCCCCTCCTGTACCCTCTTCTCTTTTATTTTCTCCCCATCTCTCCTCACCTATTTCCTCCTCTTTCCTTTCCTCTCCATCTCGCTCTTCCTCCCTCTCCACCTCCTCTTCCCCTCTCCACCTACCCCTGTCTTTTGCTTCTCACGGTGTTGGGGTGCACCCCCACTGCTGGCCTCTGTCCCCGAGCGGGGAACTAGAGTCTGGGGGCCAGACCCCTACTCAAAGTCTCCTCTGCCTCTAAATATTTACTGCTGTGTCTGCACACAAAAATTAATACCCCAGTTTTGTTGGACGATTCCCACTGTCCACTTTGCCTTTGGAAAGTCAGGCCAGCCCGTTCTGGCCGGCCACAATGGCAGCGCCCACAATGCCCACACAGAGGCCGTCTGGTTGCGCATACAAAGCACCCAGCCTGGCCATTATCATTCCGGAGCCGAAATCCACCCCAGCGTGCATCTCATCGGTCATTCAGCAGCCCTTAATGACTTGTCAGTTCCTTGCCCTGCCATTTTCTGTCTAATTAATTCTTTTATTGTGCACCGGATAAAGAAAGACAAAAGCCTCCTGGCAATGATGATTCATTAAAATGCAGCGCCTTCCCCGAGCTCTTGGCCCTGCACCAGCCAGGCTGCTCTGCCCCACCAGGCCTCGAGCCCCTTAACCCTTTGCAGGATCCCGGCTTGGGGTGCCAGCCACATTGGCCTCTGGGGAGCAGGCAATTGGGGCTCTTGCAGCTACTGGCATTCAGGGAAGAACCTGACCTGAGCTGGTTAGAGAGCCTCCTGGAAAGGCTTCGTAAAGCATCTTGCATTTTCCCATGGCAGCCGCATCTGGATGAGCCCAGGTTCTGGTCCTAGCCCCCTGAGAAAGGCAGGGACTAGGGAGGGCTGAGAGATACAGAGAGGGCTTCTGCCACACACACACACACAGGACCCTGCTGGGGACAGCCTAGCCTGGACAGCCTAGACTGCCCAAGCCTCCACCAGTCATTTCAGGGCCTAGCTGAGGTGGGGCAAGACAACAAGTCACTGTGAGGCTGGGGGAGACAAGGGGAGAGGAAGGTCCCAGAAGTCCAAGGACAAGTCTGCCAGCAGGATGGGGCAGGAAGGTGCCTATCATATGAGTCCATGTGCTAGCCTCGGCCACATCTGATTAATCCTCAGGGAACCTTGGCAAGGCCATTGCTATCCCATGGTCATGGGAGAAACCGAGGCACAGGAAGGTCAACTGGCAAGTGGCAGAGCTTCCAAACACTGGCCCAGCAAGTCTTCCCGTGGAAGCCTGGGGGCCACCTCAGTGCAACAGGAAGATCTGAGAGGCAGAGTGGGGAGAGGTGGCATCAAAGCCCCCAGCCTTTATTCAAATGCACATTCTCTGCCTATTTCATTTTTACTCAATTTTCTTACTGGCAAACCCGCCCTATTTTGCAGATACGCGAAAAGAAGCATTAAAGCATTATGGATTGAAGGTAGTAGTAATACCACCAATAGTCACTCTTAGGCAAATGTGCAAAGCGCTTGTTCATAGCAGGTCCTAATTTCACTGAATCTCCCCAAACACCTGCGGGGGAGGGGAGAAATTCTCACCTTACAGGTGGGGAAACCAAGGCTCCCAGAGAAAAGGCAGGTGCCCCAAAGCCAGGCAGACAAAGCAGAAGACTGGATGCAAGGGCATACGATGGGTGCGGCCAGAAACAGGTTTCAGCCTATTTCTGCTCTGGGACGGTTCTCACATGAAGGCAGGCTTAAGCCCCAGGGCGTCTCCCCCTTTTGCCCCTTCCCTTCCCGACATTCCTCCTTCAAACTTTCCCGCAGCACCCAGTGAGCACCAGGGCCCCCATAGGCCCATCCTGGGAAGATGTCATCTACAGATCTGCTCCCTCCAGGATACAAGGGACCCCAAAAGTAGGCAGGCTTCCTCCAGTGTGCGACAGGAAGCAGAAGGCATTAGGGCACCAAGTCTCCAAAAACACAGACAGGAAGATGATAACTCAAAATGTTGGGGTTCCCGGGGGGTGATGGGGACCAGGCAGGTCCCTACAGCTCCCAAGCATGTCCTGGCCAGGGGCAGCAGGTGGTCAGGAGATACAGCCCCCTTACCTGCATTGGCCAGCTCAGCTGCCACTGTGTCCTTGGGATGGGCCAGAGCTGCAGAGCAGGCTTTGGGGAGCAGGGACCCGGGCAGGGGACTGTGTTTGGGGGAACCCTGCATCTACAGTTTCCTTCCTCGATCCCAGTGCCTGGTGGCGGCAGGCCCATTTCCCTGTTTTAGGGTCCACACTGTCTCCCAGTGAGAGTGGGGAATTTGGCACTGCTGGCTCCATGGCCCTAAGACTGGGTCCTAATTGCCACAGGTTTTCTTTGAAGCCTGGTAGAATGTGTCTAAGGAGGTCACCCACACAGGTGGCAAGGGCTTATCTAGTGTCTGGGAGCTGTCATGTCACCACTGGGAAACACATTCCCACAGCCCTGATGCACAGCAGCCCCTACAAACCTGGTTGGCCAGAGATGGGGTCCATGAAGATCTCTGCCCTGGGGAAGAAAGACTGGGGTCCAGCACCAGGCCAAGACCCCAAATCTGTGATGCCCAACCTTGGTACTGTCCCCCTAAATGTGGCCTAAAGTCACAACGGGCTGGGTGGGTTACAAATCTGACCCCTGAGACGGGCCTGTTGAGCGGAGCCTTGGGCCTCTCCCAGGCGGCTGCTTGAATGACACAGGCCTTCTCCAGAGCTGACAGCCATGCTGGCCATGAACTCACATCCAAACAGAAAATCCACTCCTGAAAGCTGATATCATCCCAGGAAGAGCAATTGTGCCTGGGACTAGAAGGGGCTTTTCTAGTCTATCAGAGCAGGGCTGCATCATGTATGCTATTTATTTCCCCTTTCTCTCTGAAAAGGCATTCTGTTCAGCCGAGATCGAGATCGGAGGCAACACGCTCTGTTCTGGGTGAGGAAATAAAAAATGAGGAACTTACCCGATAGCCCATCCCTGGGATGGGCCGCTCTCAGTGAAAACAGGGCTTGTGCAAATGCCTCCTTGGACTTGTGGTAAGGTGGGGCCAAGGCCAGCCTTGTAAAAAATGTCATCAGCCTGGAGCTCCCAAAAAACCCTCCATATCCAGAAGACCAGGGCTACCCCCAGGACCCCTCCCAGAGGCCCTGATGCCCAAGGTGTCCACCTTGGCCACCTCTTCGGAGTGTAACTGGAGGAGACAGAGACCTCATGACTCACAGGGCCCTTGAGTGCCTGAGTATGCTCCTAGAGGGGAAGCCACCAGCCCGGCCTCCAGAGAGGGGAGGAGGCCCAGGGAGGCGCAGGGACAAAGTACAGGGCATCTCATCTTCATGCCCTCAACTCATGGCCTTCCTAGGACAGTGGTAGCCGTCCTTTCTCTCCCTGAAGCTTCATGAGCTCAGAGATAGGAAAGCCCCACTCCATGGGGCTTTTCATGCCAGGCCAGGCCCCCAGGAGTTAATATGCAGAAGCCCCACCAAGTCCAAACAAAACTGCAGAACATCCAGCCCTCGGGAACCTGGCAAGGCCTGAGCAAACCCAGAGCAGCCAAGGGGCGACCTCACTAGCCCTGTCAGCAAGCTGGATGTGGGGGTTCCTCGATTTAGGGTGTCAGTGGGAGAGCTCAGAGGGCCATATGGGCCTGGACAGCCCTTGGCTGGATATAGAATGGGCTGGGCCATGCGGGTAGCAGGCTGTGAAGGTCAATGGCATCCATGAGCCTGGCTTTCAGCAGCGCCCCACATACCCCACCTTGCTCCGGAGGCTTGGCATATCCTGGATGGTACCAATCCTCATAAATCTGGGCAGCTCTTCCCAAACACTACTCTTGCCAGGCCCTGGATGTGGCTCCCCAGCACAGGGCGAGGGACGTGCTGTGGATTGCAGCCATGTAGGCGGCTGGGTGGGCAAGGGTTTGGAGTGGGTGCCCAGCTACTCAGCCTACCCCGTTAAAATTGCAGAGGCAGCTGCCTCATGTATCTGGGTTCTTCTGAGAAGCACACTCTTTTCACTTCACCCCCAATCCAGAGAAGCCACTGAACCAGCCGCGTGTGTCAGGGAGGGCCAGCCAGGAGGTAAGATTGCCCCTCATTGCTGTCGCTCCCCACAATTGTTTCTCCCCTAGAAACACTTTCCGCCAACCAGACAACCCTGCCTGGCTCCTGCAAGGCAGCTTTTATCGTGCTCCCAGCCTGGCCCTGTGCCAGTGCCCGAAAAATGCCGTCAGCCACCCAGAAACCAGCTCTGAAATTTGCCTGGGAGGAAACCACGGCCCCAGAATCTGGCCCATCTGGACCCATCTGGCCTACTGAAGAGATCGCCCGCCAGGGAAGGAAGCTGAATCTCAGGCTTCCTAAAAGTTTCTGAAATATGTCATGTTCAAATTCAGACACGGCAAGGGAGGATAGTGTGGCCACCTCCCTGGGACGGAGCTGTCTCCGCCCTCAGTGGGGACCTAGGTGGGCCCAGGGGCTCCGATTTTGTCCATGTCTTCTGAGGCTCAAAGCTCCACCCCTGCCTTGGACAAGCTCCTCTGAAGCAGGATACAGGACCTTAGAGTCCCACATCTCCCAGGCTTAGAGAAAGCAACACAGAAAACGCAGCCCGGGAAGATAGAAAGCCTTTTTTTTTTTAATTTTATCAAATCGATCTGTACAAAAGTTAGCGTTGCTTGGTCAGAAAGTAGTGAAACACAGCAGGTAAGTGACAGCAAAAGTCCAAACTCAACAGCGAAAAATAGATTGCATAAAAATGAGTTTGCTGTAGTTCCCCACCCCCACCCCCAGAAAGAGATATGCAAAAGAAAAAAAAAGAAAAAAAAAAAGACTTTTTTCTAGAAAAGGTAGGAAAAAGTAGAAAAAGTAAAAAGAAGCAACTTCTCCGATGTATTTAAATTTACAAAGTTTAAAGGCACAAGTTTCCATGAAGTGGGTGGTTATCATAGCTCAGCATACAGCGGAAGCAGTACAGGTAAATCAGGTGTTATTTGTCTAAAATGAAGAATCTAAAAACGTTTAGTGGAGGTTTTAGTTTCACAGCTTGTAGGTGGCATCTGGTTCCTAAGAGCCAAGATTCATGCGTTTCTGAAGCCACCACATCCCAAGAAATTCCCGTCTCTGTCACTTGGCACAGTTGTGGGCAGGGATGAAATTGAATGGCACCCCTGCCTTTTAAACCTCAACTTAATACCTGGTGCCAGGGATAACCCAACCTGATCTAAGATACTACAAGGCAAATCACTTCTCCCTTAAGGTCCTTTCTGCCTCCCAGGGACCTGGAGTTCAGGCCCTCCCCAGCCCCTCCCAGCAGCAGGGCTCCAAAATGGCCCAGAGCAGGAGCCCCAATGCCATCTGCCCTCCTGGCCCAAGCCCACAGCTCCCAGGCTTCCATTTTATCTTAAATTCTACTCTCTGCACAAATTACTTCATTAGTTAAAGACAAAATAATACAGGACATAAATACACTTTAACAGCTTTCAAAACAAATCAAACACATTTAAGCTTCAAAAATAAAATTTTTAAAATAAAATAAAAAGAGAAGTGTTAATCACAGCCAAACCTTTCTCAAAAGAATGCTAACTACAAGAAACACCTCAGATCTAATGAGCTGGTCCCAAGAGGTGTTTCTGCAGATGCATCCCCATCAGGCTGCGAATGCGCCCTCTCCCTGCGGGAATGTCATCCATTGGTCCTGGGAGTTGTTCTGAGGCTGGCCAGGACTTCAGAACACAGGTGACCTGGAGACCCTGTGCCTCTTCCCCACTTTTGTACTTTGTACTGTGCTGTCATTTTGCATCCACTGAGATGCAAAACCAAGGCACTGGTGTCTGCACAGAAGACACCAAAGACCGTCCTTCATTTCGAAGTTGCCAGTCACCGCAAAGAGAGAGAGAGGAGGAAAAGAGGGCTTTGTCCGCTGACGGAAGTTTGAAGATCCGGAAGCAAAGGGGCTCGGTTACAAGCATGGTTTCCCGCACACGTCGGCAGGCACTTGACGGAGCAGGCATACATGGCTGCCTCTTCTCCCCTTGCTGGCCAACACCTCCCAGGAGACCTGAGAGGCTCTGTCTTTGACAAGATAAAGGTTGTCCTCCGCCCACACCGGCCCACTCCATGTGGCCACAGCGCCCTCAGGGTCTGGTCAGAGTGGTGTACACAGGCTGGTCCCAGTTACTGGGGGGGCTGTGGGCGGGCGGCACCGAGAGGCCACTGAGCAAGGGTGAAGTGTAGGGCCGGCGGGATGAGTGGAAGTAAGGATACTGGTACAGGCTGGATGGGTAGCTGGCATATGGACTGTAGTAGTTGGGGGCCTGCAGGTCAGTGTAGTCGCACTGGGAGCTGGTAAAGGAGCTGGCAGCCGCAGCAGGGGCAGCGGTGGTGACACTGGCCTGGGCACTGTAGGAGCTATAGTCGGTGCGGCCCGGAGAGCCATGCGACTGGTCACCGTAGTGGCCAGGGCTCAGCTGCTCTGTCTTGATGTGTGGCCGAGGGGGACCTGCTTCGGGCGATGCAGAGGCTGATGGAGCTCCCTTGTGGGCCCATACGGGGGATGCCCCGATGCTCACCGTCCCGGAGTGTGAGTAAGAGGCACCCCCGTAGGAGCCAGCGGCAGCAGGCTGGCCTGGCTCTGTGGGCAGGGCTGAGTGACCATTGAGGGGCAGGTATTGGTCAAACTCGTGAACGTCGAAGGTGTCCATGTTGCCGATGACCTCGCTGCTCAGCTCTGAGATGTCCACGTTGCTGAAGTCGATGTTCTGGCGCCCACTGTCCACCAGGCGGCGGCCTTCCAGCTTGAGCTCCTGCTTGCCCCCGAGGTGCAGGTCTGTCTTGGGGGTGGTAGGCGGGGTGGGCGGCCCATGGGTTTGCCCTAGAGACGGAGAACATTTCAGGGATGAATGCTCCTTCTGTGGGGGGCGAGGTGGGGCTGGCAGGGCTGGCAAGCTGGTGACATACACATGAGAGGAAAACCAGCCTGCTAACTGCCGCAGGTAGGAATCAACAGCTTTTTGTTCCTGTACATTTCCCAGAAATTCCAGCAAAGCCAGACCCAAACCTCACTCCTTGGCTGAGAAAATTCCGTTAAGCACTGTTCTACTGGAAGACGTGAGGCCAAGGAGGCCCCACCATGAAAGCCACGGTAGGGTAAGGAGAGAGAACCACATTTAGGAAGCATTCACAAACACCCAACCCCATGCACAGGACAGCAACACAATTCACACAAAACCTGTTCTCCCCAAGGCTCATGGCTTTAGCCAGCTTGACCGCTTGGGGGCCAGGACTGCGCCATGGTAGTCTGAACCTGAATGTGGGCTGCTGACCACCATGACAGCAGCAGGAGTGAGTCCTGGGTCAGAACTAGCAAAAAAGGCCAGGGAGGCAGAGATGCCTTCAGGCAAGACAGAAAATCCCAGGTCACGGGGTGCCAGGTAGGCAAAGCTGTGCGACCGGCTAAGTTCAGAGGGGCTAAGCAAAGTACCCCACCCCTCCTAACACAGTGTATATCAGAGTGGCTGCCACTGGGGTTTTTTTTCCAAATACCGGATGCCCGTGGATGCCTGCCCTGGGAGTGAGCCCCTGTTCCCAGCCCCACTGCTCATCTCCGCCATGGCGAGGACTCCTCTTCTCCCACTGGGGATTCTCAGACACTGGGAGCCCCAGGAGCCCACCTGTGTGGTCGCCGTGGTGGTGAGCCTCGCTGAGGCTTGTGTCGGTCTTGTACACAGGACCACCTGGGTGGTGGCCCAGTTCGGCGCCTGAGTCGGAGTCGCTCTGGAAAAAAAACTCCGACGCGGGTACTTGTAATCTGGGTGGTCCTTCTTATGCTGAACCCGCAGCCGCTCTGCTTCCTCCACGAAGGGGCGCTTCTCGCTCTCACTCAGCAATCTGCAGAACCAAAGGCACAAGCAGGATGGCGAGAGCATCCAGGCCAGCAGTGGTGTCCTTGTTCCCTAGGGAACTGGACAGTGCCCCAAGTGAGGTGCAAGGAGGGGACCAGAATGACCCTGACCAGAGAGGCCTGCATGCACTGACACCTCTGTGGGCACCAGACAGCGCTCCCCGTTTCTCAGCCATGGTGGCTGGTTCATAAGCTCCATGTGCTCATTAGGGTCAAAGAAGGAGCCAGAACAAGACCCAAACCTTGTCTCCATCTTCCTCCTCTGACACCCCCTGCCCCACTCAGCCTGTGTCTGTCCCCTCCCTTCTAAGGCAGGCGGGGGACGAGTGCAGGATCCAGCTGAGAATACACTACGGATTCCTGAGAATCAAGCCGGAATCAAGCCCGGAGTCCGCCGGCAGCTGGACTTCCCAGACCTCCAGAAACACTGGCAAAAACCAGTGGTCCTCACTGAGGTTCAGAACACACACCAGCCCCTCAGACACTTCCAGAAACTCACTTCTAACGGACAGGATATTGGGGCCCAGAGGCTCAAATCCACGGCGCTCCAACCAGACAGAATTAGCACAGAAGACGTACACGTAAGCTACCAGGGCCCCCTTACGAGGTAAAGAGCAGGAAACAGGGCACCAGTGCTGGGAACCCGAAAGCCATCCATTTTAAACCCAGGTAGAGAGCGATTGGTGGGGAGGGCTGTCCTGAGCGGCAACTTTGTCATTGCTGCTGTCCAACTTTCTGCAAAACCACCAGTTTCCCCATACCAAAGTGTGCAGCTGTGGGGAAGGTGCCAGCGGGGCAGACAGGCACCCCTCCCTCTGCACTTTCCAAGGAGAGGCACCTCCAGACAGCGGCATGCTGCCCGCCTGCTTGTCCTGCTCCCAAACAGAGGCCACCTTTCCTGAGGAAAGGGATAATCTTCCAGGCTCTGGGGCCACTTACAGCTGGGGCCCCCAACTCGGCATGCCAGCCACTGCCTTCAGCAAACTGCTACCCTCCAAGCTCCAGGACTGTGGCAGGGGTGGCACATTCTTCCCACTGCCCTCTGAGGGCCCAGACCCTGGAGTACCCCGCATCTGGTCCCTGCTAGCCAGAAGGTGTTTTTCCACTAAGACTCACCCTGGGAACAGCCACTGGGAGCAGGGCCGAGGCCGGGCGCAGCGCCACCTCCCCGAGCCCCCACGCGCCCCACAACTCACTCGCAGCTCCCGCCCCCTGCCTGGGGACACTCACCGCCACAGCTTGCCCAACGTCTTGCTAAGCTCGGCGTTGTGCAGGTGCGGGTACTGGTCAGCTAGCTTACGGCGCGCCGCCTGCGCCCACACCATGAAGGCATTCATGGGCCGCTTCACGTGCGGCTTGGCCTTGAGTGCGCCGCCGCCGCCACCTCGCACCGGCATGGGCACCAGACTCCAGTCGTAGCCCTTGAGCACCTGCGACACAGCGTCGCGGATGCAGGCCGGGAAGCGCTCGTCCGCCGCCTCGGCCGCGTCGCCCCGGCCACCGCCCCCCGTGCCTGCCGCGCGGCCAAGGCCCTCGGAACCCGAGGGCGACGGCGGCGCATCCGAGTCCGAGTCTTCCACGTGCGACATGGAGCTGGCAGTGCCGGACGGGCTGCAGGGCGGCTGGGCGCGGGTCTCGCTCATGTCCAGCATCGGGGCTGTACGCGGAGGGGCGCGCACTGGGGATGCGCACCGGGTCCGATGCCCGGCTGCGCCGCGGCCGCTCTGGGACCCGAGGTCACCGCGCGGTGGCCCGACCTGTGTCCCCGCCGCCGCCACCCCTCCTACCGCCACCGCCGCGACTGCCGAAGCTCCGTCCCAGCGGAGGA